>NW_008237953.1:626840-632504 GCF_000691975.1 Corvus brachyrhynchos
TTTTAAGTGGCTTAAAGAATTGTCCACATTCAAACTGGCCAGCTGATAGGTTCTATCAGGTCCCAGAGGAAGCTGTAAGCACCCCTTGGCAAGGACATCACTTCCGGGGCCATGACACAACGGAACCAACTACATACACTCAGTCTCTGCTTCCCAGGAAGTAGATAGACATTACCTGTTGAGAAGCAGAAAGTAATTTTTTTGCTTTGCTTTGCCTTGCTTCTATGCATAGGTTTTACTTTTCTCATTAAGCTTATGTACAATATTTTCATCTGCTATTCCCCCTTGTCTAGTTGAGGAGAGGGGCAGAAAGAGCTGCTAGGTGGGCACCTGGCCAGCTAAGGGCAGCTGATCACAAACTCACGGTGACTCATGAGATTTTTAGAAAGCCATATGATTTGTTGGAACATTTGTTCTTTTGAAAGCAACAATTTTTTTTTCCTTCTTAGAGTGAAAATCGGAGATTTTCAGAATGCTATGCACTTATTTGTACATTATTGAAGTTTTTTATGTAACCACCTAGTTTTTCACCTGCAAAGTGTACCTTTAGGAAGTTTGCAATTACAAAGTAATGCATGCCCTGTCATGTATTGTAAAAGAGAAGTAGTGTAACAACAACTAAAAAATGGAGGTGCATATTGTCAGCTAAGTGATACCGGCAAAATTCCAGATTGCTAGGCAATATGACTAGGATGAAGTTCTTATTGCTCATTAACAGATGGGAAATTACAGAGTAGTGTACACTTCTTTCAGAAGTTCCGTAATAAAGAAATATACCTGTTATTGAAAAAAATGATCTACGTAGATAGATGGAAAAAGAGAAATCTAATAATTTTTATATGGAAAGTGGATTATAGAGAAAGTTCCATTTCAAATCTGTATTTCTAATAATAGATGCCTAATAACAATTTTCTAATAACAATGACATTGTTGAAATAACATTTCTAATAACAATGCCATGATGCAAAATTGAGCTAATGTTCTTCACATTTCTCCTTCTGGCTCTGGTAGCAATTTCTAAAATGTCATTCATGATGGCCAGTGATGTTCAGCTGCCTGTGCATATATTCTTTTGTTAATCTCTCCCTAGATTTGTAAGTCTCAAGGACAGTCCAGTTGAAACTATTGTCTGTGAAGACACTGAAGAAATTATAGAAAATGAACGTGAACGTGAGCAAATTGAGAAAGAGTTTATGAAAGCATACATTGAAGACCTAATGGAAAGGGGTATGTGTAAATTTGCAGTAAGCTTTCCGCTATCTTAGATATAACTACAGACATACATTATGAAGACTCATTTTTAAGAGGACAAGCAATATACTCTTAAACTCTAATTGTCTTTTATGGTATTAAATAAGTCTAATAACAAAAATGCCAAATGTGTTTTATTAAAAGTTTGGACCCTACCTAGGACCCTTGATATTGAACAAACGTGTACAAAATTAATTGTGTTTGTATATGCCTTAACCTTAATTGATTGATGATGTATACAAAGATTATTCTCATTCTCTAGATTCACTTCTCTTGGGATTAGTATTAGTGATTTTGAATTCCTGAAGAAGTACTTCTCCTCTTCAAAAAGAAACACAATGTATATATGAAAGGCTCTTTGTATTGGTAGAATATACTTTGACAATATTATCTGTTTCAAGGTACTAACTATTTAACTGCTGTACAGTTATAGTAAAATACCTGCTTTTATCTTTATTACATAGCATCTGAAGCTTTACTTATTATTTCATTTTGCTACTGTGTTTTATATTTACCGTCATTAAGAAACCGCTGCTCTCTTTAGTGTCCTTTAACAAAATTTGCTAGAAAACAAGGGGAAAGTTTCCTGTGAGACAGAATACCCCATAGGTTCATTTTAATTCCTGTAATAGTTTGTGTGTAGAAAGGACTTTTTGTTGAATGAATCTTATGGGAGCTTTTCATTCCTTGCATTTAATTTAAGTGGTCAATATAGTGGTCCTACAAAACCTGTTAAAAGAAATGTAAAGAAAGGCCACAGGATGTGGCTTCAGAATACTTTTCATGTTCTCATGCTGGGCTTTTGCTCCTTAATGTCTATAAGCTGTGTATATGAGTATTCATTCTGTCTATTTCTAAATTGAAGTCTGCTATAAAAGTGATAATAGTAACAGTGGTGGTTAAAATAGAAAGAAAAATGGAATGGAGGAAAAGCTAAGGTCATAATTTGGTTTTAGAGACAGTCATAAAATATGTAGTGATGTAGTTGTATCCATATTCTTATGAAATATGGAAGTCTGTCAATCTGCCTGAAACCTGCATTTGGCCCTATTGAGAATAGGCCAGCTTTATGCTCTTCTGGGACAAAGCAGCTCAGGGACACATTTTTCTGCCTTTCTAGACAGAACTTACCTCCCTACTTTTTATGAGGCATTTGGATCATGAATCACTTTTGTATTTCCTGCTTCTGAACTTTTGTGCTATAGATAATGCCAATACCTGTTTTTGAAAAACAGACTGGAGAAGGAATATCTTCTGTAAAATATGAACCAGGAGAATTTCTGAAAGAGAGCACAGAGATCATTTGTAGAGTACCTTTGAAGTAAGACCAAACCCAGCAGATTCTAGCTAAGGGCTCCATTTATTTGGATTACATAGCTAAAGTCTGAGATTTATTTCTTTTTTCTCTTTTCGCAGAGTCTACTCCTTCCTACACTACAAAAGTAATGCTCAGTCTCCAGCTCTGAAGATTAAAAATCTCTAGATCTCTACTGAATATCCAAATAACTCTCTTTTTATCCACCTGAATAGTAAACACAGGAAAATATAAATGGCCAGAAGGACATCAAAATCATATTGAATAATTTATTTGTTTCAGTAGTCTTTTCAAGTGACTACAGATAAAACAAGGAGCAGTAGAACCTTCATAAGATGCTGTTTCACATTTTAAGTCAACATTTTTTTTTTCAAGTTCACAGCAACAGCCACTAATTTGCATGTAGACCTGCTGAAAGTAGATGTTCACTGTAACAAAGTATACCCAGGCATAGATGAAGAATGAAGACCTTGTATGTTGTAGTTGAAACAGTGAAACACAAAGCATGATCTTAAGAAGAGATTTGATTTTATAAAAGGGGATAGACTGATTTATAAAATGAATGTTGTTTTCTTAAGACCAAATACACATTTAGTTATTTACAATATTCAAATGAGAACACACCCACAGTTTGCATTTACGTTCTGTTCTGCAAGAAAATTGCTCTCCTTGGGATTTTCAGTTCAGAAAACTTTCAACAACTTTACATATAGAAGCTGTAGCAGTTCTCCTGTTTCTTTCAAGCATATTATAAGCTTTTACCTGTTTGCAAATTCAAGTACCAACGTGATCGAAATTTGTGTGCTAAGCAGTCTTGTAGTATAGTATGGTACTAAGTAAGATTTTAAGGCATTAAGCTGTGTCAGCTAATACTATCAGCAAAATGATGATACAGGTCTTCTATTAATGGTTTCAGATCACAAGATTTTGTGGATATTTATTGGAATTTTCCAAATTGTGTAAGAATGAGTTTGCTGGTAAAACAGTATTTTGCTTGCTATTCAATAATCTGTTTATATACGATTATCTAAGTGTATATAGAGTAGAGTTTCAGAAACTTAGTTTTACGTGTACTTTTCATTTAATAAAGCAATCTTTTTAATCTAAAAAGACTTGAGGCTTTGAGAATTTAGACTCAAATTAGGCTCAATTTATAGAATTTAAATGGTCCTAAACCTGTGAGTGCAGTTAGGTGAGACAATATTTTCATCTTTGTTTTTTGTTATAGATGAGCTGTTTTCAATTTTGTGGAGTAGAATGCCACTTAAGTAGTCATATTTAAAAAGTAAAGCAATGAAGGACGTGGTCCTCAGGCTTCCATATAGAAAAGAAAAATTTTAGCTGTTTTCTTTTCTTTTTAATATTCTAGCATTCTATCCGTTAAAAGAAAACAATTTTAAAATAGGTGGTGTGTTATTTAATCCACTTACACTCTTCTGCAGTTATATTACTATCAAAATGAAACTCACTCAAGTTGGTCTCTAGGTGTTAATGGACATTTTAAGCAAGTTCTGATCAAGGGGAAAGTTAAAAAAATAAGAACAATTGACATTGATCTGATGCAGAATAATAGAAGACAATTTTTTTATTATGAAGAATTGAAATAGGATAAAATAGTGTCAAAGTGGACTTAGAGAAATTAGGCTATGTGAAACTACCCTACCAAACTTTCTTTTATGGAAATTATAAATTTATTTGATTAAGTATTGATATTGATGTAATAAACTTCTGTAAGACATCTCTTCTGATATTGCTTGAAATTCTATTTCTAGAATTCTCTCATAGTCTAATATGATCCACTGAAAATTATAGGAATGGAAATCACAAAATCTGTGTTTATAGAATGGAGTTGTAACTACAAAAACTAGGGATGCAAACATAGTTAACAAATCAAAAGTGACAGTGCAAATTCTACTATCAGCAGTATTGGGTATATAAACAGAAAGTACTTGAATAGAGAAATCAGATTAGTACTTACCATTGCTGTTAATCTTACTCAAAATTTTTTTGCTGTTCACAGATAAGATTGCTACAAATAATCTGCGGGACAGTCAGAAACAAAAATATAGCATTAATAAAACCCATGCATTTTTCAGTTCATTGAAGAGCACCGTTCATGAGTCCATTTGCTTGTCAATATTTATAAATGCAAGATCACTGTCTAGAAGCAGGATTTTTTAAGGCAGCCGGCAAACATAAGGCAGAAGACTAAAACTTGAATTCACATATGTAGTGGTTTGGTCCAAAATACTCATTACTTACTTATTTACCTTCTGTGAGATAAGAATTAGGAGAAAGCAAAGCAGGCACAAAACTTAAAAGAATATAAAAAAAATTTATTAACAGACCTCAAAGAAAGAAAAAAAATTATACCATACCTTCAGAGCACTTCACCTCCCCCCACCTTTCTCCCTTCTCCCACTGACAACATAAAAAGACAACCCTTGAGATTTTCAGTCAGTTTACCACTTCTATAATAACCTTTTTCAGTTCACTTAGGGAGAGAAGTCTCTCTTGCTCATGCTATGGAGATATCTCCGCAAGAAGTTCTCTCATGGCTTCAATGTCACAGCGAGACAGTCGCCCGTGATGGTTCTCTGCTCACATGTGAAAGTCCCTTCCCTCGACTTACAGCTTTCCCCACAACTGCTTTCGAGGGTCCAATCTTGAGCTACTGGGGTACCATTTTAAGGATGAGCTGTTCAGAAACAAAGATTCTCTTCACCTGTCTCTAGGAGCATCTTCATCTCTGGGAACAGAGGTCTTCTCCTTCCGATTTGGAGCAAGAGTCCTCATCGCTTCCATTTCTCCCTGTTCAAACTTCTCATCAAATTACAGCTGCTTCAGCATTTGCTCATTTCAGCACAGAACTTTTGCTCACAATTACAGTCATTTGCTTGTTTCAGCGCAGGTACTTTTGCTCACAAGTACAGTTTGAACACTCCACCCCCCCATGCTTTCATGAAATTACAAGGGGTACTCTGATGTATCATAGTCCATCACCACCATAGCTTTACAACAGAATTTCAGCTTCTAAGCATCTCCTCTTTCTCCTCCCTCAGGGTTTCAGCTCTTCCTTCTTCACTGACTTTGGTGTC
>NW_008237953.1:632738-636304 GCF_000691975.1 Corvus brachyrhynchos
CGGGGGGGGGAGGCGGCCGGGGTGGACCAGGGCCATGCCACAGCCAACCTGAGCAAGGCCTGGCCCGGCCCTGGTGGGCCGCACAGGCCCCCCCCAGTTACCTGTCCCAAGGCCGGAAGGAAGAGAGGCTTTTCCAGGGTTTGTTCATTGCTAAATGTGGATCACAGAGGCGTGTCAAGCTCTTTAAGTGGCTTAAAAAGTTGCCAATATTCAAACTAGCCAGTTGATAGGTTCTGTCAGGTCATAGAGGAAGCTGTAAGCACCTCTTTGCAAGAGAATCACTTCTGTAGCTATGCTAACCCATGACAACATATCTGTATTAGAAACAAAAGTACTTTTTTCCATAAAAGTAACCATGGGATGACTTATAAAAAACAAATTCTCAAACACCAGCAATCTTTAAGTTCAGGTTAACACTTTCCAAAAAAAATCTGTAACAATTAAGTAATGGAAAATGTAAGGTCAGTAGTATACAGAGGGTCCAAGTAATGTTCTCCAACTTGACTTCAGACATCTGTGAATTCAATTTTCATGGAATCACAGATTCCATTTCAATTGGAAGGGACATTCAAAGATCATCTATCCCAAGCCCTCTCTCATACACAGGGGCATCTTTCATTAGATCAGGTCTTTCAAAGCCCAGTCCAAGCTGGCCATGAACACTTCCCATGATGGGGCACCCACAATATTCAGTGACTCACCAACCTTGTCATAAAGAATTTCTTCCTTAGATCCAATCTAGAACTAAATCTACCCTGTTTCAGTTTCAAACTATTACCCTTTGTCCAGTCACTAAAAAACCTGCTAAAAAGTCTTTCTCCAACTTTCTCATAAGCCTATTTATATTGAATAGCTGCAATAAGACTTTTTTTCTCCAGGCTGAACAACTTTAACTCTCTCAGCCTTTCCTTGAAGGAGAGGTGCTTCATCTCTCTGATCCTTTTTGTGGCCCTCTGGATCTGCTTGAACAGGGTTGTATTTTTCTTGTGCTAAGAATGACGGAGTACTTCAGGTAGAGTCACAGGAGAGCAGAGTAGAGACTCACCTCCCTTGACCTGCTGGCCTTGCTCCCTTTGCTGCAGGATAGGGCTGGTTTTCTGGGCTGCAAGAACACATAACCAGCTCATGGTCTACTTTTCATCCCTAGTATCCCCACATCCTCCACAGGGTGGAGAGCTTTTATTTCTAGCTCTTGTAGAACATTACGTCCTCAAATGTTATCCATAAATAAGATTGTCACAGAATTTGTTAGGTACCTCTGCTTAAGGGGAAGATGGTGTACAATGGTCTCAATTACACCTAAGACATGCAGTGGGTAATGCCAGCTGCCAGCTATCACTGAAAGTACTAATTTCAGCATAACTCCATGTAAGTTATAGTTCTATGTCCTTTACAGGAAAAATACTGTAAGAACATACTTATCATATGATATTAAATATAACTTTATTAGTGCCCTCCACTGCGGTAAAAAAAAAAGTGTGTCAAAAGGCACCTCATTTTGAATTAGATCTAATTGTATTGCTTTTCTACGTAACCTGTTTTACTAACAGTTATAATTTAAGCTATTATCTTTCACAAGAAAACAACACTACCAAAGAGAATGCTGTTGGCATGTTTAATACTTTTTCAATTTTTGAAAGTGAATAATTTTATGAATGACAGGAATTTTGTGTACAATGGCAATTTATGTTATTTACAAGCTTCTGATGTCAGGAATCTAGATACCTTAAGGAAAACAATGTGTTTTTTCTTCTGCACTTCATTTTATACAGCTGCAAAACACTACACTTCCTAAAACTCAATACTTCGTTCTACTTTACAAGCAGCTGCTATTTCAAAGCAGCAAGACTGGGAGGAACTGAAATGCGTCTTCTAGAATACTCATTGGCTCAATGTGAAAAAGTAAATCAGATAATCACATTTATTTTTGTTTCTTTTCCTTATTCTGTGTTAGGGCCTTGCTTCTAAGGACAGCATATTATAAGCTAGGAAGAAAAACTTATAGGGATAGCAAATAACCTCATATTTAATTAACAAATGCCTAGGAATAGCACAATCATACACTAGATATCGGCTTAGTTTACAGTTAGCGCTGGACAATTTATTCTTTTTTTCCCCCCCTTGAGTATTTATGCAACATCAGAACTGTTTTACTGTGTTTATTTTCTGCAAAGGAAGCACCAAGCAAAATTGAAAGTGTAATGGTCTTTTCTTGATGATGGAGCCTCTAGGTCCTGGCTTGTGGAAGATTTCATAGAATCATATAATTGCTTGGGTTGGAAGAGATGTCATAGATCACCTAGTTTCACCTCCCCTTCCCACAGGTAGGGACAGCTTCCACTTGACCTGATTGCTAAAAGCCCTATCCAACCTGACATCAAACACTTTCGGGGATGGGTATCCACAACTTCTCTGTTTCAGTGACTCATCACACTCTGAGTAAAGAATTTATTTTAATGTTTAATTTAATTCTAATATAAAATTTAAAATGCTTCCCCATTTGACCTAAAACTATCAAATTGTATAAAGAGTAGCTCTCCCTCTTTTTTTAAAGTCCTGTTAAGGTAGTGCAAGGCTGCCATAAGATCTCACCAAAGTCTTCTGTTCTCTAGGCTACACAACCCCAGCTGTCTCAGCCTGTCTTCATAGAAGACAACTCTCTGCTTATGTTTATGGCCCTCCTAACAGGTCCACATCTTTCTTGTGCTGAAGACCCCAGAGCTGGATGCAGCATGTGGGGTCTTGCAAGGCCAGGAGAGAATCACCTCCTTCAGCCTGTTGGACATGTTTCTTTTGATGTAGCTCAGGACACAGATGTTTTTTCTAGGCTGCGAATTCACACTATTGACTCATGTCCAGCTTTTCATTCACAAGAACTCCCAAGTCCTCCTCAGGATTTCTCTCAATCACTTCTCCATCTGTGTTCATGTCTGGGATTGCCCTGACCCAGGTGCACCACCTTGCACTTGGCCCTGTTCAACCTCACAAGGTTCTCATGGGCACATTTCTCAAGATTGTCCAGGAATGACATCCCATTCTTCAGGTGAGTCAACAGTACTGCTCAGCTTTGTTTTATCTGCAAACTTGCTGAGGGACAACTTGACCTCACTGTCTGTGTCATTGAGGAAGACATTGAAGAAGAGCACTGGTACCAAGACAGAGCCCTGAGGAACATCACTTGTCATCAGCTCCACCTGAACATTGACTTCCACTCTTTGGATGTGTCCATCCAGCCAATTCCTTACCTACCAAATAGTCCACCCTTCAAATCCATGTCCAATTTGAAGACAATCTGTCTTCAATTTGGAGACAAGGATATTTTGCAGAAGAGTGTCAGAAGCCGTACAGATGTCTGGGTAGATGACAGTGGTCAGTCTTTTCTTGTCAACATTGCAGTTGCTCCATCACAGAAGGCCACCAGTTTGGTCAGGCACAACTTGCCCTTAGTGTTGTGGTTATAGAAAAAAAGGGGTGTAGTTTCTAGGACTGTTTAATTCCATACCACTCACATTATTGTGGGGCCTTTGTTCAGCTGGAGCCAGAAGCAGAAGTCTTGCCATCTTCAG
>NW_008237953.1:636325-649464 GCF_000691975.1 Corvus brachyrhynchos
GGGGATGTGGAGGTTCTAGGGTCAGCCCAGCTCATCCAAACCCTCTCTGCTACTGCCACTCCGTGTGCTGTCTGCCTTGGATCACCTCCTTGTCTTTTATGTGCCTTAAAACATTTTCTACAAGGATCTGCTGCATGATCTTCCCAGGCACAGAGGTGACACTCCCCAGTCTGCAGTTTCTTGTGTCTCCTTTTCTCCCCTTTTTAAAAACAGGAGTGATGTTTCCTTTTTTCCAGTCATTGGAGACTTCACCTGGTCACTATGACCCTTCAAACAGCATGGAGATGTGCTTGGCAACAATATCAACCCTCAGGACCCTGGATGCCTGTCGTCAGGTCCTGTAAACCTGTGGTTATTCAGCTTCATCAAGTGGTTTCAAGCCTGTTTTTCATCGACAGGGGACACTCCTGCATCCCACCTGGACGTTCAAGGACTTGAGAGACATGGGATGTCTGGTGGTCAGTGAAGACTGAACCAAAAAGCTTGTTGAGTACTCCAACCCTCTTCATATCTGTTGATACCAGATTACCTTTCTCATCTACCAGAGATGGGAGTACACTCTCCTTGGAATTTATTTTCTGATATATGTACTTATAGAATCCCTTCTTGTTATTCTTTGCATCCCTTTTTAAGCCTTAACCATCTGTGTCTTAGATTTCTGACCCCATCCTTATGCATCTGAACTATATTCCTGTACTCCCCCTAGGTCACTTGTTCTTGCTTCCTGTGGCTATGCATTAACCTCTTTCTCCTCAGTTTGAGGAGCAAATCCTTGCTGAGACATGTCAGTTTTCAACCTGTCTTACTTGATTTCCAGTACACTGTGATGGACACCTCTTGTGCTCTAAGATAAATGTCGTTAAAGAGATGCCAGCTCTGATCAGCTCCTCTGTCCATAAGAACAGTTTCCCAGGTGATATCATCTACTGATTCCTTAAAGAGCTGGAATTCAGTCTTCCAAAGTTCACGGTCCTGACTCTTTGCCATGCCCATGTTTCTTGAGATCGCGAACTCAGTCAGGGCAGTTACTCATCCACACTGGTGAGCACTAGATCCAGTAATGCTTCTCTTCTAGCTGGTTTGTCCAGTGTCTGGACCAGGAATTTGTCCTTGATGTAGTCCAGGAGCCTCCTGGTTTACCTACAGATATCTGTGTTCCTTACCCAACATATGTCTGGGTGGTTGAAATTCCCCACTAGGATGGGAGCCTGTCAGCATGATGATCCTGGCACTGAAGCAAGAGGCCTCATCAGCAGCTCCCTCTGATCAGGTGGCCTGTAACAGACCCCAATGGCATGGTGTCCTTTATTGGTCCTGTCTTTGATTTTCATCCGCAGGCTCTCAACCTGTTTGTGGCTGTTTCTCATAGGCAGCTCTTTACAATCTATCTCTTCCTTAACATCCATCCTCTCTCTTCTGAAAATCTTGTAGCCCTTGGTTGCAGTCCTCCTGTTGTGGGACTTGTCCCACCATCCTTCCATGATTGCAATGAGGTCATAGTTTTCTAATTGCACCATGGTTTCTGACTTGTCTTCTTTGTTACCCATGCTGCACGCAGCTGTGTAGAGGCACTTCATCTGGGCTGGAGGTCTCTTCACCTTTTGGGAGAATTCTTCCCTAATTACTTGCTGGTGATTTACAGGTATTTCCTTGCTGCTTCCTGTAAGAGCTATTGTTTCCTGGTTCCTCTCTGACATTTGGAAATATACCCCCTTCCCTTGCTAAGTCTGCTTTTAAACTCTGATAAGAAGTCCAGCCAGTTTCCTTCCCAGAACATGCTCACCCCACTGACACAGGTGAGCCCCATCAACTGTCAGCTGTTTCTCAAAGGTGCATCCTAGATCATAGAACCCAAAACCCTGAGCGTGGCACCAGCCATGCAGTCAACCACCTTCCTGATCCATTCATCTTTTTTTTGGGTCCCCAGTCTCCCGCTAAGGGTATAGAGGAGAACACTACCCATGGTTCTGATCCCTTCAGCATGTTTCTGAAGGATGTGAAGCCCCTTTTGATACTTTGCAAACTCCTTGTTGCGGCCTAATTTGACCTTGTGTGAAAGAGTAGGAGTCCACCATAGCACTGTGGTTCTACCAGGTGGGGCAGCCTCTTTGTGACATTGCAAATGTAAACCCCCAGTAGACAGAAAACCTCTCTAGAGATGTCCAGATGGCAAATGGGTGCTTCAGTGACTCTCAGCGAGAAGTCAACAATTACTAACAATGGTCATGCTATTTTGGTGTCACTCTCTCTGCACAGATTAGCTCCTGCTTCATAATGGGTGGGAGGAGGTTGGAAAATCAGGATTTTTTCCCCTGATTTTGAGACCTCATTTGAACTGATCCTAATAAATAGAACTGTAACTCAGCATAACTCGGGTTATGTACTTCTAAGGTAACTACTATACACTGAGGAGTTCAGGAGGAGTCTCTTTTCAATAGCTGAATCTGCTACTTGGGCTGATTCCAGCTGTGACTACGTTCCCTACTACAGCTTGCTCTCTTCTTCTCTTCACTGGTCCATTAACAGCTGTGGTACTGCTGAGTGTAAAAAGGCTATTCGCATGGTGTTTTCATTATTTGCTGGCTGTCATTAATATGAAAGGATCACTACTGTCTCTTACTACTCCCTGGAACTTTCTGTTTTCTTGTTGCCAGCTGCAACATAACTACTCGAGGTTCAGCAAAATCTTAGTAAAGGTGCTTTTTATATCTAAAACGCAATTATATCTTAAACACATATTGCCTTGGCTACATTCAGAGTTTCTATTTTTCATTAATGCTTCCAGCCTTTTCCTAAAATCAAATGTGACCAGTTTTAGTCTACACAAGAGCAACATTTGAGTTCAAATTCACATATACAACATTGCATTTTCTTTTTCATTTGTTACATAGGTCCAGATAATTTGAGGCACAGCCAGCCTTTGAGCCTGCATGTTACATAATGACATAAAATAATACATTTGCAAAAACCAATTTGTTATACTGTAGGGCTCTACATTGATAAAATGCTATTCAGTGTTACATTCTTATTCTGTGTTTGCTGATGTAAAAACTGTAATGATCTGTCATCTGTGGCATCCATACAACTTTCTGTCAAGATAAGTATTTGAAAATAGGTTGATCCTAAGGTTGTGGTGTTGCCTGGCCCCAGAGAATTAGAGCAGGTCATCTGTTTGCTCTGAGGGCATTCAGAGAAGGTGTGTTCAGTGGTCACATATTGGCAACTTCAGGAACCACTACTGGCAACACTTGGTACAGCCAGGCAACTAAAGGAGATTGACTCTTTATATTAGAAAAAAAAGTAAATATGGTTTTGTTTTTACATTTTAAAGAGGTCCATATTGACAGGTTTCCGTTCTCTATAGCTAAGGAAGCAGTCTGTCAAAGAACATATTGGCATATTATGGTAGCTTGTGATTTAGGAATGAAGGTTTAAAGAAAGCAATAGTATCTTAATTGCATTGAGGTGATCTTTGACAACACACTCGATATGGATAAAAATTATATATCTGCTTTTATGCTAGAAGTAGCCTCTGCATATGTTAGAAAGTCTTAGGAAAGTTTCTGCTCAGAAGATGTTGCATGGTTCCTTTTCCTCTTTGGACTAGTTTAAGGATGTATTTTATTAAGCCAAAATACCTGGAGCTTTCAATTTCAGAGTAATTGAGGGAAGACCTCAGGACTTTGTTTCCCCTTGCCTTGACTTGCCTTGCCTTCCGGAGCTGGATGATATCATTGCAATAACAATGCATTGCCTCACAATGATTGATCATGGCGTCTGGGAGAAATGCCTGAACACTGGCAGAAAACAAATGCCACTTTAATCCCTGGAAACTATTTCTAGGCACATTGACAAGAACATCATGGGGGGCTGTTCATATGGCTTCATGAGGGGGAGTTCATGCCTGACCGGCTTGATAAGCTTCTACATTGAAATGCCTGGCATGGTGGAAGAGTGGCCAGGCCCAGACTGTGGTGATTAGTTACTCAAAGTCTAATTTGAGGCCAGTATCAATCTGTGACCCTCAAGGAAAATACTGAGTCTGATCCTGTTTGATATCTTCATTAATAATTAATTAGTAACTGATTATAATCATGATGATGGGGCAGAGTGTACCTTTGGCAGGTCTGCTGATGACTTAAGACTGGTGGGAGAAGATGATGTATTAGAGGGTTGTGCTGCCATTCAGAGATTGTGCTCTCATCCTGGCGAAACCTCTAGAAATAGGCTGTCAGGAAGATCATGAAGCTCAGTGAGGAGAAGCATAAAGCTCTGCAGTTGAGGATGAGTAACACCAGGCATCAGTACATGCTGGGGGCTGCCCAGCTGGAAAATAACTTTGCAGAAACTGCTCTGGGGGTCCTGGTAGACACCAGGTTGTACATGAGTCAGCAATGTGCTGTTGTTGCAAGAAGGCAAGGGCTAATGGTATCCTGGGCTACATAAAGAGGAGTCTTGTCAACAGGCTGAGGGAAGTGATCATTCATGTCTCCTTAGCACTGGTGAGGTCACATCTGTGTCCAGGTCTGGGCTTCCCACTACAGCTGATCTACTGACCTGCTGGAAAAAGTCCAATGAAGGGCCACCAAAATGATTAAGGGACTGGAGCATCTCACAAAGAAAGGCTGAGAGAGTTTAGACTGTTCAGCCTGGAAAAGAGAAGGATCAGAGAGACCCTATCAATGTATATAAGTACCTGAATGGAGGGTGCAAAGATGATGGAACCAGGCTGTCCTCAGTGGTGCCCAGTGACAGGACAAGACATAGTGGGCATAAATTGAAATACAGGAGGTATTTCTTGAAAATCAGGAAATGCATTTTTACTATGACTGTTAGTGAGCACTGGCACAGGTTTCCAGGGAAGTGGTAGTCCTCATTCTTGGAGAATAAAAAACCCCAACCCAACGAAACCCAAAGAATGCAAACCAAACCAAAACAAAAGCTTTCTGGATATAGTTTATGACCATCTCCTCTAGATGACCCCTTCTGAGCATGGGACATTGGACCAGGTGATGCCTAGAGGTCTCTTCCTCCTTCAGCTGTTCTGTGACCCAGGGACAGGACAGGTGTCCCGAAAACTGTTTTGCTTCATGTGGCTAATCCCAGCTGTAATGTTTCAGCACTACAGAAAGGTTGTTTGCATGCCCTGTGCGCAGGTTCATTATGGCAGATTTATTGGAACAGTGTTATCTGCTGTGTTGTCAACTCTGAGATCGGGAATATAAAACCTCACTGAATATTTCTATAATGCAGTAACGTTCAGAAGAGAGAAGATGAAACAATATCTTAAGTTATGGGTGAATACTGCTTGACATTCATCATCATTTGTGGATATTGCAAGCTACTTCAATAAACAGAGAAATTTGGTCTGTGCAGCTCTAGAACTGCTTCACTCCATATCTCATGGAACAAGTACTGCTGTACTGTGCATCAGATGCTTGGATTAATAGATGCAAATATTCTAAAGAAATTCAGCAGATGTTTGCAATGATGTCATTTTGCACACTTGTGGGAAGTTTTCTCTGTTGCATATCCCCTGCTGCTGTATGGTGAGAATCACAGAATCGGTAGGGTTGGAAAGGACCTGTCATCCCCCTGCCAAGCCAGTGCTCAGCTAGAGCAGGTGACACAGGAACACATCCAGGTGGATTTTGAATGTCTTCAGAGAGGGAGACTCCAGGACCTCCCTAGGCAGCCTTTGCCAGTGCTCTGCCACCCCCAGTGTAAAGAAGTTCTTCCTCATGTTGATGTGGAACTTCTTGGGTACTCAGTTTATGGCCATGGATCCTCATCCTGTTGCTGGGCACCACTGAAAAGAGTCTGGCACCATTCTCCTGTCATCCACCTTTGAGATACTTACATGCGTTAATGAAATCCCCTCTCAGCCTTCTCATCTCCGTACTAAACAGGCCCAGCTCCTGCTGTCTCTCCTCATAAGAGAGGAGACCAACCTTGGCCCAGACCCCAAATCGTCTTTCTGGCCCTCCACTGGACCCTCTTCGGGAGCTCCTTGTCTCTCTTTTACTGAAGAGCCCAGAACTGGACACAGCACTCTGGATGTGACCTCAGCAGGGCTGAGTAGAGGGACAGCATCACCTCCCTCAACCTTCCGGCTACACTCTGCCCGATGCACCCCAGGATATCATTGGCCCTCCTGGTCACAGGGGCACTGCTGGCTGATGGGCAACTTGTCATCCACCAGGAGTCCCTGGTCCTTCCCCATAGAGCTCCTCTGTAGGAGAAACCCCCAGCCTGTGCTGGCCCTTGGGGTTATTCCTCCCCAGGTGCAGGACCTGACACTTGACCTTAAAGAAGACCTGTATAGCCTGTCAGTAGGATTTCCTGTTAAAAGTATGATCTCTGGACTACATCTCATTTGCTATTAACCTGGAATTATGGAAACGTCACAGTAAATGTCCTGTGTTTTGCAGTACTCCCTTCTTTGTCTTTAGTACTACAAGGCTTTTCAGTAAAGGTGGACATTTGTTCACTAATTGGATTGGTGTGCTTGGATGCTACAGTTTTGTCTGAGGTGTTGAAAAAAATAAAAGTGAAGTAAAAGCAGCTTCTTTTCTGTGTTTAAAATCAAATCAGAATTATGAGTAGCTCTGAGAAGTTCACGTCAATAAGTAAAATAGCTTTAAATATACAATACCAAGTGAAGGTGAGAACAGTTTCAGATGAAATCTCTGAAGTCACCAGTAAGATATCTTGGTCAGAGTTTGACAGTCATTTCATTTCATTGTGTTACGTCAGCATAATTTGTTTTTTATATTGCTTTTGGCCCCCTCAGGCAACTCACGTGGATTAAGTTTTTTGAGTGTTATTTTTAGTTCAGATAAATTCGCAGTTTGTTTGACTGTATCTACTATCACAAAGGGGTTTAGTAAAGCATTTCCTCTGAAATAAATATTCACAGCCTTGCCTCATTAGTAACCAGGTTGTAGGTTATCCAGTTGTTGGCTCCTGACATTTTCTGATCTATTTAAAATCAATGTAGCAGATACACATGGGAAGTGCCACTGTGAACTATCAGAATAACAATTGTAATTGGCACCTCTGTAATACCAGAACAGGAATGAGCTCTGGAAAACAAAATGCCAGCCATGTTTGTGCTACTTAAGTATTGCATTTTACATGCAATCTTCTGGGAATTGTAGTCCATTCTTCATGCTCTGCGCAGTTACTAATTTCAAGAGCTTTCATATCTGGCTGATAGTTTCAATTTCCTTCCTCAAAAGTTCCCAATGAATTCTTTATGACCTATTTCTATTTTTTATTTGAAAACCATATAGACATAAAAATATGAGAAAAAAAGAAAACCCAAGGCAAACTAACCACTGACTGAGAATTCACTGGTCATTCCAATACTTGTTTTGGAGGAAGATAAATATTTCTGGACCAGTTTTCCATTGAATTTTTTAATTTAACCAAGCCATACAGATTATATAATGGGGAAACTGGTGAATATTATTGTATTCTCAACATTAAAAAAAAAAATTAATGTTTTAGTTTTTTGTACAGCATCAAGGGTCAGCTGAATGGAAGGAACTACTGATGTGTACGTACTTTGAAATATGGTTCAATGTATTACTGCAGTCCAAAGTGCAACGCTTAGATTTTTCAAGGTCTTCCAGTTTTATGGCATTTTTCCTCCTATTTAATTTTCTAAATTTCTAGGAGGCAATATGAAGTATTTTCAGGATAAATGGTGTGAATGGAGGGGAAAGTCTAAGGTTTTGGGAAAGTCAAAGTCCAAAATGGTTACAAAACAGATGAGTTTCTCTTGGTGTTTCTGAATTAAAAGACTAGTCCTCTATTGTCTGAGAAGCATGATTGTAGACTTGAGAGTTTTGGAAAGGTTTTAATTTATATTGCTACATGGATCTGAAGCTTCAAAGTTTTCACTTATTTTGTGGTCAGTTGTTTTGGGTGGCTGCAAATATTAGAGAGAGAATTGCTGCATGTTACATGAGAGAGGAGTTTTGGAAAGTATCAGAAATTTACATCTTCAGTCAGGAATACCTTTTAATTTCAAAATGTGTTGTGACTTCAATCCACTCTCTGCTAACGTTGCAATATATAAACAGGTCTGTTCTTCCAAGTCTGAAGGGTTTTCAGACTGTACTGGAATACCTCAAGAAGCTTTGTAATTTCAAATGTACTGGAATTTGTGTGAGTTATACACTTCTTCTTCTCTATAATTGCTCTGGCAATGATGTCAAATTACTATTTAGAAACTGATTTTCTCCAGCTTCGTTACTTATGTAGGTCTTTTGAAATGTGAGCACAGTTTTTATTTAAACTACAAATAGAAGTAGTTATAGTGGAAACTAAACCCAAAAATAATAGAACAAAATCAACAGATTAATGAAGGCTGGGTTAGTACTGTATATTTTGAAATTGTGTTCACTATTACAGTCAAGGTTAGTTGTTATCAAACATCTTTATCAGGCATGATTTTTCCTTGTTTTACCTTTTCAGCATGTCTCACCCTACATTTCACCCTTAGTATTTTTTTAGTTTTGTATTATGTAGCTTTAAAATACATTTGTATTTAAGAACCTATTTTTTGTCTACATTCTGACCAAAAGGAGCATTCTGGAAGCCTCTGTCCAGATACAGCAACAACTGTGTCAAAAAGCAATGTACAGCCAGCTAATTAGAATTTAGCTTTATCTGTCTATTCCTGCAGGTAAAATTTCAGCATCTTTTGGCAAAAACTATGGACTGGCTAGCTAGCAGAAATACTGTAATGCAGGGACAGTAGTGGTTGTAGGACTTTTTTTGGTTTTGAGAGGGATGGTAAACAAAGTCACGGAGATTGCCTCACGTAAAAAAGACCATCTGCCATCTGCTCTAGTCCTGGTAGCTCTACATTCAGCATGAAAGACTTTTATTAACTTATCATTTATCAGGTCTATATAAAAAAAATATGCCTCCAAACTTGTATGAGCTTGGCTTTCTGAAGTTCAGGAAGACTTTTAGCCCAGAAGACTCAGCTGCTCCTAATTTGTGTCACTTCAAGATACTAATTAGCCAGATATCTTTCAAAAAATCTATATATTAATAAGTACTACACTATGGGAAGCAGGAAGGTAATTTTTCCTGAATCTCTGCAGTCCTTTTTTGTGGGAAATTTTCATTTTCATTTTAGAGAGGCTGTGCTTGTACACAAAAAGTATAGCAACTATACTTGTTGGTAGAAATTTCCATGGCTTAGTATAGTTCTTCTGTCTTTCCTAATGTGAGTAGGAAATTTACTACTAATTTACTACTAATATGTGTAGCCATGTCACACATATAGATGCAGAGAGAGCAGTCTAAAGGTAAGTGCAGGACCATTTCCAACTCAGCCAGATGCAAACTGCTCCTAGTTTGTAGGGGACATGGGGACCATAGAGGCTGTCTGTAAGGGCACATAGTGACACAAGTGGTGTATCTGCATGATTTTTGTGATGACAAGCTGTAATGACCAAGGCACGGACTCAGACCGGCAGGGAATCTGAGATTTTTATTCAAAGAAACGAGCTGGTTTTAGACACTTCTTCAAGACACAGTATTTCCTAATACGGTATTTTTCACCAAGCGACCTATCACACATTGCCATGTCAGTAACATACTTTCTTAATGTCCTGATATGGGGGTGATCACATGCTGTTCAGGTGTCTGTCCGCTTCTGGCAGGCTCCTCTCTGCAGGGCTCTGCTGAGTGGCATTTCCTCCCCCCAAGGTCAGGTAGAGACAAGCCTCTCTGTGCTGCCATGGCATTCTGCAGGTGTGTCTCACAGCCCGAAGCTCAATTCTATCTGCTCTCTCCCCAAAACAAGCAAGCTACCTACTCACATATCTTCTGCCTGACAGCAGAGTGCTGAGGAAATGGCAGCTAAGTGCAGGGGAGACTTGCTTTCTGGTCTGGTTGAGATTCTTAATGTGACATATTTTTTGGCACCACAAGTGATTTGAACAAAGAAGAGGTTTGAGAAGCTGGAGCTGACAGATGGTGTCATGTATGGGAGACAGGTAGCAGCCTCCAGCCCCTTTTCCCCACTCTTACTCTACACCTTGACTTTACTCTAAACCCTGGGGGACTCTGGCTAACTGTTCCCAGCCAGCTCCCCACACTCACAAAGCACAGCTCCCACCCATCCAGTAATCTTAAATTCTCTTATTTAGCCCTGCCTATTGCTGTTCTGCAAAATGCACTGGTAGTAGGGCAAACTGGGAAGAGCATCTTGTTTCATTGGCATTTCATGTCCTTTCCTTCCTTGGCTGGAGAAAAGATGCATGCCCAGGATTGGCATGCAGCTGCTGAAAGTGGCTTGTCCAGCACAAATTCTACAGGTATTGCTGTTTGCTTTATCCTTGGGATTGGTGTTATGGCCTAGAGGCATAAATATATCTGTTACACGTCTGTTATTCCTATTTCACAACTACTTTAGAGAGACTTTGATCAAATTATTAGGAATCATGTTCTATAACTGCTCTTTAGAATACTGATTTTCCTCTCCTTTTTAGTGCTACTGACGATTACTGTAATTTCTAGCACTTTACTTTAAAGCCTTGTCATACTTTAGATGTAGAAAGGCCTATTAGAAAGGAAGCTATCTGGCATTGGAGTGATTTATTTCCATATTATTTTTGCCTTGGAAATCAGTGGCATTTTGCCAAGGGAAAAGCCTTCCCATGGTCTGCTTTGACTTTTGAAGTCATAGTAGAAATTTTCAGGAAATTACATACACTCATATACATTAACTTCTTTTGCAGTACCAAGCCTTAGGCTAGATGCTTGTCTGCATTTTAGCATCTGTCCAGATCAGTTTAGTTAAAGAAAATAGCATGAATTTTATGTTCACATAATTTTTCTTTTTAATCAGGTGTTTGAGTAGAACTGTTGGGGGGAGAAAACTACAGCAGTGAGTACACTGTAGCACCGAAATTGATTGAAAGGAATTATTTGGCATCATAAATAAGGTTAAGGTATCTAGATGAAACTTACAGCACTGTGGAAGACACTGTCAAATTCACTGTAGGTATTTTTTCTACTTTCAGAATCTTTATTAAAAATGTTGAAATTAAAAAGCAAATGTGAATTCACAGTATCATCCTCATTGTATTCAATGCAACTTTTTGAATAGTTCTGGAGCTGCACAGATGATTCACTTTGCCTCTTGCACATTTCCTACATCTGTCTCCTTCAATTCTCTGGGGCAGATTCATAAAGTGTAAGTGTCCTCTGGGTTCTATGTGCTACTTGGGCTCGTAGTGACTGTAGCTCATAACGTAAGTACCCTGTGACCGATTTCTAGCCAGCATATCTTACAGACCCCACAAATGGGTGTCCTCTGTGTTTTCTCACTTCTGTAGAGTGTCTCACTCCACTGAATAATGAACTTTCATTAGAATACTTGAAGCACCATTCTTAGTAACTTTTCTTCTGGGAGGTTTCTGAAACTTACTGATTCAGCTTGAAAGCTGAGATTTGTTTTCAGAAATGTGAGCAATCCCATATTCTCTCTCCCTTCCTGTTGGGGTCCCTCCCCTGCCGTGTAGCCCTGGGAGAGGGGCCCTGAGGGCACAGACACGGGGTTTCCCTGCCCCTGCTCAGCCTCGTTCCCATTGGTTGGTTTGTGTTCCCTGCGCGGGCAGAAGGACCCTTGGTCCGGTGACTGGAACAGTTCCTCAGCAGAGCTCCGGCCATGCGGCTGGAGAAATAAACATCTCTGAAACATCTACCAAGAATCTGTCTGTCCATATATATTTCCTTTCCACGGGACTCCTGGTTTGATATATGCGTGTTGCAGGATCCCCACTGCAACAAATGGTGGAGAATTGAGAGCAGAACGATCCCCGATCCCTAAGCGACTGATTTGTGCGAGTAAACCTTTGGATTTTTGGATTTCAAACCTTTGGAAACTTTGGATTCCTCTTCTTGGTTTTGCTTTGCTAGTCCGTATCTAAACTATGGAGGAACCGTGGGAAGACTCTTGGCTCTCAGAGCCGCATATGGACATTTATCTTAAACTTAAAATGATTCTTGAACAACGATTTGTAAATTTTAGCTTGATTCAAGCTCAAAAAGAACTGAAACACTTCCTGGCATGGTTGTTTAAGAACTTTTTCTATGTTTCTTGGGATTTAATTCTTACCAAGGGCTTTTGGAAAACCATTTGGACACAGTTAATACTGGAGTCAAAATATATGCCGATGGAAGAATATTTTCGTGAATATTATTTCGTTACCGAGACTGTTGAGCAATGTCAGCTGTGTCCTGGCGAAGGGAAGCCTGGCGCAGGGACCGTGCGGCCCAGGCCACGTGCACCGAGCGCTCTGCGAGCAGCAGCGAGGCAGTTCCCGCGCGCGGGCGGAGCCAAGCGAGCCGCAGTGTCGGTGGCGGAGCGAGGAGCGGCGGGACCCGGCGGTGCCCGCATGGCGCAGCTCAGCGCGTGGTGGAGCGAGTCCCGTGAACACCCGACCGAGCCGAACGCGACCCCGGGAAGGGCGCGCAGGCATGAGAAGCCCCGACAATTCCAACACGGGAGCGACCAAAGGAGAGAGCAAAGACGCAGCGAGACAGAAAACAGCAGCCACTCGGAAAAAGGAAAAGATCATAGTAACTAAGATCTTAGGGATAGTAAAATGGTATAATGTTAAGCAAAATTATGGTTTTATAACAAGGTGTGACAACCAGCAAGACATATTCGTGCATAGAACTGCTATTAAAAAGAATAACCCTGAAAAATGCATCCCAAGCTTGGGAGATGGAGAAGTCGTGGAATTCAAAATTATACGAGGTAGAAAAGGGTTACAAGCGTCGCAGGTCACTGGGCCTGATGGTGTTCCTGTAAAAGGCAGTATATATGCAAAAAATCGTAGTCATGTTAGACAATATCTCCATTGTAAGTCCCCCCTACAGTCTCCCTTTCCTAATCCCACCTTTCCCTTTTACCCTATGTCCTATTACCCCCAGTGTATTCCCAATCCGTTTTTTCATCCATGGTTTCCCTCACAAAACCATGCTTTTGCCAACTGTTTCCCCAAAAATCCCTTTCCAATGCCGAGTGGAGGATGAAGAGGGGGAGGGAAGAAGTTAAAACCTCTCCTGCCTCAGTTTCCCCACCAAGCATGCTCAGAGCGGTA
>NW_008237953.1:649837-652371 GCF_000691975.1 Corvus brachyrhynchos
GAAATAAACATCTCTG
This sequence comes from Corvus brachyrhynchos, assembly GCF_000691975.1. Classification (NCBI taxonomy): domain Eukaryota; kingdom Metazoa; phylum Chordata; class Aves; order Passeriformes; family Corvidae; genus Corvus; species Corvus brachyrhynchos. The sequence continues at coordinate 649,854 of NW_008237953.1, forward strand.
AAACATCTACCAAGAATCTGTCTGTCCATATATATTTCCTTTCCACGGGACTCCTGGTTTGATATATGCGTGTTGCAGGATCCCCACTGCAACACCTTCCACCCCAATTCCATGGAGATATCTGCAGAAATTATCATGATAGGAAAAAGACAGAGGAGTACAGTGTGATTATTACCACAGCTTTAATGTCATATAGGATGCAGCCTGACTTATGTCATGGACGCATAAATTTCACAAGATTATTTTATGGTTTTTCTTGAAAATTAAAAAGAAAAATTTACATTAATATTTTTGTTTCAAATATGCATTTTAGACCATATCTATTTTTTTTCTTTTTTTCTGCCCGAAGTTTACAGATATCTTCAGTGCATTTTTAGCTCTTTTAGAAAACAACTATTTTCTTGCCATTTTTGATGTGGAAAATGTAGTTCTTTTTGATAAAAGAAATTATAATTTGATATTACTAATATATTTGGTGAAAAAATCTGAAGATATCGAAAGACAGCAGCCGTAGAATTTAAACTGATATAGATGGATAGATGGTAGCAGAACAAGTGTTCTATTTATCTGAAGTCAGCAGTTGCTGTTTCCTTCTTTAACTGGCTATTGGAAGTATTTTTATTTTCATTGTTTTTGTAAACCAGCATAGGTGTTAATGCCACATGCCAAGTGATTTTTTTGTTTAACAAAAAATCCTCCAAGATGTCATAAAAACTTACAAGTTATTAAGAGAATGTGCTGATGAAGTTTGTAATTGATTTACCACATTCTTCACTGTATTTCTTGACTTGATTGCCTGATCTTAACTGAATGTTGAATAAGTTGGCTACTCATTATTATTTTAAAATTGTCCAGCTTTATAGTTTTATATTACAAAATTATCTGATGCTAACCTATCAGTATAATTTTTTAAATAACATTGTTTTTCTTGTGGGAAGACGCATATGTCTTATTGCAAAAATTGCTCCATCAACCTGCTTTCTGATAGCTACAACTTTTTTCAAAATCTATGAATGCATGTTTTCTCTGCCAAGCAGAATGTGAAATGTCATAATATCCTTTCCCTTTTTCCAATTTCATGTTATCAGTGCTCTCCAATGCTTTGTCAAGCCTCATATTCTGACAATTAGAAACTTCCTTCTCCCTTTTTATTTTTGTTTAGTCAATATTTGTTTTGTTCTGTACCAAGGTTGCCCTTAAATAGATTTTTTCCCCTATCTTTATACATAATTCTCTAATGCATATCGTCAGCAACATTGTTCATTCTTAAACAATTGCCGTCTACTCTGTAAGATCATGGAGTTCTCTGTCCATGGTGTTTGCACTGATTCTAGGATCTTTACTCGGTCTGATTGTTTTGAATAACCCTTTATAAAATTTTAATTTTTTTCTTTATTCACCAGCATAAAATAAAAAAAGAAACAAAGTGGCATGCTGAACTACCTATGTGTTTCAGCACTGCTGTGTGGAAAATCATTTTGTACAGTCAAGCATGTACAAAACGTGTGCTAGTTTTCTACAGATGCCCACTTTATCATAATGTTGTTGCTTACTGACAATCTTGATTCTTCTCATCATTTTAGAAGTTATCAACGGGAAGTCACATGATTCACATTTTAACCAATTTCTTACTGAACAGAACTTTTAGGGGTATCTATATTCTGATTTCAGCTTACCACAAGTACTTCATTCATTTATTTACAATGAAGCAAAATGAACACGCTTCATTTTGAAGGAGCTCTTTTTGTGGATACAAAAATGCTGCTAGCAAGGATTTTCTTGCTATTTTCTAAGTCCGTGAGAGACTTTTCTCTCTCACAGATAATAGTAGAAGAGTTTTATAAACAATGAAACAGCTGCAGCCTTGAAAAGTCTTGTTCATAGTATAGTAGAAAAATATTTTGACAATGGATGTTTTAGGATTTTAGCCAATCACCCCAAGGGGTGGCTGATCCTTTGTCCAATTAAACTATGAAGAAAAAATCTATAAAAGAGTTTGTAAAATAATTAAATAAATCAATCTTGCTGCACAATTCCTGCCTGCTGGATCTTCTCTCCTCCTCCCTATGGCTGCGGGACACAGTAATATTTTACGGTGGTAATATCTTTTTTGCATCAGGAAAGTTTTTATGTGAAAGCCCATGGGATGCTTTTGCAATTTCTTTTAAAATATTCTTCATGTTTGCTATATTGCCATCATGAAATATTCCACCTTAAAACCAGATGATTTTTTTGAAAATTTTGAATAAGGTTCAAAGGTAAGTCCTTGTGCTTGTTTATAATATAGTGAAGGGCCTACCTGGATATTCTTAAATATTTCTCAAACCTTAAACATATGCCTTCTCCCACCCTCAGAATAGTGACCAGTGACAGAACTGAAGGAAACTGCATGAAGCCGAGTCAGGGGAGGTTTAGGTTGGAGAAAGTTTGTCACCCAGAGGGTGGTTGGGCACTGGAACAGGCTCCCCAGGGAAGTGGTCACAGCACCAGCCTGACAGAGTTCAGTAAGCATTTAGAC
>NW_008237953.1:652405-671025 GCF_000691975.1 Corvus brachyrhynchos
GTGTAGGGCCAGGAGCTGTACTCATTGATTCTGATGGGTCCCTTGCAACTCAGCACATTCTGTGGTTTGTGAAAATGAAGTGCCTTGTAATTCTGTTTAAGAATCTCAATTTTGTGTGTCATCAAAGACACACATAATTCCTTTATTTGTCTCATTGAATTATCTTTGTGTTTTTAAAATGTTCAAGCACACTTTTCCACAGGGAAATATGAAGGGGAAGGAAGGTAAAAAAAGTCAAGATTTTCCAGTGAATATGTTAATCACAGAAAGTAAGCAGTAGAGAGATATTAAAGTAAATGGGTAGTGCAAAAAATCATGTAACATCATCGAGTGAGTGTAGTGGGTTGCCCCAGCAAACATCCACCCAGCTTTTCACTCACATTTACAGAATGCGGACAAAATAGAAAGGTTAGAAGACTCACAGATAGAGGCAATGCCATTTTAATAAGAATAGTAAAAGCTGCATGGAAAGGAAAATGAGGAGTATCTGCCACTCCCCAGTAGATGCTGCTCCCTGGGAAGCAGGACAAAAGCATAATGGTTGCTTGGGAAGACAAATACCAGAACCACAAAGATCCCTCCTTCCTCCTCTCCCTGAGCTTTCACTGCTGAGCAAGATGCTATGTGGTATGAGATAATGCATTGGGCAGATCTGGTCAGCTCCTTTGGTTGTGTGCCCTCCCAGCCTCTTTTCCACTCTCAGTCTGCTCACAGGAGGAGAAGGTAGAAGAGAGAAAGCCTTAATGCTGTGCAAGCATGCTCAGCAATAGCCAAAACACAGGTGTGCTACCAGCAGTAGCACGTTCCTAGCCGTGAATGCAGAGCATAGCACCCAAAGGGCTGCTGTGTAGTGTAGGTACAAAAATGCTGTTAGTGAGGATCTTCTTGTTATTTTTCTAAGTCCGTGAGAGACTTTTCTCTCTCACAGAAGAGGTAGCAGGGAATGTAAACAACCAAGCCACCTGCAACCTTGGAAAGTCTTGTTTATGGTATAGTAGAAAATATTTTGATAATGGATGTTTTAGGATTTTGGCCAATCACCCCCAAGGGGTGGCTGGTCCTTTGCCCAATTAGACTATGAAGAAAAAAGCCTATAAAAGAGTTTGTAAAATAATTAAATCAATCAATCTTGCTGCACAATTCCTGCCTACTGGATCTTCTCCTCCTCCTCCTCCCTATAGCTGCGGGACACGGTGATATACCGTAGGAACCAGGCCTGCGGTAATAGTGTAGAAAGTCAGTTTCATCCTGGCCAAATCCAGTACAACAATAAATACAAATACCATTTAGAACATTAATTTTACAACCTCTCTATGTTTCAGAGTGAATTTGATTAGTCAGTTGAATATTAGATTTTTTTTCCTTTTGAACAGAAAAATAAAAAGCACACACAGTGAAAATTTCCACTTTTCAGGAATTATTCAGTCTGTTACAGAATTGCATTTTGGAACAAGAGAAAAAGGTGTTTTTTTAAGATCAGTATCATTATTTTGCTGGGAGTTGTCACCAAAAAGGAAATAGAATTTTTTCTTTGAAGATGCAATCACAAAAAGCAAACTTGTCCTATTCCAGCCACCACTGAAATGTTTCATGTACACTGGAGAGCCACAAGTCATCCCTAACACACATACGTGCACTGCACTTGTGAAATTACCTCCAGCTCTCTACATTACATTACACTGTGATGTTTAATGTAGTTTGCCTTACCTTTGTCAGTACATGGTCTGCTATTTATTTTATAGACCTTAAGAAACATTCCTAATTACTAAATCAAGGCCTGCAAATTCATACTTAAAGTGATTCTTTCATTAGCCAGTGCACTGCAGGTGCCAAATGTGTTTAGAGGATATTAGGTAGATAAAATTTTCTTTTCTTGGTATTTATTTTTCATATAGCCAGGCCTGTTTTGAACGAATTGCTCTACAGACGAATACTTAAGACTGGCCTGTTCTACTTAGTACACTGCTTTCTGGAAAAAGTGTCCTACTGATAATAAGACATACAGTCTGTCTCCTTCTTCAAATAGACCCAATTTTATACAAACAGTAATCACTCTAGAATATTTGCAGATGGAAAACTGAGACGTATGGTGTGAGACTTCAAACACTGATTCTGCAGATGCCTCTGCTTGACTGTTAAAAAAGAAACATTCTGTCTCCAGTGATTGTCTTAATACCTTTAAGTGCTTTTAATAATTTGCTCTTAATTCTAATCTTTTATTGCTAAACTGTGGGTACCTAATTCATCTTGTAACACCACCTGTTTGAGTAATGTAAGCTTGTTTAAGCATAGTAAACCCCAACCACACATCTCGCTTGTCTTTAAAAATTTAGCCAGGAGGAGCCACCAGGAAGTAAAAAACTAGCTTGCCCTTTTAATTAAAAAAATTACAAGGTGTCTTTTAAAGTCCCCTTTTTAGTGTTAATTTCCAGTACTTTCACTGTCTTTGCCATATGTTTCTGTCAAGGTCTTGATTGCTACTATTGTTGGAGTTGTGGAGGTTTTCTCTTTCCTTTTGTCCAGCAGCCTGGTACTGCCACTGATGCTGTGTACTTATTAAGGAGGTGTGCAAAATCTACAGCAATAGGAAAAGCAAGATAAGAAAAATATTTACAGTTTTTAATTAGCATAGAAGCTAAGTCATGTTTTTATGTTGCCGTTGTTAGTGTGAATATCAGAAATAGTGTGTCAAGCAGGACTAGGAAGGGATCCTTTCCCTGTACTTGGCACTGGTGTACCTTGAATCCTGTATTCAGTTTCTGATCCCTCACTACAAGAAAGACATTTAAGTGTTGGAGCAAGTTTGGAGAAGGTCAACAAAGCTGGGCAAGGTTAGGAAGCACAAGTTCTATGAGTGTTATGAAAAACAGCAAAAAACCAAACTCTTCTCAGATTATAATTTTTGTATTTGCAAGCTGGGCATTCTTCCTTGTGATACCAGATATACAGGGGATGCCTCCACCTGTTGTACATGCTGAGAACAGAAAAAGCTCCTGTTTACATACTATATTTTGCATACATATTCATAGGTTTTCCCAGAAGAAAATAATAATTTCCCCAAAGCCATTAAGATACATTCCCTTCCATGAGCACATAGGTTCTTCTGTCCTGGGGGTGTTCTGGTAGTCAGCCACCCCACAGTCATGTCTGACCACACAATGAACTGGTGTTATTTTTCCAAGTTAAGAGAGAAGTTAACATATCTGGTCTAGTTCATTATTTTGTGAGTCCTTAGATCGATGAAGTGTAGTTTCTTATTCCTTTCCTTGGTTAATGTTTATCATACCTTTTGATTGTGCGGTTCTATAGCCTAATGATTTTGCAAAATTATCATTGAATTAGCCCACTAGGGGCAAGCAATTCTTCACCTGGCAAAATGAGGAGCAGCTGAAGGAGCTGGGATTGTTGAGCCTGGAGAAGAGAAGTGTCAAGTACCTTTCTGCTCTCTACAGCTACTTGAAAGGACGCTGTAGCCAAGTGGGGATCAGCTTCTTCTCCCAAGTAAAAAGTGACACAATGAGGAGAAACAGCTTCAAGTTGCACCAGAGGAAGTTTAGGTCTGATATTAGGAAAAATTTCTTCACTGAATGGGTGTTCAGACACTGGAAATAGGATGTCCAGGGTAATGGTGGAATCACTGTCCCTGCAAGTGTTCAAAAGGCATGTGGGTGTGGTAGCTGGGAATGTGATTTGGTGACGACCACAAAGGGGTTAGTTAAACAGTTGAACTTGATGATCTTAGAGGTTTTTCCAGTCTTAACCTCAACAATTCCATGGTTTTATGAATATATGAATTACTAGGTTCCAGGGTCACTGCATGTAAGTTTGTGCAACTAAGAAGAAAAGTGATTTTTTTGACTCAGTTCTGGATTGTATTTTGTTTTCAAACCAACTTGAATGAAAGGAAAAGAAGGGCCCATGTTTTATACGAGCTTTCAGATAAGAGTGGAAATAGATTTAATTCATAGCTTCTGATGAAATAAATAATAGCTTCTGCTAAATTTACTGCAGAAACATTCAACTTAGTAAGATTAAGTAGTATAAACATGAGGTGGAAAATACTAGTATAAGGCCAATGGGAAGTCACTGAATATCACAGGCATCAAAATATATTTCTTGTATTTAAATTCTTCTGTTTATTAAAAAATAGAACTGTTTCAATTTAAAAAGAGAAAATACCTTCCTTTCCAATTCAGTGCTGATAAAAGCCTACCTCATATGTTGAATGGTACACATTCTCTGTTTTAATGTGGCACTTCAAGTTGTTCCTTTGTTTTATATTTGTTATATTTTCTGAGTCTGCTTTACAGAGGTATTTTGATATAGCAGATTTTTGTCATAACCAGGAGTTTATAATTATGAAGTATATGTTTCATATTGACAAACGAGAACACATACATTTTGGTTGAATTTTTTAAACAAGTGTTTCTGTGATGTTTTTGTGTTGTATTTTCTAACAGCTTGTGAAATAACAACTGGAAGTGAAACTGGACAGAGGAAAACAAAGATTTTCAAGAAAATTTCTTGTAACCCGATATGTAGGAAACAGACTACACACAGCAAAAAACCCAATATGAACCTGACACTACATTCATTATTGATGTGATAATGTTACTTCGGTTGCCTTTAGATATATTTCAGCTACTTAAGTAGAAATCATCCTGTGGGTTTATTTAGGATTTTGCAAAACAAACAATCAAGCAAACAGATGAATTAAAGGACAGACCTCTTTTGGCTAAGTATATGGAAGAAATTTCAACAGAAGAGTAACAAGTGCTAAAGGTAAGGACAAAGCTATTTTTCTCAAACTGGGAATCCCTATATCTTCTGTGATATAATGTATGAGGTGCCACCAAAGGTTCATTGTCATCTTTCACTCAGGGAAATCTTTCCCTGTTCTGCCAGCTCCCTGTCCCAGCGAACAAATAGACACTATATGTGTGTTTTTGTAATCCAGTTACAATGCTAGCTGGAGTTCAGCATGCTTTTCTTTCTTTTTGCTACATTGTTTTAGAAACCTCTGTAACATCTGACAAGTTTATGTGATTTCATTAATTCCCTTCTCTTGATTAACATTCAAGGGAGTCATTGATTCCAGCATGAACAAAAAAAGGGAGGTGGAAACATTCGGCAAGAAGCTAAATAATTTAGAATAATTTAGGATAATTGAGCTGAAAACCCATAATGAAATTGTTGCTTGAAGAAAAGACAAATCTGAAAATCATGAACAGGAATAGAGGTCCAAACTTTCAGGGTCTGAAGAGATATATAGAAGATTGTATAATTGTCCTGGGTTGCAGTGTATTCTATCACCATCCTCATGAGCTGTTGAAATCAGGTGGGGCAGTGTTTCCTTGCCTCCTCCCCCCAGACTATCTTTCTGTTAATTGCCCATCATTGTCCTGCTGCATGACTCAGAGATAACTCCCTCTGGACTATCTTCTGTTAATGAGCCTAATCAACACTTTGCCTCATGACTCATTACCCCATTGTGAGATGCTCCACCCAGAGGGAGGAACCAAGCATTTCATCCTGGATATAATCTGAGATTCTGAACACCAGAGACAACCTTTCCACTGGATTCCCAGAGGACAGGAGCTACATAGCCACCACTGAACCTTCTGAGGAAGAGCAGGCCCTTTCTACAGGATCACTGCTTTGAAAGAATCACATCCATCACTTCAGGAGGACTGCAGCCACCATCTTATCAGACTGCTACTGCCACCCTGACTAACAGGGTGTCAGGTTGTATCCTGACTCTGTCAGTTTAACCCAGTGTTTTCTGCCTTTATTTTTTTTTTTTTGATTTCCCTAATAAATTGTTATTCTAACTTGATGCCTCCCACTGATTTGTTTTCAAACTAGTACAATAATCTTTTAGTAGTTAGCTGAAAATTAGCTCATACTCTGTTGTGAGGCCTCTAACAAGGTCTTTAGTCCTTTTAAAAATGCTGGGACACGTGTGACAGGTTTATTTCTCCAGTAACAGCCATTTTTTTCCTACTTCCACTTAACAAAATTTAAAAAAAGATAACAATAGTATTTAACTTTCAAACATTCTTTTTATGCACTTGTGAAATTTAAAATCACACTAAATAGGCCAGGCACTGGAGAAAGATTATACCAGAAAACATTATTTAATCCCATCTTTGGGCAAAAAGGTTTTGCCCAAACATCTGCCACTAAATCTGTGGATGCTGGTGTGTGGCATAAGCAGAGAGATGATGAGACTGCTGCTCCACTTGGACCTTCAATACTGGTAGGGAATTGATAATGTCTCCATAGCATTAGGGGTAATCTTGATTCCAAACAACATTCATTCTTCCAAGGAAAATGGAGGGGGGTGGGGGAGAGACTGTAATTCTCTAAGAAGTTTTATCTTGGTTCTATGTCTTTATCTTGATTGCACAGCACACGGACTTATTCTACCAATGCTCTGTTTCTAGCTATTGAAATTGATGTAGCTCCATTTCAATCAGTGAAGCTGTGCAGGCCTTTAGCAGCTGAGGATTTGTACTTCATTCTGGTGCATAGAATGAGATTTTTCATAGGTTTCATATTTCTGTAGACTCAGGCTTAATATGCTACATCTATTGCCCTTCAATTACTCCATATTTTTGGTTTAAATACAGTGATATTGAAACATTTCCTCTCAAGTACCTTGATGCTGTTCCATCACTGACCCATAATTGTATGTTTATTTCTCAATTATGCAAATCCCTGCACTCTGACTGAGAAAGTTTTGATTTACATAATTATTAGACTGTTATTTCTGAATAACCATGAAGTGTCTATCAGATATTTCTATGTTAACTTCCTGTAGACATCAGACTGTCATTCCCCTAAAGGATGTAACTTTTTGTTTCCTTGCCTACTGTCTTTCTTTGCCTCAGAAAATTAAATGCAACTTATCTTCAAGAAGAAATCACTATTTCAGAAGAGGTAGAAGAAATAAAGGCTTGTCAGTAACCTAATCAATGAAGACTGACTAGGTGATGAATTAGTGTGTCCTTCTCTATAAACCCTCCCTTTCCTTTCTCTCTTCTTCAGCCCTCTGATTTAGAGGATCATGTTGTGCATTTGAAGAATGCAGCTGGTTTGTATAACAAAAGTCTCAAAAAAAAAAAAAAAAAAATCAAGCCAAAAAAAGAGAAGTAATTAAAATAAAAGGAAATCAGTTTCAAGTCATGTTTCGGGCAACAAGTTTTGCACTTATAGAATTAGAATTAAATTATCAATAAGAAAAAGAGAATTCTGTGAAACCAACAAACTGCAGGTTGGATGCTCACTACCTACAAGTTGTAATAAAATCTTTTTATGAAAGCGGAAATCTTCAATTTTGATGTGATTTAATTTTGATATCACATTGTGAAAACTCCTGGAAAAATCTAACTAAAAAAGGCAATGTGAATGGTTTATTCTTTTCCCCAATCCATCAAAGTATGGTTAACTGATAGTTTTTTGTTGCCCATCTAACACTGGTTAAAACCAGTTTCTAATAATTTTTATAATTTTTTCTTTTGGCTGTGTCTTGGTTTTTTTTTTTCCCTATTAAAAAGTGCAATTTCATAGGTTTTAAATAATTAAAAACCTTCTTTAAAAGATAAAGATTATCAGCTGCTTCTAGAACCTGTATTGCCTGCAGCCTAAAGAAATTAATGAGAATGGACATCAAGTAAGAAAATATTGTAATACTCAGGCCTAATGACATATGACACACTAGTCAGCTAACCATACTGAGGAATGAGACGTCCATTGATGATCACAAAATTTGTAGTATCATTTCATAGCATTCTAATTGACAAGTAACTGAGGTCTTTTTGTTGAGAAGTGGACTGCTTATGTATGCAAAATTTTGATACTGATACCAATGTTCCAAATAGTCAAAAATATTATAATAATCTGTGGCAGAATTCCAGAATTTTTGCTAGCCAGTCAGCAACAATCACAAAACAATTTGGTGTCAGAGTCTCACTAACAGCACTTTTGAATTATGTGTCTTTTAATCATAGAGATCACGACATTCAGCTTAGTCTTATGTGACTCAAAATTTGTAGTTCTTTCCTACTGTGTTGGGATCTTGAGTTTACGAAGCTTAAAAATCTGGTGCTGTTGCAATCGCATCTTACACACCTCTGTTGGGAGAAGTTTATTGCATACACCAGGAAACAGGTCTATGAGATGAATGTTGTCCTTTGCTAAACCTTCAGCCATCATAAACATATTTTCTGAGGTCCTGTCAGGTACTGATTTTTTGATTGTATAAGGCTTCTTAAGGGACCATATTTTTTACCTTTTATTTCATTCAATTTTTAAAATTTGGTGACATTATATACCGTTAACAGCAGGAGAAGATTTCCATTGCAGTGAATTGAACAGGATGTTATTGCTGTTGTTATGCATGCCATATGTACAATTATTCCACTTAGTTTAAATTTTAATTGAGCAGAGAGAGAGACTTGTTTGCAATTAGTAAGATGACTTTTTTCTCCCTACTTTTTCTGCTTTCAAAAGGCTAACCAAAGACATGTGAGAAAACAGTCTATCTTTATTCTGAAGCTGACACAAAAGAAATGTTTCCTACTTTAATTATCACTCTATTAGCAGAATTCATCCATAATATGAATTAGTTACTCTGTAGGTGGCCCTCTTTTTAGAAAAGATTTCCATATTTTTAAACAGGTAAAAAAGAAATTAAAGAAGGAAATTGCTGTTTTTGAGCATTAAATACAATCACAAGTTAAGTTAGATTGTTTTGGTTTTGTTTTGGTTGGTGTTTTGTTTGTTTGCTTTTTTGTTTTCCACTTGTTCTTCAAATTCTTCTATGCAACTTTCTTTATTGTGTGTCACCAGCCCCTATGTTCTCTGTCAATGTGAGGATGACACCGGTGGTTTATCAGCGTGATGATTTGCCTTACTGTGTGCAGGATTCTCTTTGTACCTGTTTTGCACTCATACAAGAGTGCTCGTGAATTCTGATGTCAGAGAGAACCACTACCTAAAATATAGCTGTTTCAGTTTATAGAGATTAAATATTAACTCATATTCCGAGTCAGGTAAATAAATATTTATTTTATATCTTCTTTGCTTTTAACAGTGGCCTTCAGATGCTAAATATGAGAACCTCCTATCTTCCAGAGGAGATTTACAGGTAATAAGTTTGTCTATTGCTTTACAGTGACACGTTGTATAGTCCCCGTTTAGGCTCTACTTAGGAGGTGTATTACATGTACAAAAAACTTATGGCATAAATATAGTTACAAAGTCATGGAGCTGAAGCATCTCATGTTTCCTTCTGGCACTGTGGCTGAAAGTAAGATGCATTTTTATAAGGTTTCTACTGAACCAGACAAATCTTAATGGGTTATGAAATAATTCAAGTTAAGACAGTGTAACACAGAAACTTAACAAAGTTCATTTTTGCACAAAGAGGACGGAAATGTCTTCTGTATAATTGCTTTCCCGACTCGTACTCTGAATGCTTTTGACTGCAGTTATCAAGGAGAATTTGTTTTGCTGTTGATTCTAACATACAGTTTCTTATTTTTCTGCTATCTCCTGCTGTGTGTTCATTTAATAGCAATATCAGAAGGTTAAACAAGAAGTATTTATTCTCAGAGAAAAACATTTTTTTCATGACATGAAAAGAAAGAACTACTGAAGCAACATAGGATACATATTCATGCCTTGGAACAAGAAGTGAAAGATAAAGAGCAAGTGATATTAAGGGTCACAGATGACTATGACATTGCCCAAGAGGACCAGGCTGCAACTAATCTCAAAAGCCTGAGGTAATAACTTGCTTTTTCAAAAATCTTCAAATTAAATGGTGAACTGCTGACTCCTGAAGCTTTGTAAAAAACTCACTGCTGAAGGGAAACTGGTTTTGAAAAGTCATTGTATCTAAACACTTTTTTAGTTTTTCAGCACTTCGGTCAAAGTTGCGGATGGTCCTTCCCTGGAAGTGTTCAAGGATAGGATGGATGGGGCTTTGAGCAACCCAGTCTGGTGGAAGGTGTCCGTGTCCACAGCAGGGAAGTTAGAACCAAATGATCAATGGAACAGCAAAACAATATACCAGCCAACCAAAAAAAAAAAAACAAACCAAAAAACCAACAAGCAAACCAAAAATAGAAATAGAGAAATATATCTTTGCTATTTCTGCATCATGACAGCTGGGGAAATCTAGAGCAATCATTTCAAATGGAGATAATTTTATTTCTCATCTCATACTATCTGTTTGACCTTATTGTAGGTTTCAGTAAGTGTGCAGTGATTCCTGGAATTTTATTTAATTGGCTTTTTCAGTCAAACTGCATTCCTCGATGATAGCTAAAAAAAAATATTAAAAAGCCCCAACCTGATGTACATTGTGCCATCATAATTTTAAGTACGTTGTGTCCAAACACTATTGACTACTGTTGCTTTTTTTAAATAAGTTTCCTGGACCATAACTACAGTTCTGTTTTTTTTCAAGTAGAAAAGGTCAGCTTAGCTATTCATATCTCCTCAAACAATGCAGTAATTCATAATCTTGTTATGCCCTTCTCTTTTTGTAATACACAGAAAGTCCAGGAATTGACTAAACAGTTGGGAAACTACTTATATTTTTAGCATAGCTGGAGTCAATTTTCACTTATTTTTTTGCTTTGAAAATTTCCTGCATAAATGCGCAAATTAAAGAAAATTAAATGTTATGGGTATGAGGGATATTTGAAGTGCCCTGTGCTGGCAACACTCCTAATTGTGCAGCAGTTCAGTCTAGTCTAGTGAGTACTTGTGCTCTGTGATGCTGAACTGTGGAACAGGAGAAACTCAGTATGTACACAGTTACAAAGCTAGGATATGCTCTGGGTACTAATGAAAACTAAGCAAAGCTCCCAAGAATGTAGTTTGTCTGTGGATGGGTTGCAGTGCAGACTGTAGAAAAAAACGAGAGTTAGATAATCCAAGCTAGCTTGGATTTTGGAATCAGTCCTTTCACAGTCTGGTATACCTTTATAGGCTGGTTTACCCTGCTTATCATATGAAGCTCTGTGCAATAGCTGCTAAATGTTTCTGGTGCAAACTCACTTGTTTAGATACAACTTATGTACCCGTACTACACAGGCATCTCAGCTTCTGAGACTCTGGCTCCACAAGGTTTAGTACTGCTTTAGGGCAGAGCTGTGATATGCGCTTGGAAGCATTTTGAAATTGCAACTATATTTTTTCAATTTAGAATATTCTAGAGGGTTGTTAAAACTTAAGGTTGTTTCAAACTTAAGGGAAATTTCTAAAACATATTTTTTTTTCAGACAGGTCAAGACTGAATATCTGAAACATTTGAAACAGTGTTTCAAAGGACATTAAAAATTTTACCTGTCTTTGTCTCAATTGTCTTCAAACCAGTTGCCATCTTGGCACTGGAATTTGCCCTTACTCTTTCCTTGTCTTTAAGAACTGGAGAACTGATGACAAGGTTTTCCAGAAAGGTGATGATTCTTCATAAATGTCTGAGCGAGAGAGTATCACAGGACAGAAAATTTAACATTCCAATTCTACCTAGCATGCTCAAAATGCTAATAAAAATGAAGGAAAAAAGTAAGTAAAATAGTTGATGGAGAAACAGTAAATGAAATTTGTGATTGCATGATGCCTCCCAAATTATACCAACACAATAGGGGGATTTTATGGCTCTAAATGATTGCTGTTTTGAAGGGAAAGGCTGTTGTTTGGGAGTCCTAAGGTGTATAGCAGATGGTACTGAAGTGAAGCTGTGGATGATATTCACAGCAGAAACAAAAAGTCATAAGATTGAATTGACAGGTTGTACAAAAACGAAAATGCACCCCAGTATCTCAATATTATTACCTGAAATATTATGAAAAAGCTAGATTAGAATGGCATGTTGATGTACACTTATTAACTAGTGTTTCATTTATTTTGAGCCCCTCTGGAATATGTCTTCTAATAAATAGGTAAAACAGTGTGTTTGTTGTGTTTAATAACTATAGGACTGGCTATTAGTATTTCCATCCTACTGATGAGGTGTGAATAGACACTTTGTGGAAATTAAAATCAATGTTTTTGTTTAGGTGATTTTACTTTTGTTTTGGTATGATTGCTATGAATTAAAGAAAAAATACAGGTAAATGAACTGTTTTAGTTTTTAGTTTACCTATGTTTGTCCTGAACTCTAACAACTTAAAAGAATAACATGGAGAATACACAACAGCCAGATTATTTCCAGCAATGCTACAGATCTACAAAGCAAGTTGTCTGAGAGCTATATATTCAACATTCTGATCTCTTTTGAAGATACCAGGACAACCTTAAACTTAACTTCCATAGGCTTTTCCTCACCAGCTGCTGCTATAGTGCTCTGTTAATTCACTTTAAAAGTAATAATGCAAAGATAAGTTTTTTTAAATATAAGTGTTTGATTTGTAATAAACAGCTTAGATAGAATTTGTTTTACCTAGTTTCTTGGCAGCAGTTCCAGGAACAAAACTGTTGTCTATGTTGACCTAGACTTACAGACATTCTAGCACTGAAAAACACAATGTCATATTTTCAGGGCCCACAGACTGACTCTGCAGCTCTGAAGCCAAGGAATTTGGTCAGCTTCCTATAGGCATGCTAGGAGCTGTACCAGTTAGCCGTACTTTTTAACACCTTAAAGGAGTATTTTTTCATTTCTGTTCTTCCCCCTCCCCAAGGATTCCCATATTATAATTGGTCAGATTCCCCACTGATGAAATTATAGTATAATATATGAGTCTGGGTGTTCTGTAAGTGAGATTATGACTGTCAAAATGTGTTCAGAGAAATCTTCTGGATAAAACTCTTTATGGTCTTCTGATGAGAGGCTCAGCTGTAGCAAAAAAAATAACTTTTATCTGAATTCTTTGGCAAGAATTAGTTGGCAAGAATTCCCACTGCTAGACACTAGGCTACAGAGCACTGTATGGGTTAAGAATGTGTTCTAAGATGCTACTGGAATTGAGAGTGAATCTAGAAATATTTTTGTAGGTCATGTAAATATTTATGAGGTGAGTGTGAAGATAATCATATTTGTACCTAGAGAGTGCAGGTGTTCAGTGAAAGATTCTATTTGTATATAAGATTTTCCACCACCAGTGAAATTTTTCAGGAAACTAGAAGACTACAGACTTTAAGTTCCCAGTAGATACCTTTTAAATTATTACTATAGGTGGAATCACAGAACAATTGCCTCCTATGATACATATGGGCCTTCCATGATGTAGTATTGGGATAAAGATGTGCCACTCTGCCTTGTCAAAGAGGAAGATGTCTAGATCTTCAGCTGGTCTCTTCTTTTCTTTAATGTGTCCTCCCCATGCCCCCAAAAACTCACCAAAAGTAGTCTGTCTAAGTGACCTATGTTTGTTTTCTGTGGCAGGCTGAGTTTATTGGGTTGCTTGTGTTGAACACTTCTCAGTGGGAAGATGATTATCAGCTGCCACTCCTCCACATAGCACAATGCCACATGGTGCCTTCACAGCTGAGAGAGCAGGTCCTGCCAGGCCTGAAGGAATGAAAAGAAATACATTTTCCTAAGGATGCAGAGGAGCTTTCCAAGCTTGGAGATCTGGGCAAAATGTTCTTGTCCTTGCGGCACAGACCAGAATTTGCTTCATAAGACCACAGTTACACTTTGAATGTTTTTCTCTGAGCTGATCAATTTCATATTGGAAAGAAGAAGAAAAGGAGAAGAAACCCCTTAATGGTAGGCTTCAGAAAGGGTTCCCAGGCATTCTGTGGGCAACCTCCAGGCCCTGAACTGGATGAAAAACTTCCAAAGCCATCCAATACTCCTCCAGATCCTGCAGTCCAGTGTCCATCAGGAGCTGAAGATCTTTGCCATGGTGATATTTGTGCAAGAGTGTGCATGCATGGCTCTGCAGTGGTGCACCAGAGGCTGTTGGCTGCTGGGCTGGAAGGGCATCTCTGCACCAGGGGGCAAGGGGTCAGCCTGCATGTGTCCCTGGCGCTGCTTTCTCCTGAGGAGTGTCTCTCACTCCCATTCCAGGCTCCTTCATCAGTGTTGCAAGACCCAGCGCCGATGAGCTCCTCAGCACCTTCTCCACTGCCCGTGGTTGGGGTTTAAGTTAACTTCAGTTAACCAGAAGTCACCCCCTTTCTGTGATTGCCATCCCTGCCGAGCACAAAGAGACTCAGAAGGATGCAGGGGAGGCTGTGTCTAGGCCCTCCACTTCCAACCGGGGCAGTGAAACCTCTGCTATGCACCAGATGAGGACAAGTAGCCCCAACATCTCTCCAGCCAGTAAGAGGCTGACACTGCATTGGTCAATTTGGAAGGTGTTTTGGGGGCTGACCAAGCCAGGACGGAGCCATCAGCTGGGGAGGGCACCAGACCTCAAGGGTTCCCAGCCCTCCAGATCAAACTATTCAAATAAAATAAATGCATGAAAACTACAGGAAAAGTCTCAGTGTTATGAACAGGGCTTGTGGTGTGGCTGTCCTCATGGGATTTTGCTTTTTTTGATGGGTGGGTCGGGATGTTTGTGGAGGGGTCCTTCTACGTGTGCCAGGTTGTTCCAGACTGTCTTCCACTTCCCCCTGAAGGCACATGTTGGTCTGCTCCAGGCCCATTTCTGCAGCTGGTCCCAAGGCAGAAGTTTCCAGCTGGGGGGTCTCCAGGTCCAGTTTGTGCCCCACAGCTCATCACCCCAGGCTCCTCATGAGCTCTCCAACCCCACCCTTTGCCCCGACATACTGGTTCTCTGTTCTCCTACCAGCCTGTGCTGCCTGGTACAGCCTTCCTACGGCCACAGCCAATTCCCTCCCCCTGCCTGGGGTTATGACTTAGTGCTGCTCTCTGTGTCACCCCAGGGTCATACCCGCCAAGACAGGAGTCCCAATAAGTTAATAAAGGAGAAGTCTGAAGTCCTGCCCCTGGGCAGGGACAAAGCCAGGCACCAGCACATGCATCAGGCTGCCTGGCTGGTAGAAGCCAGAGAAAGGCAACCATGCTGCTGCCCTCGTATTATGGTCCAATTATAAGAGCTGCCTCTGCCTGAATTAAGGTGCAAATGAGACCATATGTTGAAGTCAAGAGTATGTATTTTATTTGACAGTAAATGTGAGGAAGAGAGATAGGAATAAATAGGAAGAGAGAGAGGGATGCGTGGGAGAGAAAGACAGTGAGAGAGACACATTAAGGAAAAGGTATCACCACCATGTGGATCCCTGCAGCATCCTCATGGTCGTTCCTCACCCTGGTCTTCTTGGTAGTGGGGGGCATGAAATTGTTCTTGTGGAGGTATCACCCTTATACAGTCCAAGACCCAGGTATCCATGGGGTGTAGATATTTTTCCCATAACTTGAGATGATATGTGCATAAGCACTTTCTCCATTTCCCACAGTTTGCCATGGTGGGAATTTTCATCTGGATACTAACTAAACCTTGACCTCCATTAGTCCTGGAACTGACTCCTTCCTGCTGTCCTGTTTGTGCTTATCTCAGGTTCCTGTTGTGGCTTATGAGAAGTTCCTTCCATGGCTTTGACAGTGTTTTGAGACAGTTCAACTGCATTCTTTAAGTCCTTATGCCTTGAGCTCAGATGTTACTTGCTCTCTTCCATTTCCAGACTTGGTAATGGCATTTCTTCTGCTCTGCTTGGAAAGGACCGCTCTTTGTCAGACATTTGGCAGATGGATGCAAAGTGGCTGAGAACACTAGTTTTGTCTATTTTGGAGAAAAGGAGGCTGAAGGGTAACTTCATTGCTCTCTACTTCTTCCTGAGAAGGGAAAGTGCATAGGAGTTTGCTGATCTCTTCTCCCTAGGATCCAGCAACAGGATGTGTAGGAAAGGGTCAAAGCTGCATCAGAAGAGGTTCAGACTGGACATTAGGAAATATGTCTTTACTGAAAAAGTGATGAAATACTGTTTCAGAGTTGCTAGAGAGGTGGTTGATGCCCTGTGTCTGTCAGTCTCTTTAAAAGAGGCATCTGGACAATGCCCTTCATAATGGACTTTAACTTCTGGTCTGCGCTGAGGTGGTCAGGCAGTTGGACTAGATAATTGCTGTAGGTCCCTACTAACCTATTCTATTCTATTCTATTCTATTCTATTCTATTCTATTCTATTCTATTCTATTCCATTCCATTCCATTCCATTCCATTCCATTCCATTCCATTCCATGCTTGATTTGACATAGCTTAAAACCTAGGAAGGTTTTCAAGGAATTTGTGGAAGGGTGTTGAGTCAGGAAATTTACAGGCATCTTGAATTCCCACTGAAGTTTAATAAAACCTCATCAACCCCAAGCATCTGCATTCAGGGATTTCTGTGCACATGTATGACAGAGATGGTATATACAAGCACATGTGTATTTGTGGGTACATGCAACCCCCCCCTTGCCTGTATATATTACAAATGTGTTTACACATATACACACAATCCTACACGCACAAGTATATATTTACTTTTACAAATGAGATATGTTCAAGCTTTGAGGTTTTTTGACTGCAACTGGAAAACATATAGCTTATATGGTAAATAAATTTCTGATTTAATATTTCACAAAACCAGTTAAAGCTCTAGCTTATCCAGCTGTTCAACCTGATGTATTATATTTCACATAAAAAAATCAAACCTGTCATATTCAATTTAGAAAAGGCTGGCAAGAGTAACATTGATATTTACAGCTCCATAAAGTGAAGAAATAGCTAACTCTTCAAAATACCAAACTTATCAGACTAGCTTTGTGTACTGAGGCTTTGATGACTAATTAAATTGTAGTTGGCACATTTGATAATGAAATGTTAAACTCTCAAAAGTGATTAAGAGCAACAATAGAGAAACTGACTGGGAAGGGGTATTTTCCTTCTTTTCCCTTGTCTCCATCACTTTAAAGACAAAAATATTTCACTGGCAAATTTGATGCAGAGAAACCTGTAATTTACCTTCTCTAGACATGATATAAAGGCACCAGGGACTCCCTCTGTAAATACTTACTATGCCTCTAATTGGGTGACCCAAAGTTAAACAGTAATGTTCTGAAATAGCTGTCTAGAGAAAATGTCAAGCTGATTCACAAGTGGGTTCTGTCTGCTGCAGTCATTTCTGTTCTGAATCTCAACCTTTTTGTCCTGCATGTTAAAAATATGTTGTGGAAAAGATAGTCTCTTGCCTAAAGAACGTGGAATTGAGTTTCTATCAGTAACAAATATTTTCTGTAAGCAAAATGTAACCATTAAATTAAGCTGGATTTATTACACTCTTTCATCACAGAAATAGCTCAGTGCAGCTGAGTCACAAGTGCCATTCTTTTAATATCCTAAATGGCATTGAAATCAATGTCAGGAGGGTACAGAATCCTCTTTCTTACCCTGCTGCAGGGCAACTGAACTCCTTTGTGCAAAACTAAATAAAATGGATTGGCTAGGGCCTCTTTTTTTTTTTTTATTCGCAGGATTTTACAGTAGTCTTTGACTTGGGATGGTACTTTTGGAAACACTGGGTTCAAATGCTTGTTGCTAAGTAAAAAGTGTTGCGATTAACATTTTAGTTAATTATAATTCATAACTCACATTATGAGCTCCTAATGCTAAAATTTGTGTAGGAGGGAGAAAAACCACTTCATCCTGAAGTATGATGACAAAATGACCTGTTGTGACTTTTGTTAAAGCAAACACATGCTTATATGCATCAACCTAAAGCAAATGCAGATGTGTTTGCAGCTTGGATTATATCTGCTATATTGAGAAATGTTGTTAGGAAGGGTGTGTTTTGTCAGTCTCCATGGACTGACTTTTCCCTAACAAAACAGAAGATCTAGTAATGTAACAGAGCAGATCTTCTGGAGCTGTGGGATCTGTCTCCTAAAATCAAGTATTCATGAGTTTGGGCAAGATTTTTAGGCTTGTGTTTCTGAATGCAAGGGAGAAATCATTGCTGGAAGGTCTTTGTAGATCTGACATTTAACCTCCTAGAGGAATATTAATGAAACCATTATCTTCAGGAGTTAGTGACTGCCACTACTGGAGTTGTCTGGTTTGTGTTTTTCTGGTTTGTTGGGGTTTTTTTCTGAATTTGTTATAAATTTGTTTATGACATTGTAAGTAGCTGTATCCCAAGTTTGAACATATTACACTTCAGCCAAAAGGTTAGGTTGGATTTTGATTTATTATTTTATATAGATCTTGTCTGTTCCAGCAACTTGAATGCTTACAAGCCATTCAAGTTCTTTGAATTTCTTTTACCTAATAAGTCTCATGTTACCTATCCCAGTTGGGATTCTTCCTGTTCAGTTTCAAACTGTTTGAAGCCTTCCTGAGCTGCAGGTAGTCATCAATGTATTGTCTACTTTATAAACCATTTAAATCTCTAAATCTGTAAGATTTTAAAGTGAAAAAAAGGACATCCCATTATTTTAAAGACTATAAGGCCTATAGATATGTGTGGCTTTGGTGAGATTTTTGGCTCTTGGGTATAAATGTTTTTTCTTTCTGATTTACTATGCTGTCATAGGTTAGCAAGCTGAGTCTCAGAAGTAATGTCTTTGCCAAGGGGTGCTTACAGCTTCCTCTGGGACCTGATAGAGCCTATCAGCTGGCCAGTTTGAATATGGACAATTCTAAAAGCCA
>NW_008237953.1:671228-728176 GCF_000691975.1 Corvus brachyrhynchos
GATCGTCACCCCCACACCCCCTGCGCTGCGGCCAAGATTTCAGCGAAAGTGGCACCGCTGTCCGGCAGAGGTCAGGTGACCAACAGTGATAAGACACACAGCTGCAAGGCTGAGGTGAGACTAACCCTTTTAGTGCTGTGAAGAGCTGAAAACCTGAGGGAAGAGAAAGAGGAGATGCTTAAAGCTGAAATTCTGTTGTGAAGCTATGATATATCAGAGTATCCCGTTGTAATTCCATGAAGATATGGGGGGTGGAGTGTTCAACTTGTGAGCAAAAGCACCTGCACTGAGATAGGCAGATGCTGACGCAGCTGTAATTTCATGAGAAGTTTGGACAGGGAGAGATGGACCAAATGGGGACTTTTACTCCAAATGGAAAGGAGAAGACCTCAGTTGCTAGAGATGCTCCCAGAGATAGTCCTAGAGATGAAGATGAGGAAGACCCTTTGCTCCCAGGGAAGGAGAAGGGCCTCTGTTTTTGTTTCTGAACGGCTCAACCTTAAAATTGTACCCCAAAAACCTTCAAGAGTGGACCCTTGAAAGCAGGCAGAGAGACTCCTCTTCCTAAATGGACTGAACAATATTTGGAAGTGGGAGGCTGTCTCGTTGTGATAATGTTTTCATAGCACGAGCAAGAAGAGACTTCTCTTTCTAAATGGACTGAACAAGGTTATTATGGAAGTGGTAAACAGACTGAACATCTCAAGGGTTGTTTTTTACGTTGTCAGTGGGAGAAGGGAGAAAGGTGGGGGGAGGAGGCGAGCTCTAAAGGTATGGTATAATTTTTTTTTTTTTTCCCTCTTTTAGGTCTGTTAATAAACTTCTTTATATTCTTTCAAGTTTTGTGCCTGCTTTGCGTTTCTCCTAATTCTTATCTCACAGAAGATAAACAGTAATGAGTATCTTGGACCAAACCACTACACTAAATTGGTGTTTCTGCCTGGTTACAAACCCAACCCGCTACATATGCCTAAAACTTCTGCTAAAATATGCTTTAAAGCACCTCTGTGCAAAAGATATTTAAGATTTGGTATTGTTCTCTTATTTTAGGATAATTTTTTTTATATCTGTGGTTTCCACTTCATAGTGGTTTTTCTGCTGTTTCTGTGATACCTTAACCAATTATGTCTGCTTCTATCTCTAATTATCCTGAAGTCTAAACCCTTTTGCACATTATTTTTCTGTCTGCAATCACCAGTGCTGCGAGGTGTGACACATCATACATAAATGATATATTTTAATTGTGAATCCAGTCTGCAGTATTGTCTGCTTTTGAAATTGTCGTTATCTACCACCAGCTTTGTTCCCCATACTAATTTATAAGTTGATACATGCATTCATATGTGTGTCAACACATGAAACATATGCCAGTATAGATTGCCTAATGTCCATGGCGACAGAATGCATTTCTTGGAAACAGTAGTATTCACACTTAAGTTTTTTCTGCTTGTTAAGTTTTCTTCCTTCCATAATTGTTGGATGCCTTCCAGCTTATTGTAAGTTCTTCAAACGCTTTTTTGCTGGATGCCGTAAGTTGACTGAACAGTAAGAACTGGATACTTGTTTAATACAGATAGCTTTTCCCTGAACCACTCTGGGAATTTAGAAAGGATCCAATTTATATGTTGCTCTGGAAAAGCCTTATTTGTACTTACAGTATAATTTGCAAAACCATGCCATCAGTTAAATTCAAGTTGTCCTTTTTTTTGCTTTTCTGCAAGTTGCTTGTAAATACATTTCTGCTGGAGTAATTGTTGAAAACACAAAAAGAAAGAAAAGAAAATTTCTGAATTCCTTACAAGTCTTTTTGTTGTTTTTGTTTTTTTTTTTCTTTTCTTTCTGTCATAGGACATCTATTGTAAAGAATAATCTTTGAAAGTTACTATTAGTTTCTAGACTCAACAGAAAATAACGGTCCTAGTTTTTGCAAGACTCCTCTAGAGTGGTTTTTATCTTGTATTAAATGGCTGATTGGTGTTAGAAATGTTGGCCATGAAAAACTAGGATCTGGCTTTTTTGAGTGTTACTGATGTTTATTTCTGTCACTTGCTGTGATGTACTGACCACTTTGTTTCCCTTATTACAAAAGATTTTGTATTAACAAGTCTAATATATCATTATTTATCTGATCACTTTTCAAGTCATAGAGTTGAAATATTGCTAGGTTACATAGATTTTAAAAAGCTTTACATAGCTGGATTGAAGGAGCATTAGTACTACTGGCAGTTATTAACTAAACTTTTCCAAAACACCACCTAAGCAAAAAAACCCATGTGATCAGACATCTGTTAACTTCATACTTCCACTGGCATTTGTGTGAGATGCATAGAATTCTCTCTCACCTTGACTACACACAAATAAATCCATATCTTTCCCCTGCAGATGTCTTAATTTTACTCAATCACTAAGTTAGATTCACTATCGACATAATTTATTTCCTTTTAGTCTATTAAAGATAATGAACCCTGTGCTGTAATGTAGCTGGAGGGTTAGGCAGTAGAAACTATGTTTATAGAATTTTTTTGTTATTGCAAATTGGCTACTTTAGATGTACTCTGACATGGGCACTGTATCTTGTTGAAGTGAAGAATGCAGAGTAAGAATGCCTTATCCTCATGCGACTAAATTCTCAAACCTCAAATCATTATTACTCCCTGAATAATAACGATTGTATCAGTGTCCCCAGGAAATATCTAAAATTAAACAAATACCATTTTTAACAATAAAATCTCAGCTGAATCTGGGAAGAATATATTTTTGTATAGAGACACAAGTTTTGAAATTATATAGTAATCGGTTTAGAGCACACAGTTTCTTTGATTTTACTTTTCACATTGTGTAGCAAAACTTGAGCTTATCAGTCAGTATTTCTAGCCCTCCAGCCAGCAACTAAGCTCTACATAGTCATTTACTCCCACATAGGGTGATGGAGAAGAGAGTCAGAAGAGAGCAGAAGTTAGAAAACTCATGGCTTTGAGATAAAGACTTTTTGACAGGGACAGCAAAAGCTGTGAACACAAGCGAAGCAAACCAAGGAATTAATTCACCACTTTTCATGGGCAGGCAGGTGTTCAGTCATCTCAAGGAAAACAAGGCTCCATCATGCTTAACAGTCACCTGGGGAGACAAATGCCATTATTCTGAATGTCCATAACTCTAAATGTCTTCCATTCCTTCTTCTTCCTACGGCTTTTTATTTCTGAGCTGGTCTTCATGTGGTATGGAATATCCACTTGGTCAGCTGGAGTAAGCTGTCGCAGATGTGTCCCCCACCAGAGCCTCTTGCCCAAGTGAGCTTCATGGGATGGGGAGCAGAAAAGGCCTTGACCCTGTGTCAGTGCAGCTCAGCAGTAATGAAAACTGCCCTGTACTGTCAACAATGTGTGCAACACAAATCCAAAACATAATACCATAACAGCTACTGGGGAAAATGTTAATTCTCTTCCCTTCAAAACCAGCACAGAGACAAAAGCCCTTCACTGCCATCCTCCAGTCCCTTAGTATCTTCTCACTCAGAACATTCAAGCAAGTTACATTAGAATTGCTGTTGATTTATAAATAGCCTAATGAACATCCATGTGGTAGAGCAGGAGAGGATGGTGCACAGCGCCTTTTTTAATACTTTGGTGAAAGAAAAGTTTGGGTTTTTTCCATTCCTTCAGAGATTAAAAGCTTTATTGCCAATCTGAAATTGTGATTCTCTTTTGTTTGCTTTAGGGAGTTCTGCATGGGTGGTCAGCCAGTGTTTTCAGCATTTTGTCATTTTTTAGCCAGAAAACACTCATATCACAGCTGCATTTTTGCTTCAATTATGAATTCTGAAGGTTTTCCACTTAAAATTTTCCATAACAACTCTGTCCATATCTCTTATTGTAGATTAACAGGCTAAACTAATTCAATTTTTTGTGCCCCTAGTGATTTCTATTTTTGTCCTGTCTTGATTTCTGAGGTATTTCTATGCTGAACTGATATTTCTCAAAACCTTTGACATCTGCCTCCTCCCTCTTCTACGCTTCCCCTTTCTTACAGACAAATCTCCTCCACACTTATACCACCCAGCTGCTGCCCTCAAAATCAAGCATAAGGAACACCTGCTGCTGTGGAAAACCACCTCTGAGCAACAAATGTCCTCTTCCTTGCTGTGTGAAGGCAGGCACAGTGAAAAGGATAGCCAGCCACCCACCCATCCAACAAACCTACTGTCCACCTCTCTGGCTGTGATAAGAGAGGGTAATAGCCATACCATGGTGGAGGAGCAAGAAAAGTCCTATGGATGACAGTGGCAGTTGGAGTAGTCTAAGCTCTGGTTTATGCTCTGGCCTTCATCCCAGCCAAAAATACCTGTGGGGTTTCAAAATGCTGTCATGTTTCTTTGGTGTATGCCTACAATTCAACACTAAGGGGAGATTAGATTTTAGGTTTAATTTTTTAATTCCTTTTGTATCACAGTACGAAGGGAAAAAAAATCCATCTAAATTTTCAATTGCTTGCTCCATCAGAGCTTGCATAGTAGCAACCTTTAGAGTATCAGGTTTGATTTCACTACCAAATGTCACAGCTCATTAAACTCAAGAAATAGTGCTATCTCTTGCAGAAAATGTTATGAAACATGTAAGGTAACAACTTGATCCTTCTTGTGTATGTATTCTCAAGACACTAGAGATGAAGACTGGGATTTTTCAAGAGTACTTGATATTAGCAAAATTCTGCTGCTGTTCTGGTAAGTGGGGGATTTAACACCGTCTTCCACAGAAGCACTATGAGCCAACTGACACTTTTTGTGGTGAAAAGGTGGTTTCTTTCTGTTTGAGGAGAGGAAAGGAAATACATGCATTTAAATAGAAACAATTTTTGTGAGTACTACCGATACTGCATTTGTGGAATAGTTTATTGTTGACAACAGTGGCAAAGCTGTAGGCTGCACAGTCTGGGGATATTTTAGTTGCCTCTAAATGTGCTCACTAACCCCTACAGAGAAGCACAGCATTTTATGAGTGTCTAGGGGTGACTTTATGATGTGTATCCCATGTCGCTACCCTATGCCCAGAAATTAATTCTTGTGCCTTTCTATGCCTTTAAACTGAGCCTGAGAGGGGGAAGGAAAAACTGAGCAAAACTTTTTCAAACCAGTTTGCAGCTTGTTCGAGGTCACACACAGATAGCAACTTTTTTTTCCAGCTGCAGCAGGGGAGGGAGGAAGCACCCAGCTTGCTGCTTTTCCAGTGAGCTTTTAGCCAGTTGTTCAGTTTCTTTTTCTCTGGAGAGAGACTGAGAGTTGAACTTTTTTCCTTCCCTGGAATTTCGGATTTTCTCCCTTTTCTACTGGACTGCTTCAATATCAGAACACATCGGGAGGACTTTCCACTGGGCACAGAGGGCCTGGCCCTGGGTCAAGTCCCAGCTCCAAGGAGACCAAAGGGAGGACTCCAACACTTTCCCAGGTTTTTGTCTCCACAGTGAGAGATTTTTATTATTTAGCATTATTTTCCTTTTCCCATGTGTTTGGTAAATAAATAGTTTTATTTCCTTTACTTTCCTTCGAGGAAAATTTATTTTTTCCTGAACCTGGTGGGGGAGGGATGGTTGTGCCTTCTCTCAGAGTATATTTCTAAATTTGGCCAAACCGGTATAATGAGGCACTCAGTGAGGTATCAGAAGATATGGTGCATCATCTCAGCAATTCATAGTATCTTTACTGCGTGCCAGAATTAGTCAATTGGAATATGACACTCTACTGTGGTTTGTACGGAAGTATCCTCAATACCTGTGTAGATGCTCATCTGTTCTTGTTGGGGAAACCTGCAGAATTAAAAAGCAACTCTTCCAGCAGTGTAGGAGACATGATTTCCTGAAGCTTTGCTTTGTAATGTTGCACTTCACGTATGCACATGTGTTGAGCTTTTGATGGGATACCCTTCTTTGTCAGATCAGGGTAGGAGAGCAGAGGAGGCTGCTGTTCTGCTAAGTTCTTTATTTCATAGTCTCATAGCTTTCTTGAAGACAGAGTTCAAGGCGGTTACATGATAAGGCCAAGCAGCAACAGCAAACAGTAGGCAGACAACAGCTGCTTCTTCTAGCAACAGGCAAACAGCAGGCAGAAAACTGCTTCTTCTAATTCTAGTTTCCTCTATATTTTTTTCTTACAGAAGTGTGGATTATATTATATTATATTAATTGACCAATAAGATTAACACATGATTCTAGTTTTCCTTTTCTTAACCTATCCTGGTCTAATTCTAACAGTCGTAAGCCTAACACAAGTGTTACATAGGTATTACACAGATTTGTGTATACAGTTTCTATCAGTTCTTATACTGAACACTCTTGCTAAAAATGTGAACAGTATAGTTTCTCTGTATTTTGTCTAAAGTAAAATAATTCTGTGAAAAGGTAACACTGCTGCAGTAAGAACTGTGTTTTAAAGTCTCTGCTGCAATTTTTCAATGTTTAAGGCACTAAGCATATATTTCTAAAAAAAGTTAAAAAACCTGTATTTCTATTTCACTTTGGTGTGATTTCATGTATCTCAGCTTGTCTAAAGGTTTTAATTCAACCCCTGTGCTTTGGCTTCCCTTTGGGCCTGAGTCCAGAGGAGCTTTCACTCCAACACATATGGATGCATACATAAGTTTCTGAATACAAGAGGTTAGAAAGAGTTTTGAAAGCCATGTAAAAAGTTCTCAGCCACTACCAAGAAAAATGAATAGTTTCATAACATATGTGATAAAATCAGGTTCTTTTCTGAATTATCTGTTTCCTCTCTAGAGAATGCTGCTGTCTTTCCCTCTTGAATAATATTCTTCCCACAATATTTTGATATGCAGCCCCTCAATTAATAAAAGATACTAAATGTGGAGATGGATGGAAATGTACCTTGGAGACAACTAAACCTTTTGACCAACAAGTGCTGCTAAACTGATCTAAAATGCTGCTAACTGATCATAACCTGTCTGAGAGGCTATTCATGGATCGAGGCAATGAGCAACTCCTGAGAAGTCTGGGTGTGTGTATTGCTGCCATAATGTAAAGTTCTGCACAAAAATACCAGCTGGTGTGCTTAGATGAGTACTTATGGTCTTGTTTTCATGTCAGAGTAGCAATGTATTTTTCCATGTTTGCTGAAAACGATGTTAAGGTTATAAACTTGAAAGGACTTCTGAGACAAATTCAGATTTTTGTTGGCACTATCACTTTTGTTGGGATAGTACATAACTCAGTAAACCAAATTTGTAGAAGCAGAATGGAAAAGGAAAATGTTTTATGAACTCCTTAATATCGTGGGAAAAGATCTAGAGGGTGCATTTCGGCATTAGAATACAGACCCATTCTGTTCTTCACCGTTTTCCAGATTTTCTGACTTAGCTCGCAGGAAGATTGCTCACTTCTATTACTGACAGTCTGTTGCACTATCCAGGTAAAAATGCAGTCATAGGCTCCTGTCTAGCTGAAAACGTTTTTTTTTTAAAAAACCCCATAGCTTCATTAAGGTTCTTGGCATTAATTTTGCCTTTAAGGCTGGACATCTCTTTAAAAAAATGAATGGATACAGTGTCAAAATTGTGCTATAAAAGAACAGAATGCTCTTGCTATGTTTTGATCTTCAACAAAATGACGTTTGAATATAATGCTTAATATCTATTTTCTAAAAAAATGTATGGATTGCTAGGAATTTTTCTTTTATTATTAAAGTAGTATCAAGACCTGCATATTCGAAGCAAAGAAATCCACCTGAGAAGTCTGCTTTCCAGTGCCATGGCCTTATTTCTGTGTCTCTAGCTTTAATCTAAAATGGTTGCATAAAGAAAAACTTGAAATTTTTTCAGTGAAGCAGTGGCCAATATCTAATTATTTTAAAATATCTGATGGAAAAAATAAAAGTTCTGAGTGTGACTTTACGAACTGCCTGAAAGGTTACTTCCCTCTTAATGAAATCCATGTTTGCTGAAACTTCTCAAGAGATAAAACTGACTATTGAAATAAGCCAATTATACTTCCTAACCTGTATTTCTTTTGGAATTTAAGAAAATATTGTAAAATTAGGAGAAACCCATGTTGTCTATACAAATATAAGTCTTCATATATAGAACTGTGACATTATAAAAATAAATCTCAATGCATAATGTGGAGTAATTAAATATTTCGTGCCCTCTTCTGATGCTTAAATCTATTGGTTTCTGTAAAAGATGGCAAATTGTATTCATTTGTCCAACCAAATACTTTTTCAGCCATGTTTTAAAGTTTCTGTGTGAGGATAAGTCCCACTGTAAGATAACAAAAGGAAGGGTAAGGTTTTTTTTCTTGTTTTTGTTTTTTGGGTTTTTTGTTTGTTTGTTTTTGGTTTGGGTTTTTTTTTTTCTTTCTTGATTTTTTTGGCTTTAACTAGAATAATTAGATCAGAAATGCTACAGATAAAATTAACTAATTATTCTGTGAAATACTGGGGGTTTTTTTAACCTGTTGTCTCTTTGGACACAATTAGTTGCTGAAAATATGTCTTCAAAATCAGTTTTAATTGTGTAGCACGCTTACACATATGTCAAAACTGCAAAACACAACTTTTATGAGCTGTTAATGAGTAGTTACATTCAAATAGATTTTTTTAGAATTATGCTACCTAGTAAAAGACAATATAGCTGCAATTATGAAGTACTAAGCTTGGATATATGTCTGAACCTTATCCTCAAAAATATTGTCTGTTACAGTTCAAGTGCAGCTCTGAATGTGAAAACCAGATTGCTGACCATCTCAATACTAGTTGTTATTCTGTTAGGGTGCTATAAATCAGGATTGTAAAATGTTTTACACTCTACTTTTTTTTTTTAAAATTTTTAGCCAAAGAGTGTAGTTTATGTGAAAGTCACTTGAACCTCACTGACTTTTAAAATGGCAGAGGAATGCATGTTTGTTTGGGTTTCAGCACCTTCCCCTTCGCCTTCGCCTTTCCCTTTCCCTTTTCCTTCCTGTTTCCCTTTCCCTTCCCACATCTAACATGAAATTTGGCCAATAAATATTTGTTGCTATGACAGAAAACTTAATTAACATATAATACTGTAATAGCTCTGATATATGTTCATTTCTACTTTTGTGCTATATATAACTCTTAGGAAACATTAGAGGCAAATTTCATACACTACTGTAATCTGACAGATCCTAATTAACAACATTTGTCAAAAATTGAAACAAGCAGTAGAATTCCATGCATTATATTTTCTGTTGTCATTAAAATTATGTATGTGTATTTGACATGTTTTCAGGAATGCTAGGAATGTATAATTTGTACTCAATGCCTGACTTGTACTTCAGCATTTAAATGCATTATCAGTATTTTACCAAAAAAACCTGGATTGCTTTTGTCCTGTGCAAGTTTTACTTAAACATTATATCATAAATCAAATATTTGAATGTGGGTAAGTTTTTATTCTGTGAAAGATTGAAGAAATAGAAGCTGTTTTGCAATATATGCTATCCCATTGGAAAACATTATATGACATAAATTTTGCTTTAAACTGTTCCCTTACTTGAAGAGTATGCAGAGGCATGGATATACGAGATATTTTTTGTCAACAGCTGAATAAGCATACACATGTGGGGATTCTGTCAGAAACTTCTCACAGGAAAGGCTTGATCACTTCTGTGACTTTTGTTGCAAAGATGCTGTGCATGGGCCTGTGCTTTGGAAACATCTGAAAACAGAAATTAGTTTGTGCTCCATCTCTTAGGAAAGGTCAGCCTCTCCTTAGAACCCTTACCTTGCAGGCTTAGCTGATGTTCTGCCTTGATTCTTGGAATGTCAGCAGCCATGCTGAGAAGTTGGAAGCGGGGAAAAATGCAGACAGAAGTGAGATGATGTTAGAATTCCTCTTAATGATATTTAACAAATACAAATTGTTTCCTTTTCTATGTGGCGCATGAGTATAAGGTAGAAATACTGTTGCTGCTACCATTTTTTATTGTTAGCTGCTGTTTCTAGATGCTTCATGTAGGTGCAACTGCCCTGCTTTCTCTGTGCTGAGGGGTTTATTTAGATATAGAAGATATAGATATATGTATAGATAGACCAGAAGGGCAATTTCTGTCACCTTACCACAGAGATGTCCAGTTGCTGTACTTCTTCTAGTGCCTTTCTTCTTTATGAGAAGATGAATGAAGGCCCATTAAGAGAAAGGATCCTTGATAGAAAACTATCAGCACTAGAAGAACAACCCAGTGAACCCATCTTTGAAGGCATAATTTACTCTTATGATTTGAAATCCTGGGGAGGATTTTTTTGTTAAATGCAGCAAAAGTGGATTTTGTGGAAACACAGAGTAATTTTTTTTTAGTTGTACCTTGGAAAGCTGCCTTGTTTGCCCAGTCTCCTTACCTGAGAAGACTTGAGACGAAAAAAATGTGTGAAAAGGCAGTTCTTGAGAGGCAATTTTTTCAGTGTATGCTCTTCTGTGTCTGTATTTGTGTATTTTTAGGAAAAAAATTACAAATTATAAATTGGGATTCCTGTGGATACTCTGGGCTGTTATACTCCTGAACTGAAACACTAAGAGGGTTTCTGTGAGAGGTGATCCAATACCAGTAACAGGTGAAGGTAGGAGACCAGAAGGGTCAAAATGATGTGGCTGGGGAATCAAGAAAGAAAAGCAACCTTGGCTTGACCACCAACAGGCAGGCATGTTTGTAGGACTGAGAGATATGACCTGGGAATTTAATAATATGTGGAAAAATTGGTTTGTGCAAAGTAATAGATTGTGCTCATTCTCCTCCTCTTTTAAGTAGTAGCCCCTTTAACTCTTTCATTCAGTGGGGAAGTGGTACATTACATGGTCTGTGGTGCAATTCTCACACCGTGAAACATCCTTTGTTGGGTGGTTGTAGCTTTATCCGCTGTTAATTATATAATTTACTAAGCAACTCTCAAAGTTGACTAATTCTTACTGCAAGCTAGTGCTTGGCAAAAGCCCTACATTTATGGCACTGGTTATTTGTGATGTTCAAATGAATGTATAACCACTCTTCATTAATTTCATTAACACTTAAATTTTTGTCCTTTGCAATCTGCTGAGTCATTAGCATTACAGGTCATGTTTTAAAAGTATTTATTTTAAATGACTTTGTGAGCCATTGATTTCAATATAAGAGCATCATATGCTTTATCACAGTGTTACCCATGTAGGCTGACATTGTTTTTACTTTCACCTAACCTGAGTAAGGCTGTCCCTGGAGTTCCTCGTGGCATCTTTTTGAGATGAATCCAAATTGCTTCCTCTTTCCCATAGTTTTGAAGAAATCTCATGTGTCTCTATTTCTAGACCCCTCAAAAAAATGGGATCTCATACAAACTGTGAGGACAGCACGCTCTTAACCTTCTACCATTTAAAAAATTGTCATCTTATTCCTTTCTTTTGTCTTGTTTGATGCATGATAAGAAAATATTTCAGCTCACAAGCAAGGGATTGTATATTTTTTATACATCTTGTATGAAACTTAGATCAGACATCATTCTAAAATCGGAATATTTTGTTCACCCATCATTTTCGTGCTAAGATCTGTTTATACACACAAAAGATCCAAGGGAAAGGGTTGTGACCCACCTCTGAGGCAGGGCAACCAAGTTCATTGTTAACAGTTCCTTTGGGGAGGGTTAAAACAAAATGACACTAAATAAATTATACAAAAATGAATTTTATTGAGAAACTGCTCTGAAATCTAACTGGAAAAAAAATCTATAAGGAATTGGAAAAGGGGTCTACAGCCATTCTGGAGTTTATGATCTTCCTATGAGAGGAAAATTGGAAAATAGGCAAAGGGAGATAGGAGAAGAGATAGATAGATAGATAGATAGATAGATAGATAGATATCACTACCCGTGGCTCCAGTGACGCCTGTGTGATCATGGCCTGTAGTCATGATATGCAGTCCTGCTCTGTCAGGGGTAGGGGTCCATATATGCATGGAAAATTAGTTTTCCTGCTTTTTCCAGTAAATTCCCCAGTACATCCTCTGTGAGGAGTTTTGGACAGGAACAATCTTCTTTCTGGAAGATTCTGGAAGTTTGTTGACATGAAGAGGACAGGTGAGTGTGTGTGTCTGTGTGTCCAGGTGTGCCTGGACAAATTTTCTGTACAAAGATTCTGAGTAAATTTTCTCAGTTTTGCGGTTGCACAGTGGTGATTCCTGGGGTGGGAAAGAGACCACCTTTAAAAAACCCTCTATCCTGTCTCCAGTTAAAGATGTTTCTCCTTTAGTTTGAAAACAGCTTGATTAAAGCAAAATTTACCCTCGGTGTCCAAGTGGTTCACTACAGAATGTTTGAGAGGTGTTTCTTTAAATGTTTGTCTTTACATTAACCCCTCCAGTGCGGATATGAATCTCTGGTAATAGTTTCTGGAACATCCATGAGCTCTGTGATACGAGTGGTATCACATGTGAAAGGCACTTTGGTCTTACTTCTGACAGGTTATGAAAAGTACTATTTATACTGATTCTGTCCAGATGTGTGATAACTTAGAGACTAACGGTGATCTCCAGTTTCTCTTGCATCACTGCTGACACTGTTAAGCTGCTGGAGAACTGACTAAAGAAACTTGCTTTGTTTTAGTACAGCCAGGGATCTTATGTCGGTCATCTGTCAAATATAACTTTAAGAAGAGAGAAAGAAGATATATTAGAGAATCTTTTAGTATTATTACTTATTTTCATAGCAAAAAAAGCATTGCGAACTTTTTAATGCTTTAAGATGCTTGAAATTAAAACTTAGGATAATGCATTCAAGTGGTCAAAGTGTGTGTGTAAAGAAACAGACAAGTTGGTAATACAGTGTGAATTGCAGATACGTGGCAGAAAAACTCTATGCAGCACACAAATAAAATCTTTCACCCATGAAGCCAGAATAGGAAATATATCCACAAATATAGCAAAGGGGAGAAAAGGTGTTAAAATGAAGTTTAAAAATATAGTGATAATGAGAGACTATCATTTTCTGAGACAGGAGTGATTCTTATCACAACATGTCAGGGGTTATGTGCAGTCAGAAAACCCAGACTGTAGTTGGAAGCCATAAGAAGGTAATTGAAAATTGCATCCTGAATTGAGAAGGGAAAGTCTGCCTTTGCGCATGCAGATATTTGCTCACATGCATGTGGGAAATTAAGACAGCCATTTTCCAGAGAGCTGGATTTAGAAGCTGCAAGTTTTGTAACTGAAAGAAAGGTAGAAATTACTTTTTCAGTCAAGGATTGAGTAACTGTATTTGTACATCCTGAAGCAAAAGAGATAGTAAATAGGGTTATAAATAAACTTTTTCCTTTTTTTTGTAGGAATGGGAATACAATGAAGTGTAGGTTGGAAGTTAATGGGAAGACTGTGCACAGCTTTAGATACTGGGAACTTAAAGGACAATTGCCACTCTTGCCTGAAGAAAAAGTGCTCTATGAGATTCATCTGAGAGATAGGAACAGTCTGTGGCCTTAATTCTCTAAGTGGCAACATTTTCCTTTTTTTTAAATGGCTTCAGATATATCTCTTGTACACAAAACACCTTTGTATACTCTGGTAGGAAGCAAGGTAAAGTAGAATTGCATTGAATTTGGTACCAGCTGGAGCTAGATGTGGGAATATGATGTACTTCCTTGAGATGAATGTAAGAGAACTTTTGTCTCTTTACAGACCTAATGAGTAATCATCTATTCAATTTGCAAGGCTGCAGTTATGCCTACTACTTTTGCTTCCCATAATGGCTGAGTCCTTTTAAGTTTGGTCTGATCAATTAACCCAGCCAAAACATTCCGGTGTAAGTGGTGACTAATTGGGGTACTAGACAACTGCCCAGAAATAGCGAACTGTTAGAAG
Source organism: Corvus brachyrhynchos (assembly GCF_000691975.1). NCBI lineage: Eukaryota > Metazoa > Chordata > Aves > Passeriformes > Corvidae > Corvus > Corvus brachyrhynchos. The sequence continues at coordinate 685,071 of NW_008237953.1, forward strand.
GATTTTGGCATAGTTTGACTTCATATAAAATGTGCTCATAAAGATTTCAAGGAGGGTGAACCTAAGGTAAATCTAATAATGATTGAGGACAAAGTGCTCCATTATCACCTGGGAGAATAGTTTTAATAACCACTGTAACCTAAATGTCAAATAAAGAAGATTTTAATTTATCTTAGGTAAAATTGACATTTTTCTTAACTTGCTTTACTGAGGTAAGTAAAAAATCCAAAATAAAAATAGATGCCACAAGCAGTAATTGTGGAAATATTTCGTTATCCCATTTTTTGGCATGCACCTGCACAAGTTCCTCTGCAGCTTAATGCCCCTAACCCACTAATTTCTTCTATTGGAATTATTTGCCGTTCGCAAACACATCCTCTTTGTTGTTTAAAAATGGACTTGGGCAGGAGAATAGACCAACATGCACTCATTTCACCAACTAAATCCTTTTCGCTGAGGTAGAAGTCACTAGAATCTCCCAAAGAGTCCTTTGAATACCATGTCACTGAACAATTAAAAATGCTTCCTTTAAGTGCCTTTTAAAGCAACAGAATCCTTAATTGTTGGCATCAACTCTTTATACTATCACTCCTAAAAAGGCAAATCACTTGTTTGCCAAAGGCATGCTTTTCAGCCAGTTTGCAGATAATTGGAATTTAAAAATCCTTCCCCCCTACCTCCCAACAGAGGTATCTCCTACGATAATCCAGCATATTTGATAGATATTGGGATTAGGATGAATGGAGATGACTGATATACATTTGAAAAGGACACTGCCCCATTTCCTTAGAGTTGTATGTGCATCTTCAATTCAGAACACATATATGTACCCAAAACTCTGCATCTTAGAAGAGTGTCCCAAATCATGCAACATTTTTGTGACGTGACTCTCCTTGTCCTTTTCAAATGTTTTCTGTGTCTGAAAATATGAATTGTGATGAAAGGAAATGGATTTGTCTGCTTGTACCCATTCCCTATTTTACTTACAGGCAGGATGTTCAGCTTGCAGTTTTTTCAGTAATGAACAGATTTGCAAGCTCCAGCAGAGACCACATGGTAGCTGGCTATTTCGGACATTCTCCCATCTTATAGCCATGGGAAACTAAATCCCAAATCTTCTGATCATGAGGTGAAGGGAATATCTTAATTCAAACCATTTTGTGATTGGAAAAGAGATCCTTTTATGCCCAGCTTTTCTGTTTTCTTCCATTGTTTTGATTTAAAATATAATTCTTTTCATCTTAAAACTTGTTTTTCTGCCATCAAGAAAGAAGAAAAAGAAATAGGGTCAAGCCTCAAACTATTTTGTTTTTTTAATTTTAGCTGGTGACTTCAAGAATAGTACTAGTTACAATCTTCTGTTATTTCTCTTTTTGTATCTTTGTGTTTTTGAATTATTCAATTACCTAGTAAAACAGAAGATGTGAAGGTTTGTAGACAATTTGTAGTGGTTACAGATGGTAAATGAAGAACTCTTATTGCATGTAGTGATTGCAGGAGGCTTGAATTTCTAGTAATTCTGTGAATGTGTGTGACATCCCCAAGGCAATCAAGCACAATGGTTTTGGCTGAATGTGCTTAGAGTAACTAAAGCTGGATTAAAAAGTTAGCTAAACTTAAATCAAATTACTTTAACAAGTGTCACAGTATTCAGTGGGCAGAATGTTATACCAACAATTTTTAGGATTGGCACCTGGAAAACAGCAGTTAAGTATGTATGAAAAATGGCACTCACCTGAACTGACTAGACTGGTCAGATATTCACTGAATTGTATGTGCCTGTAAACCAGTATATTTTTAAGATATTCTATAGCCACCTTCCTCAATAGTCTATTTGTTTAATTGAGTAATCTTTACATAATTTATTCTATGAACAAGTCCAATTAAAATGGCATTATTTGAAACCAGCTTAAATAAAAACCTACTTTATGTGAAGTAGTTAGCCTTTCTCTATTTTTTTAAACCTTTGAGTTAGTTAAACTTACCTCCTTAATTGCTTTAGGAAAACTACAGGAGATATCAGTCAGTTTCAATTGTTGTTCAAAAATTAATTTCTACAATGACTAGTGCATATTAGAGATGGGAAAACAGATATGGAGAAATTTAGTGACTAATCCAATTTGACAAAATGTATATCATGGAATGCCTGATTTCAAGTTCAGAATTGTAGGCAATACTTCCTCATATTTTCAAAGCAGAGAAATGAGAGGATATAAATGGACCAAAAAAAGGCTATGGATATGCTAAGCTGAATCCGGTGTTTCTTCAGGGCATGCTGTGAGAGAAAATATTTTTAAAAAATTAACTGTGCCCTGAGCATCAGGTTTTTGTTGATTTTTCTTTTTCTTTTCTTTTTTTTTTTTTTTTTGTAAGAATGACTGCTTTTATCACATGGGGAAAAATACCTCTTGTAACTAATATGGAAATTACTTAAAAAAAAAAAAAATTGCTGAAACAGTAATCTCCAGCCATTAGCACTCCAGTTATTGCCATCAAAAAATAATTTACAGATCTTCTCACAGCTGCTCGCAGCTGCTTATCAAGAGATTGTTGTGAGACAAAGCTGGGCCAGAAGAGGTTTTTCTCATCATGCACTCAGTGTAATTAGTTTAAGAATAACCTCTCCCTTGTGTACCTGAAACAATTCTATCAGGTAACAGGCCAGCTACATAGACACCACCAATAAATGTGCCACCAAGTAGAGATGAATGGACAGCATTTTGTTGATGGAATTGATTGCTAAAAGATACTAATCAGCGAATAGAGATAGTTGTAGTAAGTCTTTGTTGAGTTAAAAAATGAAGTATTTGCTTTCATGTATTTGATATTATATGAGAAGCTACAGCGAATTTTTACTGCACAAGTGTTTATCTTTTAATTCTTTTGGTAAGGATAGAATGTTTTCATATGCCTTTTACTGCTTTCTGTGTAGTTGTTAAAGAGAAAAGCTCTGAAACAAGCCAAATTATCTGAGTGGAAACATTCCTGATTTTGAGATGAGATTTTTATTTCTCTATGCATTCTATATGTGTTTGTGAGTGGTGTTGGTTTTTTTTTCTCCCTTGAGAAACTGCCACTAGATGGAGCAAGTGTTGTTTAAAAAAAAGAGAAAAAAACCTGAACCCCCCCCAAAAAAACTCCCAATCCCCTAGCCCTCCCCAAAACCAAAACAAAACCCCAAAAAACAAAAAACAAAAGAAAAAAATATAAAGAAAAAGAAAGAGAAAAAGAAATCAAAAAACAAAAAACTAAAATCAAGAATACTGAAGACCTGTCCTAAAACCTGAGAAGGATAAGAACACACATAATTTACAGATGTAACATCTTTGTTACTAAAAGTTATGTGCTAACCTATGGAAGTTTAATGTGTTTGAAAGCTGTCTAATCAAGAAAATTCTTTTCATTTTTTTCATAAATATCTTAAGAGAAATTCTGCTTAAATGAACTCTAATACAAGGGGCTGGTGGAGAGCAAGGATAACCGCAAAAGCACTTATTTAAAATTCCTTGTAGAATCCATTGCATATCTAAGATAATTGGGATGCCATCCTTAAATATTTTTAGATAATGAGAAGATGAATGGATTTATTAACACATTTCTCACTGTATTAAGTGAAATGTTTTATCAATGGCTTTAAACCTGGGTACACAAGTTTAGGTTGACCTTGAAACATGAGACTTTCCTGTAGGATAAAGATTGCTGGACTCACTTCAGGGTGATGTGAGACTTTGTAGTGACCCACAGAGCTGGTCCACAGTAGCATCCCCTCTCTGTGTGGTGAATGAGACTCAATGGAGTCTTAGGAGGTAAACCTTACAAGTCTTGTTGATCACAGGTGGGCTTAATTTGGTAGGGTCTAGTTGATATATCTCAAACAACATCTGAAGTCACCATGACTTAGCAAACCCCAGATTATATTCTTCCAGCTCTCTCAGACTGATTTATTTTAGTGGGCTGTATTTAATGTGAGGATAATGTTTCTTAAGATTGTTCTCTTTACTCTTCTTTAGAAGAAGATGGGGAAAAACATCCACAATGATGCTCTGAAGTAGATTAAAGCATTTTACTGATAGAATTGTGCACTCACTTGTGGGTGGCATCCCAGTATTTGAAGGAGAACGTAATTTGCATCCTTGTGGCTGATCTCTTCCGTCCTAATTTACAGTTACAGACACTTAAAGGATAACAGGAGTTTGCAGATCATTTGACTGAATTTGACTTCAGTAACTTGACTGGTATCTCCCACTCAGCCAGTGAAGAATTTTCCTTCCATGGCTGTCTGTCATCTATGACTTATTGCACCACACTAATCTACTCTTTGTCTTCTCTTAATTTATAGCAAAGTATTTGATTGCCTTTTAGAGTATGCACAGTATTATACAATGTTTCTAAATGTTATGCTATCAAAATTCCCAATCTGTTCCTCTTTCTGTACACTTTAGGTGATTAGGGCACACCTGCATTTTCAGTGTAGTAAACAGATGCTCTTTAAAAAGCAGGTGAAAGACAGAAACATGCTGAAAGCACAGATGTAAAGCAGGCACTGGCCATGCCTTGTAGAACAAGCAAGCCTGCCCATACAGTTCAAATGATATATGGCAACACTGACACAGAGAGACTTCCTCCAGGGTTAGGGATTAGCAGCTGTGTTTGACTAAGCCATGGTCTCTGTTCAGGCTGACAGTAACGGCACCAATTAGTGTCAGTTGCAATTGTGATTTTTTTTGAGATCTCAGCCATTAGGAAAATTCTGCAGTGGCTCTACCTAGTCATACTGAGTACACGTCAGAGCATAAAAATAATATTGTGGTGTCTCTTCTGGTGTGTTTGGTTTGTTTAAGGAGAAAAAATAGAGGTTTGTGGAATATTGTATGAGGGTATGAAAAATTCTTGGTACATATGCTCTGTATTTTATTTAAACAAGTAATTTATGATCTGTCACCTCAAACTTTTACCACTCTTCCTATACAGATCCTTAGTTTTTGCTTAAGATGTTTTTTTTTTTTGGTGATGAATATTACTTTTATAAAGAAGAAAATGTAGGAAAACTGAATGAACATAACAGAACTAATAAAGGCTGAGGATTTCTTTTTATACACTCTATAAATAATAGAAAATTTAAAATTGTAAGCTATCTGCCTCTCTAAGCAACCATTAATAATAATAAAAATAATATGCTTAGTATTTTCAATGAACCAGTTTTAGAATGAGATCAATTTTTTCTCAGAATGCATGAATAAACAACAAACTTGGAGCCAGAAGTTAAATACAGGCTAATGTAAGAATGTGAATGCAGATAAAGGAACTGGTTAAAGATTGGACTTGTTAAAGTGATATTGTTATAGTCATTACTTTTTCTAAAGATTTTGAGGGGGAGATTCTTGCACTGGGTATATATGAATTAAGTATAAGCTGCTGCAATGTCTATGGGATGGTGTTTCTGTTTAAGTTGGAGCAAGTTGTTTTCTCCACTTTGCTTTCTTAGACACAGGGGAACTTGCTCACAGGAGGAAATCAAACTTCCAGAAAAAAAGAGATGTTGCTTCAGGACTAAATTTCTGTCTTGATCGAAGAGGAAGAGCACATTAAGAGTAAGCTTCAAATCAAACAAGGAGACCATTTAGTAATTGCACTAGGATAAATTATGTTCCTTTGTGATTTACATGTATAAAAATCCTTAAGATTGCTTCCTTTCCCATCCAGACTATAAAGACCCTCAGACACTAACAGTGAAAACTCTTATTGTAATTACTTGTGATGTAAAAGCATGTTTAATAATGACTTTGTGACCTATTTATTGTTTAGAAAATTTCTTCTGCTGGAGCTCTGATCTGCCCTTTTGTCCAGGAAATCTTGAAGATGTGCTACAAAATAGTGCAAGAACTCAAGCAAGTGCTACTGCCTCCCAGCTGAAATATATGCATGCTGATTTTTGCATCCTTTATCCAGAAGTGATTATCTGGTCTTATGCCGTTTCTCATTCTCCAAAAGGAAGGCCCGTAATTAACAAGGTGGTCTACATTTGAGTGATGTTTCTGGGAGCATCAGCACTTCATTATAAATGGAAAGAGAGAGGGTGCTAAAACATATATGAGGCTTTTAAAAATTCTATTCCCATAGAAGGACATAGAAGTAACCGAAATATCAGCTTCCCTCTCTTAGCTGCACTCATCACTTGAACGCAGGTCTGGCAATGGTGATTCACATAGTTTTCGCCTTCATACTGGACAATTGCAATACATTTTGCTGCTGGCAGTTCACCTGGAAGGAAACTACAAAAGAGATGGTTCATTATGCAATAGTCTCCCTTCTAAGAAGATCCACTCTCAGTTCAATTATGGATTCATTGAACTTTCTGGGAATCATTGTCATTGGAGTCTTATATCTCAAAAGTGAGATATGATATTTTTATTCTTTTTCTTCAGCAAAGGGATGTATATGCAAACGTGATGCTGTGGCACACCTATAGTGTACATACAGTGTGTTAACCTGCCAAGTAACTGCTTCTGTGCACTCTGACTTCTTGATAAATGCTGTGTAGCTTAGCCACATAAATTTTGTTTTCATTTACTGTGGTACTCTTTCTATGCCATCTAGCAGTGTTTCTTCTACAATGACAAATAGACAAGGGTTAGTATAAGGTGAATAAATTTGGCCTGTGCTAAGGGGCTACCTGTAAGCTAAGTTTTGGAAGAGGATTATGATAATAGTTCAAAACCAAAAAGTGATTACATACAGGTGAGTTTCAAGGAGACCAAGAGAGAACATTGAAAAAGAAAAAATGAGAATGAAGCTTCAATAGATCCTAACATTACTCTGTGCCTCTTGGTACTTAGTTCCATTTGGGTGTCAGTTCTGACTCTGTAGCCTTTATAACAAATTTTCTTTCACTTTGTAAAATCAGCAGTCAGTCATGTGTTTGCAGCTTGCTACCTAAAGAAATTCTCAGCTCACAGAAGTATAAAATAATCTTGAAGACAATATGTGAAATTTAATCCTTCTTCATCCTTCTTCATCTTACCATTCAGAAAACAGAAAACTTCTGTAAGGAGTGTATTGTGAGACAGATCTGCAGTGGCCCAGTAACTGTGATCTAAAGATAACTTCCTTTCTGAGTGCCGGAAGGGAAACTGAGTATGGAGGGATCTGTTGTTTGCATCTGTCAGAGTTGCATTGGTGGGTTGGTGGGTGTGGTTATTGTAGATCGAGCTCACAGCTCATAGGAGTTGAGGGGCTACAGAGGCTTAGATCTAGTTCACTTTCTGTTGACAGGTCAATCTACTGTTCCCTATTTGTAAAGTTTTGACTTCACCTCAGGAAATTCTGCTGAAATATTGCTAGCTGCATCCCTGCACTGCTGTTAAGTAAAGCTGAGTGATGAAACTCTTTACTAAAACATCCCCCAAACCAAGTCAAGAAGAGGTGAAAATGTTATGTACTGCAAGACATATACCTAAACCACTTAGAATAGACCCAGACCCAACCATGGCCTTTGCTTCCAAAAGCTATGTCTCCAGGTTTGACTCAAGGTTCAGCCTTGTGCCCTTTGTATTTGAGGAAGAAAAAGTGTTAGATAGGTAATTAATAACTGTAATAAAGAAATGTACAATCTCACTGCACAACAAACCTTTGAGGGTAACTTCTGGTATAGTAATCTCTCCTTTTAGTGCACAGGAATCTAAAAATAGCTTTGAGTATAATGACTCATCCCATCTTCTCATCTATCACCAGAGGTTTTGCTTTGATACTACAAAACTTTCCTATAATCTTATCCATAGCACACCATCTAGAGATGTTTCCCCTGCTAAGTGTTTTCCCAGCTTCAGTGGTCTCACTGCTCTGATGATAGTGTTGAGCAGCTGCTTCAGCCTACATTGTTTTCTCTCCTTTTTCCTCTCCTATACAGTTGATGTGAGGAAAAAACTCCATGGTATCTTTCCTTTTTTTTCCTCTAAGCATGTCAAATGGACTTTTGTTTCTGTAGAATTTTCTTTCTGTTCTCTTTTTTTCATTCTCTAATAAAAAATTATCTACTCTCATCTTCCTGTATACTCATTGACCTCTCATTTTTGTGTCTGTACATCAACAATCCTTTCCTGCTTCCCACTCTTTGCCCCATGTAAGATTCTCTACTTCCCTTGACAAGAGTTCTGTGCTTTTAAGTCACTTGAGGGTTCTTTTATCAACTAAAGAGATCACTGTTACAAGACTTTGCTATTTTTCCTGTTAGCTTGTATCTGGATGAACACAAACACGAGGAAAACACAAACACTAGAAAACGAAACTATTCTATTACTGCTATTATCTCGGGACTAAGAAAGTAATTTATACACTGATTCACCCTTGCATAATTCCCTGACCTGTTTTTTGTTGTTGAAAATAGACAATTCCACAACTAAATAATTTTTTCAAAAAAATTTGTCTAAATATGCTGTTGTCTGGCCATAATCTCATTGGAATCAGTGGGATTTTTTTCCATTAACATCAATGTGCTTTGGATCAGATCCCAGATGAACTTTTTTCTTGCCTCTTAATACTGTGAGTACTCAATTATGGTGCTCTTAATGCTGAGCCATGCTGGGAAGGGAAAGTTTTTGCACTGCTGGAGCCCTGGTTCCTGGCAGCCATATGTCTTTCAAAGGCAATGTTCCTCCATGGGGAATGATAGAAAGATTCCCTCTGCTACACCTCTTTAATTACAAGAGCAAGTATCCTCCCACTGCAGTCCTCCCAGCATCTAGGAGCCGTGCTTTAGTCTTCTCTGGTGCAGTCAACATTTCCAGAAAAGATTAAAAACTTCCTCTCTGACTTCCTGATTCACCTCCCATGCAGCCGTTACTTATTACTGCAATGCACTCCTTAACTGAGGATGCTCAGGACAATAAGGATTCCCATATGGCTCTTGCTGCAGCTCTGAGACTAGAAAAAACTTTCCAGTTCCTCCTCAGTAAAAATATCTTTGCTTAAGTAGTGCTGTATTGTTGCAGTGCTTGGTTTGGTTTAGCAAGCCGCAGCCTTCTTGGGAGGCCCTGTGAGGCTGCTTAGGACAGAGCGGCCGTTCTGCTCTTCCGTAGTCCTTCCGGATGGCCCCGCGTACCTGCTCCTGCTAGCTGTTGGCCCCGCAACATGGTGACAGTAAAGGAGGTCAGAAGGTCTCTCCATGTGGGCTTCAGAGGACTTTTATTGTTACATGTTGTCCAGCTGGTCCCCAGAGGCAGAGGGACCTGGTGGTCAGGGAGCAAGGGGGTTTTGTCAGGGGCTCAGGGGTGGTACATGGGTGGAGTTGGGGTACAGGAACCAATAGGGAGAACCCGAGGGAGTGGCCAGGACTAGAGGTGGGAGAAAGGGGAGGGGGGGAACAATGTGAAAGGCATATATTTAATAAGTGAATCAGTGGGAAATACAACACCACACTGTATGTTGCTTACTTTTAAAAAATTCTGCCTTTATTAAATTCAGAACAAAATGACAAGGACTTGCAATTACATTTATAAATATAGATAGATAGATAGATAGATAGATAGATTCATGAATATATAAAAACCACTGTATATATGTATGTGTGTGTGTGTGTGTGTATGCATATAAAGTCAGTTTTTACACCTTCCAAAAATAATAATTTGCTTTTCTACCTGACAAAATTGCTCTAGCTTTCATGTGTTTCAGTCATCCTGAAGCACTGACACCTAAAATTCTGTTTTGACAACCGAGGAAAACATTTAATAAAAGCAGGCGTTTTCCTGTACGAAGGCTGCTAAAATCCAAGTTTTACGTGAAACTCTAAACTGGAAACTAAGCATGGTAAATATGGGAGGAGTAATTCCACAAGTCTGTCCTTTTCCTGATCACCTGAGCATGCAGTTGCTATTTTTTAATTTGTATTGGGGTAATGGAACAATTTTTTTTATCCCCAAGTATTCTGATGTCAAGGGAAAAGCTTTACATTCATGTCTCCCCTTCCACCCCCCACAGCTGGAAATTCCTAGTTTCCTCAAAAGTGCTTTAATGTTTGTGTAATTGCCTTCAGATTCTAGTCTGGAAAAAATAATTAGAATTTTAATTTCAGGAAATACGAGAGCAGGTTACCTAAGTAGAGTATAATGTTTGCACATATTCTGTGAAACAGATGGAAACAATGTGGTAAGTGTTCAAGAAACCTTGGAAATGCTTTCCTGGAAATGCTGGCATCACTGTTTGTATGCATTATGCTGTCTCTGGAATGGTTCCAGCATGCTCCCCCTGGACAAGTGTAGGGTACGCTGCTCCCGGTACCTGCGTTTGGTGAAGGCTCTTCAGCTCACAGCCAGCATTTGCAGAGTGCTTTGGAGAGTGGCAGTTTGTGTGCCCACATAGAAGGTGGGGTGAGGTCATCGCTGCCCTGACTTCAGAGCCTGCCCAAGATGACTCACTGAATATGCCCTGCAATGGCACAAGTACTTTCTGGGATTAATGTGTCATGTAAAATCAGAGGATGGTTTCTAGTCAGACAGTGAATCTGAAATACAGCAACAGCTGTGTACAATGCGAGAAGGAATAGTGTGTTTTCAAACAAAGCAATGAATGAAGTTTCTCTGATGGTCCATGCTTGTCCGAATGCTTCAGTCTCTAGTGGCAGAGGTGTACAGGAATGCTGATCTCTTCTGCAAGTGAATTTCAGGCACTGAAAAAACACTATCTACCTTTAATGTGTCAGTGTTAGGGTTCTCTTCAAGACTTCAAAATGGCCTGGTCAGGTAGTAAGGACTGGTAATAAAGACCCTATCTTGAATTCTGTCCTGAGGATGAAAAGAACCGCTGGATACATTACTTCCTTGATGGATTCATTATTGCTTGCATTTAGATATTCCCAGTATATGAAGAAAGATATTAGTGGAAGCAAGAAAAAATTTCTAAACCATTTTCCAATCTCATAATCTTTAGCTCAGTCCAGATTCTAATCTTTCCACACAAAATGCAGAATCACAAAATCACAGAATAAGCTGAGTTGGAAGAGATCCACAAGGATCATCAAGTCCAACTCCTGCCCCTGCACAGCACCATCCCCGATGGTCACACCATGTGCCTGAGAGAGTTTTCCAAATCCTTCTTGAACTCTGTCAGGCTTGGTGCTGTGACCTCTTCCCTGGGGAGCCTGTGCCAGTGTCCAAACACCCTCTGGGTGAAAAATCCTTTCCTAATATCCAACCTAAACATCTCCTGACACAACTTCAGGCCATTCCCTTGGGTCCTGTCACTGGTGACCACAGAGAAGAGATCAGTGTCTGTCCCTCCTCTTCCCCTCATAAGGAAGCTGCAGACTGCAATGAGGTCTGTCCTCAGTCTCCTCCAGGCTGAACAGATCAAGTGACTTCAGCTGCTCCTCACACAGCTTCCCCTCAAGGCCCTTCACCGTCTTTGTACCCCTCCTTTGGATGGTCTCTAAGGGCTTCAGATCCTCAAGCAGTTTGCATTTAAACCACCTCTGTAAAATGCTGCAGTACCTGATATGCATGAGTGTTTCTAAAATAAAATATTCCCACTCAATTGCATACTCAATTTATTATCCTGTAACTACTCTTTGTACTTTTAATTTGTTTTATAAATTTAAAATAATTTCTTTATTAATTTCTGTAAATGATCCTTAATGTCTTATTTTTACTCAAAGGAATAATAGACCACCAGCCAGAAACAGATTTTCTGCAATTCAGAACATATTTTTGTCTAAACAAGAGTAATATAAGCTTATTATTTGAAAATAAAACAGATTCTTTATAAGTTATCTCCAGTTAAGGTAAACAAAAGTGATTTTCAAAGCTGAGTTGAGTAATTTGTTACAACAGCTTTTCCTACAAGCTATTGCAATTAAGATGAACTGGTATACCCCATTCACTGTAACCCTTTGTGCCTGACCTGTGAGCCAGTTGCTCACCCATCCCACAACGTGTTTATCCAGCTGTGGGCTGGACATTAGGTCCAGGAGGATCCTGTGAGAGACAGTATCAAAAACTTTACAGGCTTCCCTTCATCAGCTGGGTTACCTTGTCAGAAAAGGAAACCAGCTTTGATAAGCAGGACTTTCCTCTCATGAACCCATACTGGCTGTGACCGATGACTGTGCTTCAGGTGTTTTTCAGTACCCCCAGAATAATCTTCTCCATAACTCTACCAGGCACTGGAGTGAGACTGACAAGCCTGTAGTTTCTGGGCTCCTCCTTCTCACCCTTCTTAAAAATTGGGACAGTGTTTGCCAGCTTCCAGTCAGCTGAGACCTCTCTGGATTCCCAAGACCAGTCAAAAATCATTGAGAGAGGTTTTGCAATGACATCAGCCAGCTCTTTGTGAATTTTTCAATGAATCCCATCAGGCCCCATAAACATGTAAGGATCCAGCAGGAGCACAATTCCAGATCCTGCACAACTTCAGGGTCAGCTGGGGAATGATCATTCTTGCGGTCATGGTCCTCCAGCTGAGGGCACTGAGACCCCCAGTCTGCCATCTGCATGGGAGACAGAGGCAGAGAATGCGTTAAATGCCTTTGCCTTGTCCCTGTACATGAGGTTACCATCCTCATCCTGTAATCAGCTGATGTTATTTTTCCAATGCAGAGTATCTTGGCACTGCTGCTTTGAGTTTAAAAAAACAGAGCAAGTCCTGAGGAGCTGTGAGTCCTACGCCAGTTGCACCTGAGGAAGCAGTATAATAAGAGGAATGGAAGCCATATACACATCTTGGAAATAACTTCAGACCTCCTTCATGCTGGAGACATATCAGTTTGTCCTCGAACAGCATCATTCAGTTGGTATTTTTGTTATTTTTTCTCCCTGGGAAAACAGAAGAAGGTGAAGCAAGGTGTCAGGAACTGGCTCAGAGGTTAATTTCCAGTGCAGAATTCAGATGGGAAACCACAGGCAGGAGGTAAACCCAAGAGCATTCCTCATGTTTAATCATTCATGATAAAAATGCCACAGAGGTTTTCCCTCATATATGGTGATTTATCACTCAACAATATTCAAAAATTATAACTGATGGACCTGTTAGAGATCTGCACAGTAATAAAAGTTATCTTTCTCAATGTCTTTTGTGCTAAAATGTATTTGGCACTTTATACATTTCATAAACTTAATTGCCATTTTACTGATGTTAGTGATCATCTCTATTGCAAGCATTATTAGTTGCCCTAAAACACAACTTCTAATGCTCTGTTCTGCTAAGCAAGCCATCTGACATTTAAAGAGAGGGCTTTGGCTATGCAGAAAGCAGGAGATATCCAAAATTGTCCCCAGCTGCAAGTGGAACATAAGAAATATTTGCCAGCTTTTAGATAACTAGAGGTGAAAGAGAGAAAGGAAAAACCCCATTATTCCCCATTTTATGACCCATACAAAGTCTTTGTGCACCCAAAGGCACTGAGTTTATGAGCAACTGGTTTCATGTTTTCTGTAGAGATTTTGGAGACCTTTAGGTTCCCCCATGAATTTGTCCATCAATAGCTGTAGTAGATTGAAATATTTCATAATCAATGAAGTCTGGGCACATCCCGTGACCAGAGGAGGGATGTTGTGGGTTTCTCAGGCATAGTGTGTTCACAGGGACGTAACAGGTATGCCCTTTTCATTTTCCTTCATAGGAAATATTTAGTCTTTGTTGAAATCTTGCAGATCAAGTATCTCCTGCAACATGTTCACTACAGAGTTCTGTGGTCTGGAACAACTCCGTTTCTGATGTTTATGACAGAGGTATGTGTTAAAAAAATTAGCTTCTCTGGCAGGGCTGATCATTCTAGGACAGCGTAGCCTGCTCAGGAATACTCTTCTGGCGTGGTAGGTACTGTTTGAATTTATCCTCTAAAGATTTTATGAAGATGGAAGACAGGTTGTGCTCGAGAAGGAATAGAGGCTTCCCTGTTCAGTTATTCCCATACTTGTTTTTGCCTTTTTTTCTGTTTTACTCCTGTGTTTTTCTAGGTTGTGTGTGCAACTGGTGGAGTTAGGAATGTAGGGACACTATTTTTTTTTAATGAAGACAGAATAATTCTGTTCATTGTACCAGTGTAAGAGCATGTCTATTTTTCAACAAGTTTTTTCAAATAATTTTCTTGACCTGAAATTGATCTTATAACTCATTGGTGTTAGCACAATAATTTAGTAGGAGGCTTTGCTTTGGTCTTGCCTTATTGCAGTTTTTTTAGTTTTATAAAGGAATAATTAGATGTTTCAATAAAAATTCTTTTAGTGTGGAGCTTTTTTTGAGTGTATTTTATTTTATTTTTTTATTTTATTTTTTAAAATAAAGTTGTAATGTTCATGGTACTGAAATGTGTGAAAAGGTTTCAAAGTTTGAAAAGCATGAGTGTAACAAATGAGTAACACCTCACCTTTGTTATTGCTGGAAGTGCTCTGGCTTGAAAATTTTTTATTCAAAAAATTTATTATTTACAATGTGATTGGAAAACAGTGAAAGAAAACAACATGTGTTTCAAAAACTTTTCATCCTAAATTCTTTTAAAAACACAAATGCAGTAGGATTCCATCCAGAAAGGAGAAAGTCTTGACAGAGAAGCACTTGGGTAAGAAAATCCACAGAGACCTTTTGGAAATGAGAGGGAGCTAACATAGGTTGCATTTTTGGCTGTGGCCTTTCCTTCTTCTGAAACAGCTCTGCTTGAAATGGTTTTGGATTGAGCTTCTCTGACTACACTGCTGTGCACAGTCAGAAGAAGAAAAATTGAGATACTGTGCTGTTATTTTGAATCTTTATTTGTGCTTGCATCTAGTTTTTTCTTCTCATACCGGACCATTCTAGCAACTTCAATTACATTTGCCTCTAGAGGTATTGCTACTCCTTTATTGGACAGGAATTCAAACAAGTAGCTGCTCCAGGCAGAGATCACTGCACACATCTGAACTTCCATTAAAAACAAACAAGCAAAAAGCCAAACAAAAACAACGCCCAATGTTTGTTCAACATGATTCTCAGTTGTGTGCAATAGGCAGGAATCAAAGGAATTCTTTGATTTCTCTCTTTTTCCCCAACTATGCTTTTTTCCTCAGGGAAATCTATAAGCATGTTTTCTGGGATTGTTTTCATAATTTGAGAGAGATGAGCAATGCTACAGTTAGAAAGCTATTTGGAGTTGCCAGTTAAACCCTTTAATGCATTAGTGTGAGTGCAAGCAGATAGAGATGTGATGCTAGTGGCTCCATATATCCAAGTCTTTGACACTCCTTCCCCTTTTGGAAATGTGTGGAACCCCAATGAAATGAATTGTTTCTTTTCCACAGCATAGAAAAAGGCATTTTTCTCCCTATTAATCTGCAAGACTTGGGTTTGCTAAAGGTCTTGCTCTGGTTATTTGAAGTCTGTTAAAGACAATCAGTATTCTATCATTAGTACTATGCTGGTCAAGACCTGAGGCTAATGGTTAACTTAAGTACATTATTTTGGATAAAATACTTTACTTACTGACTGTTTTCCTTTAGTCAGTTTTTTTAATTGAAATGTGTATGTTCAGCACTATTTTGTGCATAGAAATATTATTTTTCCTGATTTAAAATGAATATTGTTTTTTCCATATAAAAGGAAAGAGTTTAAACTGCAAGAACAAAATTTGACCTACTTTGAGTAATAGAACTTGTGCAGGAAAACCCTGCTGATTCCAAATAATATATACACTTCATATATTGTAACTCTAAATACACATCAGTGATAGACATAAAGCAATAGGAAGCTGTCTTTTATAAATTCATAGGAAAAGTTTTACATTCCCTTCTCGCCTGTCCTGAAATGCTTGATAAAAGTAAAAGAATTACCAAGCTCCATTTTTACATAGTCAAAATGCTCATTCAAATTCATAATGGTAAAAACTGCTCGATGACGCTAAGTGGATGCTTTACAAGATAAGCTAGCAACCATTTTTAGTATGTGTTTTGTGTGTGAACTAGCTCATTTTTGTCCCCTGATCAAGGTCATCACATTCACTATTTTCAGGTTGGGTTAATCCAGTCACACCTATTTTTTAAGGCCTCTTGAAAAACTCAAACAACAATGTAAAAAAAATTGGAAGAATTTTAAAGAAAGATTTTTAAAAAGACTCGACCTCAAAATAAACCTGTTTTCCATTTATTTGGTTTTTTGTTTGTTTTTTGTTTGTTTGGTTGGTTTTTTAAGTGACACAAAAGAGTACTGCTGCATGTGTACAACCTTTGATGTCTTTGATGTGTCTTCTTTTAGTGCTGAGCCAATGATTATTGTTATTGCTGCAAAGATGTGGTGTTGACATAATGTGAAAACTGATTTTAAAACTCCTTTTGGGAAAAATTTTGTTAGTCTCAGATTAATTTCAAGCATAAATATGACAAAAATAATTTTAAGGGATAAAAATAGATTTGGAAATACCTGCAATACCTGCAAACTTGTGAGACAGCAAAAATTTAGAAAAAGAATGATACACAAGAAGATTAGAAAATAGTCCATGATTGTACTCTTGAGTAGAAGCCAAGCACTGTAAAAATTGCTTGACATATTCATGCTTACTTTTTGGCAATTAGTTTTATATCTTAATTTCTTCCTGTCTTAAGACATTCTGTATGTTTACATACATGTGAGAGCACATATATATAGGACTGGTTGGGGATGTGAAGGCTGGGACATCCTTGGCTGCAGTGATCATGATGTGGTGAGTTGAGGATCCTGCTTGGAGGAAACAGGATAATAAGAAGGATTAAAATCCTGGACTTTGGAAGAACTAACTTTGGCCTCCTCAAGAACCTATTTGCATGATATCTAGTTCTTAGGGATCCATGGGTAGGAGGACTTAAGACAGTGAGTATTCAAACATGATTTCCTCCAAGCTCAAGATCAGTGCTCCCTTGTGAGCAAGAAATCAAGCGAAGACAGGAGATCTACACGGATGAACAAGGAGGTTCTGGCAAAACTCAAACAGAAGAAGCAATTTTACAAAATGTGGAAAAAGGGACGGGCCACTTGAGAAAAATATAGGAATGTTTTCAGAGTATGCAGGGATGTGACAAAAGAGTCGAAGGTCCATTTGGAATTAAATCTGGCAAGGGATGTCAGCGACAAGTTTTCTTCAACTACCTCAGTAGCAAAAGAAAGAATCAGGAAAATGTGGCTCAGTGCTGAATGAGGTGGGTGCCCTAGTGACAAAGAGAGAGTGGCGTACTGAATGCCTTCTTAGCTTCAACCTTTACTGCTATGTCTGGGCTTCAGGAACCCCAGACCCTGGAGGCAAGAGAGAGTTGGAGAAAGGAAGACTTTCCCTTGATCAGGAAAGGATGAGTTTGGAGGTCATATGACAGCCCTGATAGGATGCACCCAGAAGTGCTGAGGGAGTTGGCAGATGTTATTGCCAAGCCGTTCTTAATCATTTTTGAAAGGTCATGGAGAACAGGAGAGCTGCCTGCAGATTGGAGGAAAACCAATGTCATTGCTGTATTCAAAAATGGCAAGAAGGAGAACCCAGGAAACTACAGGCCAGTCAGTCTCACTTCCATCCTTGGAAAGGATGGGACAGCTTATCCTGGATGTCATTTACATGGGGAGGAAAAGGAGGTTATCAGGAGTAGTGAATGTGGATTCACCAAGTGGAAAACATGCTTGACCAACCTGATAGACCTCTAGGCTACAATGACCGTGTAGATGAGGGGAGAGCAGTAGGGTGCTGTCTGCCTTGACTTCATCAAGGCTTTTGACACTGTCTTCCATAACATCCCAGAGGTGAGCTCAGGAAGTGTGGATTAGAGGAGTGATGGGGAGGTGATTTGAGAACTGGCTGGGTGGCAGAGCTCAGGGGGTTGTGACAAATTGAAGGCCTATGGCTGTATTCCCAGGTGGTCAATGACCTGGATAATGGCGCAGAGTGTACCCTCAGCAAACTTGCTGATGATACAAAACTTGAAACAGTGTCTGCTACAGCAGATGTCTGTGCACCTGGACGGGCTGAAGTTCAAAAAAAGCAAGTCTGCAAGTTCTGTGCCTGGGGAGGAATAACCCCAGTTATAATGCACCAGAACAGCCCTGGGGGCTGACCTGCTGGAAAGCAGCTCTGCAGAGAAGGACCTGGTGGTCCTGATGGACAACAGTGTCCGTGAGCCAGCAGTGTGCCTGTGTGGCCAAGAAGGTCATTGGTATGCTGGGCTGCATCTGGAAGAATGTTGCCAGTGAAATACACAAGAAATGATCCTGTCATTCAACTCAGCCCTGGTGAGACTGCATCTGGAATTCTGAGTCCAGTTATGGACACAGTTCTGGAACCACTGGAGCAGAAAAATAATCACATTAGTAAGAAATCACTGGATATCAACATAAAAGAAGAAGCTTTGGTTGAGTATAAGAGCAAATGTGAGCTTGATATTTGGTCAGAGAGTTGTCATAGTCATTGTTGGCAACAGATATTCATGAAAAATATTGGCGTCATAAAATTAAGTAATGAATTAGCAAACTCTTTATTGGAAGCATCTCTAGACAAATTGGTAGATACAAAAAAATGTTGAAATCAAGCTTCTGGAAAGGAAGGATTGACTGTCAATGACTCAAGGTTTATGCTTAGATATGGTTATTTCTAGATTTAAATGCAGCTGCTGCTATGAAGACCATTCACATTGCAACGTGATAAAACACAATATGTTGGATATCAGTGAAGAAAGCAGCTGTGATAGAATTTATTGTTACAAGTGGCATGGTAATGATAATTGTTATCGTCCTTGTATGGAAATAGTTTTATGGCTGTATAACTTAGCAGTAATATTCTATTAAAAGCTATTTTGCCACTTCTATTGAAATTAGTTTGTGTTCTTTCAGAATTAACTTGAGCTACTATATCCAGTTCTAATGCATCAACAAGGTTGATGAAATGGTGGATGGCTAGGTGGAGATATGATCCAAACCCCATCTATTTTAAGGATGGTACAAGCTGTCCTAGGTAGGTCATGTGAGGATTTCAGTGATGTGTTGCACTCTTTAAACAGCTAGATGTATTTCTGAATCATAGTGCTAATTGCCTAAATCAACTAACCCAAAAATTTTCAAGTCTCAGTAACACATCTTGTTGTGTGTGTTACAGTCCTGTGGAATACAACAGTAGTAAACGGAGATGAAGAGATGAAAAAAAAAATAATGCACTGTGACATCTGCCCAGTGAGCTCTAGGTTTCAAAATCTTTGTCTTTGATGTTCAGCTGATATGAAGCTCTGTAAGTCTTCAATATCATTCCATTAGAAAAGAGGAACAGAGAATTACCTACCAAGAGACAGGGACTACAACCATTTCTGACTATTTTGGCACAGCAGCTGAGCAAAATGTTTATCAGAGGACTTCAAAACATGCAGTGCACAGGACAAAAAAAGCAGTTCAGTTCATGCTTTGATTAATTATTTATCATGTTTCTTCCTCCAGTGAACACTGCATTTTCTTTGAAAGATCTCTTATGTGACAGTTTAAAAAGTGCATTTACTGTAACAATGTGCTCTGAATAATTGCATTTCACATAGTTTCCATGCTATTTTGTGTTCCTATCTAGGATACTAAAAACATGTTTGACTGTGATTCTTCATTAGGATTTGCTGGCATCACTTCTCTTCCTTGACATTCATTATTAGCTTGGCATCATCTGATTTGGCACAATAAAGTTTCTTTAATCTGATACCAATAAATGAAATTCAAAATAGCTGCATGCTGTGCATGCTGTGCCCAGCTGTGGAAATTTCCCTTGTGACCCTTCTCACCAGGCAGGACATTAATATCAGCATAAAATTGACTATGTTTATTCGTGTGATTGTTAGCAATGAATTTGATTACTTATTTTATAATAGTTCTTCTACACTTGTTGAGTGCCTAAGTGAAAGGATATCATTGCCAGTTGTTATGATGTTGTTATAAACCAAAAATAGTAATGCTAGGAACTTAGAAATAACACACTTTTTCCTCAGGGGAAACAAGTAGAAAAATACTTTATGTTGAATAGTTAATGTAGGTATACTCAAAAACACTTTGATAAAGGATGATTTATTCATTTTTGTCTGTGTTACTTCATAGCTAACCTAACTGTTATGGAAAAAAAACCTTAATTTTTTGTAAATTTTAAACTGTTCATCGAGCCATCTTCTTAATATAAATAAGGAAAAATATTAATATTCTAAACTATTGAATTTAGTTGTGAGTGTTTTGATTTGTTTCAAAATATTTTCCCATCATGAGCCTATAGTAATTTTTTCTCAGCCCATCTGAATAATGAAAGAAATACGGAAATGTGAACAGCCTCCTTTTGGTATACAGTCCTTGTGTGTTTGGAAACTAATGAAAAAGCTGAATTTCTTACTCAGTTGTAGGCCATGGTGGTGAAGCCAATTCATCATATTTATGTTCAATGTGCAGCACAATGGGATTCTTCCCTGTGTCAATGGCCAACATGCATGATTATCCTACAAATAATGGATACATAATTCTTTACAGATTCTACTGGAAGAAAACAGAAACCCCTTAGAAAGCAAGTGTAAGCAACTCCTAAAAAGAATAGAAACTCTACTAGTACATGTACTTCCTGGGGAGGGACATGAGTAATTTTATTTGAAAATACTGTCTTAAGGATAGAGATTGTCTCTATCAAAAATAAGCAGGCCAGTCTAGAGGATAAACATTTCACTATCAGTGTAGTAAATATATACTGGATGTCATTTTCCCATGACCATCAGGTAAGTTATTATTGGACAGTGTCACATTGCACTGGAATTGATGTCTGCTTTTCTCTCTATTATACTTTTTATTTTTTGGAATATACTGCTTTGAGATTTCAGGAAGTCCAAGAACAAAATTGAACATCTGTACATAAATGCCAAATTAATCAAAAATTTTAGGAAACCAGGCTACCATATATATATATATATACGTATTTACTTAGTATCTGGAGTTCACTTGCTGTTAGTTTCATTTTATACCTGCTAGAATTTTGCAAACAAGTGCCTTTTGCCACTGACTGTACTTCCATGTTTTCTACTTTACACAATTTCTGTTCTTTGACATATTTAGAATTACTAAGCAAGACTATATTTTACAATACCAGAAATATAAAGAAAAAATGAATGGCTGCTTATGTAATTTACAAAGACTAACAAAACATATTAAAATCAATAGTCAGTTACATGATTTGTGAGTGACACTAATAAATGTTCACTCTGAAGAATACAAAAAATTATTGCCTTGTATCAGTTCTGTTCTGCTATGGCTCCCATATCAGTCCTTGCAGAGAGTCCTTATAGCAAATGGTAATAACCAGTGTAGAGTATATGGAGAATTTTCTGGTATAGGCAAAGTCATATGCTATATGGAATACATCAATACCTCTATATCAGTATATCTGTATTTACTATATAGGGAAAGTTCTGAATTACTCTGTTCTTCATCAGTAAAAGATTTATCAGAATAAAAAAACCACAAATGAAGAATGTTATTTCAGATTGGCTGAAGTGAAAAATCTATGTGACCACACAACATAACAGTTTCTGAACTACAGATGTGAAACATCTTAAGAATTTGACTTAACAGTGTGGATGGTGCTGTCTTTTAAAGGACCAATTGATAATCATCTATTTATTTAAATACACAAGTTGTTTTTGATTATATTGATTATTACTGTAAGGATGATTGGGCTGTTGAGCTGTTGGAGATGTTCCTGAAGAAAACACTTTGCTCAAATAATGGGCCTTAGAGCTGCCTATAGACACAGCCCAGGGATGATAGGCTGACAAATTGTGACAAATAGCACGATTGATTGGTTTCAATACTTGTCATGAAAAGAATCTACAAGAATTTATCAGTAAGACTTCCTAGAAGAAGCAAAAAGACAGTATATGTGCTGCTATGAACTGTAAAATGTAGACGTTAACTAGCTGAGGAAATCAGAAATAATGTAAATATTTGTACACAGATGTTACCACTCAGGCCAGCTATAGTTGACAGTAATATTGTAAGCAGGACCAATGTTATACAAAGATGATGGCAGAAATACTGAGGTTGGTAGGCACTCACCAGGAAATAGAGCACTAAAGTGAAAATAGGACTCTCTGGAAATTTGTGCTGTGATAGACTGTATTAAAATGAAGATAGATGGAGCAGAGGAAACAACCACTTTTTGTCATGATTGTGGAAAGATGACAAGATTATTTATGGTGAATGACGTTTTGAAATGCTGTAGATCTCAGAGTGAGATATTGATCATGATATGCACTATCACCAGGAATAAATGTTACCGATTTCTATATTAATGTTATTTTTTCCCCAGAAAGATGTTTGAAAGAACATATTACTTTGATATTGATGGTGTCTGAAATTCCTGGATGAGATTGCTAGCAACCTTCTTCACCAAATATTTGCTGAACCAGTAAAAAGTGTTATTACTCCAGGTTCAGTTTTTGGTATTGAGATATTAGAGAAGAATGAGCTTTGGTAACAGATTCTAAATGAAGTAATCACAAACAGATTCAATTTAAGTGAAATGGTAAGAAACAGTGAAAAGACTATCATTAAAACTGATCACTCAGGTAAAGGAACTAGATGGAAGAAATGCTCCAGACTTGGAGTTTGGGAATTGGAAGGTGTAAACAGTGGAATTTCTGTACAAATAAGTACTGAAGGTCTCAGGAATCTGTATTCCCTAAAAAAGAAGCAAAAAGCCTGCAGGAAAGGATTTGCCAAAATACGAGAAAACTGCCTTCTCAAGAAGCATATAAAACGCTGTAATAGAAAAAAACCCGTCAGTTATACTTAAGTTTTAATTTTTTTTACTTACTCTAAGTTTTACTTAAAGATAATATTAACCAAAAAAGCATTTTTTTAGAGATCTGAAACTTAGGGATAAGCCTTCACATGGGAAAGTATTACAGGTCAGTGGAACTAGACCTTGAAAATTGTTATAACTAGTAGCAGAGAGTTATTCAGTGCTAGAAACTAAATGATGAGGTAGAGTGCTGTAAGCAGATAGGGCACAAAATGCAACAGTGCAAAATTATGTGCTGACAATGTAATCACAGTCATTTCAGCTGTAACCTGATGAGTTAGAAATTATGTCTGCAGAGAACAACCTGAGTGACTAGCTAGTTCAGACTCATCTCTGATTGTCAGTGTGATGAAATTGTAAAACCTATAATGCATCCTTGGAATGAATTAGGAAAGGTATTTCTGGAAGAGATGAAGTAAAGTCAAAGTTTTTGAAAAGGGTATTGATAAGACTTAAATCTGGAGTACTGCATATAGTTCAGGTTATATTCAGGAAAAATGGATTTCCACCTGGAACGTTACCTGGGAAGGACTACAAAAAAGATAAAGTTAATGGTTGTTCATGACAGGAGATTTAAAGGGCTCAGTTTGTATAGTATTATAAATTAAAGATTGAGAGGCATGTGACAGGTACACATAAATATGTCCAAAGATAACCACAAAAGAGGAAGAAGAGCTTTTGTGGTGAAAGGGTAACATTAGCAGAAATCTGAAATAAATGTGTCCTGGAAATTTATGATTGTTAGGAAAAAACCCTAATGAAATGATTAGGGGGGAAAAGCCAAACATCTTAAAGATGTAGATCATTAAGTCTGAAAATCTCTGATATGGTTGTCCATGTCCAGTACACCAACAGAATCCTTAAGGTTGCATGAAGATGACTCTTGATGTGTATGTTAGGAGGACAGAATTTACCTAGTATTTTTCACAATATCATTTATTCAAATAGAAATGGGGTGTTTCCTTAACCCCCAAAAGGTTAAAATAGCAGGCATTTTGACCCTATTCTTAACTCTTTTTACTTTTGGTAGTGTTGCACCCTTGGGATACATTCCCGAAACTGCTCCTCATTCTGTTAACTCTATACTGCTTTTGCGGCTATTTCTTCTCTCAAATACACTATTGTCTGTAACCAGCAGTATAGCTCAGTTCAGGGTTTTTTTCTCTGCTTATCACCTTTCATAATGTTTGACTTGAGTCCAGTATCTGAACAGTGGAGAACAGTTCTAGACTGACATAGAGACAAAGAAACCCACTCTTTCTTGTCAAGCTGTAACAAATTACCTAACCACACACTGTAGAACCTATGTTGTGCATAAACAGTATGTTTCTAGCTTGCATATACCTCATTCCATTGATTTAAGTAAAAATGGTGCACTGACATGCTGAAAGGATCCCTTGTGTTTCACAGGAGATATTTATTTTCCAGTCACAATACCCTCTCATATTCATCAAACACAAAAGAAACATGGAGGGGAAAAGCAATTTGTTCTGTTGTTGTTTTAGTATATTGGCTGCAGTGTGATGTTTGAGCAACTACATTCAGTGTGTTTCTTCATATCAAAGGGTTCCAGTTCTAACTGAAGGAACACAAGCAAAAATGATAGCCTAATTATTTCTTTCTCGTCAGGAGAAACTGAGACACTCAATCTGTACAATGAAATTTATACCAAATAAGAACCAACAGGAGAAAATTATTGAGACTGCAATTCTCCCTAGATATCAGAGCAGTTTTAGGTATGGATGAGACTTGAGTAAAAAGCTGGGCTAGGATCAGATTCAGGATTGTTAGAGAAGCTTATACCTGTAGAATACAATTCCTTAGCTGGAGCCTATCATAAAGACTTTATCCCAAATGTGACAAAATTCCTATCTTAGAAAGCACACCCTTTTGTTACGTGGATTATTGTTTTGTCCAACTGTTTTTGCAGTGCTCAAGAAATGTGTAGGCCTCTCCTTTTACTGGTTCCATAGGAGCTCAAATGAAACATTCCATGGCATCAAACCTGTGGTTTCAATCAGCCAATTCACTTTTATGAAAAATGTTGCTCGGTATTTTGCCTTACCCTGGATCTTTCTCAGAAGTGGTGATTAACCAACATTTATGAAAATGGTCACTTAAAATTTTGTATTTACAGTTTATTTCTCTCCAAAATACAGCTAAAAATCACTGGCCAAATCTTTTTCAAGTGTCAGTGCCACTAAACTCAAAGGAAAAGTTTTATTTGGCTACTAGGCAACAAGCCACCTCTCATTGTTTATTGACACAGATGGTGAAAGCCTAAGTAATGGAAAGAGGTTTTATGTACAGTTTTGTGAAAGTCCTTCTAATGCAAAATCCTGATTTTTTCTAATTTTTGTGTTCAGTGACATGGCTGGTTCAGTGTCTCCAATTTTAAAGATTGCACAATGCAGGATCAGAGAGTTAAGCAGATCAACTCTATGTGCAGAAAAGTAGGAGAAGTTTTGCTGCAGAATTGCTCCAAATTGCTCCTGGTTGGCTTTTAAGCTTGGTGTGTCAGAGGCTGAAAACCACCTGCATTCAGAGGCATATAGCAAAGCAGAGAGTTTGAAATGTTAACCCACGGTACATAAACAAGTTGCCATTGTTGGAGTCCTCTGTTCTTCAGTGGGAATAATCATTATGGCATAAACACAGAAAGGCAGAGAATGTCTGCTTGAATGCCAAGAGAATTTGCTGTGAATATTGGTTTCATAAAGGAGAACCTGTCAATTCAGAGTGCCAGAAAGCTGTCTACTGTGCTACACCAAAGGGTAGTGCAATGTCTAGAACAGGCTACTGTCTTTCCAACATGGATTTTGAAGCGAGGATGGGATTGCCTTTACTATGTAAATACTGCTTTTTCTCAGAATGCTCCTTTGAAATTACTGAACTAACAAAAGGTAAGAAGCTTTCAATTAATCTGTGAGCATTCAAGTAATTATAGCAGGATGTTAATTAAATAATGGATACGGATTCCTTATATCAGGAAGACATTAAGTAATGAAACGAAATCCTTTTGCAGGGAACAATACCTGCTAGCAGTTGTGATTCTGTGCCAGCCTTGTGATACAGTAAACAAAGAAACAAAACCAACAAAAAAAAGGTAAAAACATATATTTATAACATCTCTGAGACTGTGTGGGCATCCTGCATGAAAAAATATCAGCAGATTAATGTGGATGTTCTTCAAGCTAATTAAATTGAAGTGCGTCATTTCTCACCATGAGGGGCTAATTACAGAACGGAAGAGTTGGATAGATAAGAAGTACTCAGTGCTGTAAGGACAATCAATACAACTAAAACAGTTTCAGTACTAGTCCTGGATCCTAAGATATGTTTAAATAAATAGTAAGATTCCATATAAGGAAACATAAATCACTGCCACTACATGCAAATTGGTATTTACTTATAGCCACACACCATTCAAAGTACTGAAGCTGACTCAGTGTAGGAATCTCTAGGTATGGATGAGTGGTGGGCAGCTTTTGACTTTTAATATTTTTGAGATCTGATAAAAATTTCAGCAATGTCAGTTTGTGTTTTGGAAGACCGTGATATTACAATTCTTTACAAAATAAGTTCTAGTCTCCACTTAAAAGAGATTGTTCTGCAGTACAAAGCCACAGTTCTGAGGTGACTTTATTAAATATTTGGGACCATGGGATATTTTAGTGACATGGATATTTTAGATGGAGTATAATCATCATGCATTTTCAAAACTAATCAAGAATCCAAAAATACTAATGTTTCTCCATGAATCTCATGGGAGTTTACTCACAAAAGAACAGATTTAGGGCCAGCAGAAATCCATTGCTCTTTAGATGATTTGATGATTTTTCTTTCATATACTAGTTGATATATCATACTCTTTCTACAACTGTTGCGTGAATACAGCTGATTTCAAGTCTGTGTGGGAAGATGTGTTGCTGTTCAAGCTGATGTGTATGCCATGTCAGGAAGAACTCTCCCTCCCACGAACAGCAAGGTATTTAAAGCTCTCTCACTATGATAACATACAGTCTACTCCACAGGAAAAAGCACTGTTGACTAAGTGCATCCAATATTGATAGCTATGCCTACAGGAATTTCAGCTGCAGCCCTTACTGATATTTAGTGAAAAAACTGATAGGAAAATTATCCAACCTATGGCATCAATATGGTAAATATACCAGCGATATTGTATATTAACATACCTTCCAGACCTACTGAGTTTAACACAGTCTGGACTATCTGTTGCAGCCTTTTAGGAACATCCATGAGTGTATGGCATTCCTTGGTACGTCTCCTTGCACATACAAAAAGCCATGTTAGCAGTTCAGGATTAATACTGAATCTTCCTAAGCATGCACAATATATTATGTTTTCTTTTTGCAGAGCTCTGCTCTTATTTAGCAATCTGTCAAACAGCTGCTTTTGAAAATGTAAAGAATGTGTAAAGAATACAGAAACTTCTTTTCATAAAGAAATGTGTCACAGGGAGGCATATCCACATCAATGATTTCCTTTCTAGCACAGTGTGGAAACAGTAAACATCTGTGTACTCTGCCTTCTACCAACAAAACTTATGTCTCTGAATGTTAGGTCAAGGCTTTGTCTATTAAGAGACTTTTCTTTTCTTTTGTTTTCATCTTGTAACTCATCTATTGATATTTTACCAGTTGAGATGAAACAGAGTGTGGGAAAACAAGCATCCTTTAAGCTTCCACCTAGGCAGGAGACTTTCAAAGTTCATTTTTCCTTTATTAAAAGCCAAACATTCAACAATAAAGATACAATCCAATAGCTGGTTACAATTTGTTCTGAAGGAGATAATCAAGTATAAAGTCAAAATGGAGGTGTAAATATAACAGGCTTTTTACAGAACAAGACTAGACTGCTAGTCCAATCTACATCTCATTTTATTTTCAGGTGTTTTAGAAGTATTTAGTGGTATACAGATGAACAGCTATTGGTAGTCATTTGCCATATTCAAAGAGATTTCAATTCTTGTGGTCTCATTTTAAAACAGATTGATTGTACCTTCTTGTTGCAGTTCTTTAGGTATTGGAAGAAAATGGAGGAGACTGAAAGAGACCTACCAGCTGAGTGGTCAGCTGTGTCTGAGAGTCTATACACATGGTCTTCACACAATGAAGTGTCTTAAATTAGGGTGCAATTGCAGGGATCTGAAAAATGATAGCTGATATGTCTTGGCTAATAACTTCAGACCTTGGAGACTCCATTGTTTGCAATCACTCATCCAGAGCCTAGTTTATAGCTTCTGGTCGTAGGAGCTAGACACCAAAATTTGTTGAGGTGAAATAGATACTGGTAACAGACACAGCTTTAAATACATGGAAAACCCCAAGGTAAACATTAAGGTACTAGAGTTAATGTGAATTAAAGTTCCAGAATTTTTATGGGCCTAAGAACTGTTGTGGATTTTGCTCTTATCCTCTCAGTCTTAGGTCTTATGAAAAAGGGATAGTGTTACTACATATTAAAAAATGTTTTCACTGTGAGGTATTCTGTGCTGTAGTAATTTTGCTCACCTAAAAACCAGAATTTATCTAGAAAGATAAGAATTCAGCATATGTTAAATTATGAGAATTGGAAAAACATGAATTGTCAATTAAAAAATCACTCTGTACATATACGTGACAAAACAATTGTGGCCATGTTTGACACCATCCTGCACGACTTTCTTGTCTCCAAATCAAAGAGATACGGATTTGATGGTGTTAAAATTATGTTTTTAACACCATTTATATCTTAACTGGGGCAGAGACACCTCTGCCCCAGTTAAGGTATAAATGAGACCATATGCTGAAGTCAGTAGCACAGATTTTTATTTAACAGTACATTGAGGTAGAGAGAGAGATAGGGAAAAGAGAGAGCAGTGGGGGAGGTCTCAACATCCTGGGCTGCATCAAAAGAGGTGAGACCAGCAGGTCAAGGGAGGGGATTCTGCCCCTCTGCTCTGCTCTCATGAGAACCCACCTGGAGTGCTGCCTCCATCTCTGGTGTCCCCAACATAAGAAGGACATGGAACTCTTGGAACAAGTCCAGAGGAGGCCAGGAAATTGATAAGAGGACTGGAAAGACAGGCTGAGAAAACTGGGGCCCTTCATCCTGGAGCCTGTGTGGAGACTTCACAGCAACCTCACAGTATCTGAAGGGGCCCACAGGGAAGCTGGAGGGCAACACTTCATAAGGAACTGTAGTGATAGGACAAGGACTAATGGGTACAAACTGAAAGAGGGGAAATTTTAGGATGGATATTAAGAAGAAATTTACTGTGAGGGTGGTGAGGCACTGGAGCAAGTTGCCTAGGGAAGTTGTGGATGCCTCATCCCTGGCAGTGTCCAAGACAAGGTTGGATGGGGCTCTGAGATGGGATGCTGGGACTGGGTGATCTTCAAGGCCCATTCCACCCCCTTAACATTCTAGATTCTATGTTACATATATGTTTTAGGTAAATTTGTTTCATATATGACCTTCATATATCATGAAGACATTTAAGCTATATAACTTCCCCTAACAGTGCTTGTCCCTCTTGTCTTATAAGCCTTCTCTTTTGTGTTGTCAGATGATTATTATGTAGCCTCCAACATAAAAAAAAATCTCTAGGAGTTTGTCAGTGGTCATGCTCAGCTGGGAAGTACATTAAATTTGCAATGATGCTATGAAAAAGCATATAATATGCTTTATGAAAGGTCATAATTTGATAGAAACAGAAGAAAACACTTCAATGGGGAAATATGTTATAAATTAAATCACCTAACACCAATTACACTAACTAAATAAACATTTTGATCCATTTGCCATTTCTTGCTTTACTTTCATATTTTACTTTTCCTTTCATGGAAAATTCAAGTCTCTATGTCAGTTTGATTTTATTTTATGCCCGTTCTGCAAAATAAAAATTACAGAGATAAAAAATGAATGGTGAAAAATATAGTACCAGAGAAATCAAAGTAGCTCTGCTATCTGTTTACCAATTGCATGGTCTGTTTTGTGATGAGCCATAGATGTAAGTTGCCTGTGTTTAGTAAAGAGGTAACTAGAATTTGTTCTACATAAGTTTCACTTGAGTGAGTTGCAAAACTGAGTGTTGTAAAAGCTGCTTCGGAAGTCACTAGAAGCAGATCATATTCATGTTTCCTAATATTAGCAGTAGAGCATAGGTTTTTACATTAATAAATGTCTTCTGGAGAAATTTATTTTCCTTGATTGACATATAGGGAAAGTAAACCATAAGTATTGGCAGTCAAGTTTAATACCAATTTTTCACCAAAATGCAAAGATAGGATAGTATAAATCAAAATGTAGGGTGGGTAACATAAAACACATTATGGTGTATATTGTACATTTTTTCTATTGCATCTAGAGTGTATCTCCTGTATCACATTTACTTAAATACATAGCTATGGATATAATATGTTTTACAAACCCTTTCTAATCATTTGCTGTATGGTGCTGTACACTGGTTTGCTTAGCAAATAGAATAGAACCAAATGTTGAACAATTAATTAGCCTGTGTCTAATGTGACCTTTTCCTAAACACATTAACTAGAATTAAGAGGGCTAATATATATGTTATAAAGTTCTACTGTAAAAAACAAATATAGGTATGCATATAAATGATATATGTATTAACATATATAATTTTTATTCTGTCATCTTTGTTAAAAATAATTTTATTGTATAGCAATAAAATTTCATTTTTATGTTACTCTTTGCTATACAAATTAAACTTTTAAAATACAAAAAATAGTATAACAAAACATTAAGAGTTATAAACCACTTGATTACATTTGAACTTTAATTTCACCTCTACTGCACAAAATAATTACACATAAAGCTTTCAACTGTTTTTACACAGAAAAAGATGTGCAACAGTACAGATGCCTTGGAGTACAGAAACTTGGAGAACAGCTTTTATTCCCATTAGCAAAGTCTCTATTAAAAGGGCAAAATGTTTGTTTCCTATTGTGTCATGAAGAGTAAATAAAACTAAATTAAACTTGAATCTATGAATTTCTGAATGAAATGAGATGGACTTTGAAGTATGGGTTTACATTTGGAATTTATGGTACAATTCTATATGCAATTACATGTGGCATTCCTATCATTTTAACAGAAAGTTTGTAGACTTGTGGTTGTTAACTGTAGTGTCACATTTACTACTCTGTTTCTTTTTTCCTTCTTTTTTTTTAAAGTCTATCTATCTATCTATCTATCTATCTATCTATCATGTTTTCTTAGTGTGCTGTTAACTCATTTAAAGTGAAGATTCATCATATTTAAGTTGTTCCCTTCTTACCCTATAGAAGGTATAATTTTGAGTAACAGATCAAGCAGCTGGAGGAAACAAAAAGAAGAGAAATACAGTACAGAAAACCAGCAACTATCTCTTGAAATTGATAGACAGTCAAGTAATAAAATCAATTAAATTAGGTAAAAAAAGAAAAAAAAATTATGGGTGCATCTCTATTTGTAAGATTCTATGAAAACTGTAAAACTGCAATGATGGAACAATACAGTAACTTTTAGCTAGAGAACACAACTTAAGGTCTAGTTCCACATATTAATAATGCACTTGAAAAATTTTCAGTCATGCACTCTTAAATTTAATGCATTCCTCCCACATTTTTCTGCAACAATTGCTTACTGCTAGGAGACTTTGTTCTGTGTGGTCTCCTTTGAAAAAATATATAGAAAATGCACTGTTCTTTCATTACTTCAAACGTGGGCCTATTTTTCTCAATGAAACAGGTCTTTTAAACTATATGGTGTACTTTAAGTAATGTGGTGAGCCTCACAGACTATGTTTCCTAGATCTCTGGCTGAGGAATTCGCTCACCAGATCCACTGCAGAAAGGTGTGGGGCACTAGGCCAATTTTCAGGGCTGAATCTCTGCCATGAAATAATTTGACTTTATACTTGATTATCTCCTTCAGAACGAATTGTAATCAGCTATTGGGGTGGTCTTGGGGCCCAAGGTGATTTTCTGCTTGGAAAAATGCATATCACAAGATGTTATTGTTCCTAAAATTAATTTAAGGCCATGTATAGCTATCCAAGAGAACTAGATAAAGGTATATGTGATTTGTACCTTTAGAAACTTAAAGCACCTTGCTTGTTGGTTGACTTTGTGTAACAGGAAGCTAAATAATAATTTCCTACCATAAAGTCTCCTTATAATTCAACTCCAAACCATAGTTTTAACTTTTTTTTTTGCACTTGTTTTTGTTACATCCTGTTATTTGCAAGGCTTTAATTTCCAAGGAATTCTGTTTGTGAAACATGGAATGGATTTGGTTACTAAATCATTATTGTATGTCTTTCACTTGCAACATTCATTCTCACAGTCTAGGTAACTGAAGGCAGTAGCACTAGTCTACTAGTTTTTGATGTCTCAGAAATGTCTTAAATTGTTAATGATTTCTGTTACACGTTATTCTGAGGGTTATAGTTGCTTCAAAATAATCTCCACAAAAATGAACAAATTATTTTTCTTTGTTCATCAATATCTTTTGGAAGACGGTTACATACATTCGGTGCACTGGTAACTCTTACTGTTACTATGAATACAGGAAAGAAATTAAAAGTTTTTGAAGGCTGTGAATCTCCAGATTGCAATAATTTTTCTCTTCCCCTGTGCAAACCCAATACTGTTTTCTAAATTCCATAATGTACTTTCAAGTGCAATTTTCAAATATGTTTGTTGTTGCTCTTTAGGAAATATAAATTTGAATGGAAAGAAATAAGTATATTTTACATCACACTTGTGAATTAATTAAGAAAATTACTGATACAAACTCTGTATTTTAAAATAAAGATGGAACAGTGATTACATGAAAACTGATAAAGTGGCATCATTATTTCATGCAGTTACTGAGAAAGAATGTAAAATGTGAAGAAGGCCAAAGGAGACAGACCAAAGAGATGGAAAATCAGTGAGAAAAATAGAACAGTACTTCAGTCTGAGTGAACTTTGGCATAACTTGATTTGTAAAGGGCACAAATTGTAGACTTAGCTTTCCATTTTCTTCAGAGCAGGATACTGTTTCTATGACTTGGTAGAGGCTTGGCCCCCAGTGCAGTCACCTTCCACTGAGGACATTTCTCATGACAGGTTGGACAAATCAAGCCTTGGAGGACCCCTTGTCAGTCAGGCTGGGCTTCTGAGCCAGAGGAATTTACACAGACAAGTGACAGGTCATTTCAGGCTGTCTCTTTACAATTTATATTATATTCAGGATTTAGTATTAGCATCTCATCTTTTCTATTTAAGTTTTTAACACTGTTTTCCCTTTTATTTCTCTGCACAGCCTACTGCATTATGTCAATCCTATCCAGAAGGTTCACAATTTGTATTGCAGTAAAAACAACATATAGTAATAAAATAGGATGCAGCTTAAAAAATAAATTCTTCTGTCCTATTTTCTTAGGTTACCTGCTTGAGTGTTTTATTATTTTGATTAACTCTTACTTAAAATTTTGTGTGGACTTCTTATGGGTTGGCAGAGGGAAAAGGTGACTCAAGGGAGCCCACAGTGATATTCATGACATTCTGTATGTATCTATGTAGGCAAAGTTACTGGAGAGAACTTCAGAGACGCTTAAAAAAAACTTGCCTGCAATAGCTTTACAACAACACTTAATAAGACTAAGCTGGTTTTCTTTTTTTTTTTTTTGAGGCACTTGAATTGCAAATCACTGATCCAAGGTCTTATAGCCTTGAAGTTCAAGTCAGATTATCAGCGAATATTAGAACACGCACATGTGAGACGGCCTTTACAAGCTTTAAGATCAAAGAATCACTGTGCAACCTTCAGAATAATATCATTCTGTCACTCAAGCAAGCATTAGAATGCTGGAAAAGTTCAAGCTTTCAAGCAAACTTTAGAACTCCTTTTTCATAAAGTGATTTTGACCATAGAAATCTCGTATGGAACAAATCGAGTTCCTACCTTCAAAAAAATATATTATACTTCTTTCTAATGAAGAAAAATAAAATCCCCAAATTCACCGTTCTATTTGCTGGATAAATTCTGAAATTAAAATATCTTTTGGTATGTCTGATTTAAACTTGCCTTTCCAGGCTTGGGTTCCATAGCCCCTATGATCTTAGCAGGTGTGCTTTGCATCACTTCTTGTCTAATGCTGAAATGTGGCATACCATACTAAAAAAACCCTAAAACCAACAAGTTTTGAGTTAAAGTGTTGGTAGGTCCTGTAGAACCCATGAGATTACTTGTTTGTTTAATATACAGCAGGTACAGAAATGCTCTGTTAGGTCAGGGTTGTAGAGTTCAATGTATTCTGATGGAGTCTGCTGTCAACATTGTACTGGAATTTTTTTCTGTCCAGACTCATTATATTTTTTCTGTAGAGTTGTGAAAGAAAAGAACATTGGATCATTCACTCTTTGTGGCATCATTACAAATATATTAAATATATATCACAGCTGATGAAGGAATATATTTTCCCTGGTAGAGGAATACTAATGTACACGGACAGTACTTTTAGGAATACAGGCTAGTACACTGTACATTAGGCTTTTAACATCTTTGTAGCTTGAATTTTCTCTGAAAGCTCATGGTACTGAATATGATTTCACATAAACTGGTGCAGGATTAGAATTATATCAACTCCAGATGCTGTAGATACATTACCATACAGTGTTACCTCAAATGTCAAAGTGTAGAAATTGAATCATTTGGGAATTAATTTCATAAAGTCATACCCTTATGGTCTCATAGAATCATAGAATTTTTTAGGTTGGAAGGGACCTTAAAGATCACCAAATTCCAAGCCCTCTGCCATACGCAGGGATAGAACTCACCAGATCAGGTTCCTTAGGGCCACATCCTGGCCTAGAATACTTCCAAATTTTAACACTTTGATGTTATGGACTCAGTATTTGGAGTTTTAAGTAACCCCACTCCCATTTAATTTATAATACCTTTAAGGCTTTTTTCTAATAGAGCCTGCTTTGAATTATTTTCTTATATGAAAAAAGAAGCTTACATATTTGTGGTTTCTCTTAAAACAAATGGAAACACCAGCAAGGGATAACTAAATGTAATAAACCAGGAGCAAGCCTGTAATTTTTATTGGCAAAGCAATTATTCTTTCACGTATTTTATTAATTGCTGACCTATTGTCTTTAGGACTATCTTATGGCTACTAAGTACTCAGAATTAGTGCCAGTGGCAGGCTGAGATTCCAATAGCAATTACTTAATTAGAAGATATTCCTGGATGTATTTCTACCAGTAATAATATTCAAGGAAACTTACTGGTATCATTACCCTCATCCACTCGTCTTTATATTTTTCCTTCAGAGTAGTTTCTGGAGCATAAAACTGTATTGCACTAGTAACGCAAATGCATTCATGGTAATTTCATCCTCTTCCCTTTGTTATCTTTGAGAATAGCAGTAAAAAAATTATAGTCATTGTAAGGTCATAATGATTTTTTTCAAAACTTTTAATCAAACAATGAAAGATGTAATTTTCTATTGAGTTACTTATACTGTCTATACCATACTTTTCTATAATGAGCTGAATACCTATATTTTATAAACTTTCAAAAAAAAGTGATGTTGGTTGTGCCAATTTCACAAATAAAAACTTTAAAGACCGTATTGTCAGCAATTCTAGACTACATACTGGCCTGTAATTGGTAACTACCTCTTTATTAGGAGGTACACATGGCTGTTGATAGAGAAAAGTTCTCCTTTCTACCAGGAGGAGGAGGAATGATATTCCCAGCTTTTATTCTTTCCTTGTTCCTCGCCTGTGAAAAGTTCTTTTTCTGTTACATCTCTGGAAAACCAAATAGATTGAGAAGGATTTTGAAGTTGAAAATGCAGCTTATCTCTCTTTAAGTGGTCTTAGCTGATGCACTTTCATTTCATTCTTTTGGCATTATTCCAAGAAAACGTGACGTCGAGGATGCAGCAGTGGCTTGAGTTGCTACCGCCTCAAAAATAGAGTGCTTGAAATCTTGTCTGGCAGAGGCTGCATTCAGTGTAAAGCAGAGCTACACAAGTAGCCAGCCTTGAAGATTCAGTGGTTGAATGGAAGAGAAGGCAATCTCCCTTTTCCATCTCCAAAATCCACTTTCATGCTAATCCAGATATTGCTGCTTGTTCAGTTTGGAAGGACAAAGAAACATTCTATAATTTTTTTTGTTCTGAATAATATTTTGTACCAAAGGTGGTTACGTGCTATAGGAAGAGGGCCACTTGGCACAAAACTTTCCTTAAGTAAGTATACCCCAACAAGTGTAAATAAATTGGACAGACGTATTTTATTATTTTCCATATACATGAAGAGAAAATGAGTATCTACGTGATGTTTAAATGCTTTAGAATCCATTATTTTTTCCTGAACATGGAAATACGGATATTTCAGTTATGATTTGTATTGCTGATAATTTTGTATCTGTAATTTGATAGTTTTGGATGAAGCCAAAACTTGCTTTTGACCAGGGCTGCTAAAAACTTCTGGTCTCAGAGTTTTGCTGTGATCCTGCAAGATAAGGATCCACCTTTTCCATTAAATCAAAGTGCATATACATATTTCAGCAACTTTTAATCTAATTACTGTGATGCAACAGCAAAAAATATGTGCAAGTATCCACACAACAATACATTGACCTTTTCCTATGAGTTGAAATAAATGTAACTTCTGTCTGTACAGCAAAGGTATTCTTCACTTAGCTGAATTTGCTCTTTTAATTTTGGCTTTCAAAGCTAGCCGGGCAAAAAATGCAGAACAGCTCCATAAGAAGAATCGATATCAGTAAAAATGCTGGTCAGATGTCTGCAACGAATAAATTACATTTATGCACTCAGGTGCTGAAATGGGGACCAAATGCGATTTGATATTTTTGAGGAAAAAATCCACTGTTAATGTAGCTGTAAAACACCACCTTGCTTGGATCCAAAATCTTGCCCTAAACAATATATATTTAAAAAAAAAATGTTTTAGAAGGAGGAAGGCTAAGACAGCATGGTAGACTTGAAGAACTTCTTTTTCTGTTTTGGCTTTTTTTTTATTTTTTTTTTTTTTTTTTTTTTTTAAAAAAAACACCTTATGAAGATTTGGAACTCTGCTTGTCTCTACACCTGTAAAATTAGCATATCCACTTTTGCCCTCATGGAATGATTTAACATTTGGTATGAAACTGTCTTTCTGCATGTTTACTTTGATTTCATCATAGTTGTCATCTGATGAGATCTGTACTCTTGAGTTGGTACATGGATCTTGGTTGCCAAAAGACTGACATATATTTTGGGACTCAAGTTATACTTCTGGTCCAAGAATATTTGGTAACATGTAAAACTATATTTTCCAGGTATTCTTACAATACAGGACAACAATTAGAGCAACAAGAAATACATGGCAGATAAAACAAAATGAAGAAGGGAAGAAAAACAGATCAGTTTTACCTAGCAGAAAAGATTCTACTGATTTACTTTTTTTCTGTGGTAGTTCTATTTTTTTTCTTATTTCACCTGGTTTTGCATTCTGTTGAAATAATAACATGCTGAAATACTGAGATATGCTTTGAATTTTGAAATTATTTAAATATCTTGTCCCTTATGATTGACCAGTCTAGTGCTGGAAAACAGAATGATAAGTAGGAGGAAATACAGTGGAAGTTGTATGTTTTTATTTATATTCTTGCTTGAAATCAGGACACTTGTCAGAAAAGCTTTGGCTTAGATTTGGAAGCAATCAGAAAAAGGTTATAATTTCTAGCAGTCATATTTATCCTTTGTATTACACAGGATGAAAAAGAAGCTTAAATGTCAGTTTAGAGAAAATTGGAATAAAATTTAGACATCTTATGGTTGCAGACATTTTATTTTTTTTTAGCTGTGGTCTGAAACAGAGCCAGCTCAGAATAAATTAATGAGAGTTGAGGAAATAAAAGAGTGATCCATTAGGATATCAAGTGGAAGACCAAGGAAGTATAATAACATTAAATTTTGCAACACTGACAAATAAAGCCTCTCTGATGGTACAGGAAAAGTTCACAGAACAAGTTATCTTTAAGGAGGAAAACTCTTGTGAGACCCCACCCAGAATACTGTGTCCAGCTCCAGGGCACCTAACACAAGAAAAATATAGACCTCTT
Organism: Corvus brachyrhynchos; assembly: GCF_000691975.1. NCBI lineage: Eukaryota > Metazoa > Chordata > Aves > Passeriformes > Corvidae > Corvus > Corvus brachyrhynchos. The sequence goes on from NW_008237953.1 coordinate 722,983, forward strand.
GAAACTAATCTGCAGGAGGGCCACAAAAGTGATCAGAGGGCTTCAGAGGGCTATGTACTTTTTAAAGTATGTATTTTAAAGGCACCATATTAACACTTTTGGTGCCTTGGAAAGATTGCCCTGAAGCCCTTCCTTACATAGTTGTGGCACAGTGGCAATGAAACTCCAAGTCTCGGACACCACATTTTAAAGATTGTGAGTTGATCAAATTCTGTGCAACAGAAACTGTCCTGTGGACACAGACAACTCTTGCCACTGCACAGTTTCAGGTTCTTAAAAAAAATTAGCTATTCCATTTGGGTGTGTGACATGGAAGGAACAAGGTCTCAAATGCAATGTAGCCAGCATTTTGAATAGGAACATTAACTGACTTTTTTGACTACGTTAATTTTAAAATGTGCTGACACTATCAAAGATGTCATCTCTTGACAAGCTGTGAAGCAATGTGAATGTGTTGATTCCTAACTTCCTATTTATTTATATTTTACTTTGCTAAGTACAGTGTTATGATATAAGGTGTCTTATTTTTTTAATTACTCACACCAGCAGAGGCTGCTTGATCTTATTTTTATGCAGCTTTTGATGGAAATTTTTGCAAGGGCTAAGCACAGTATTTCTGCTGCTCTAAAAAATGTATGTAAATGTTAACAGCTGAAAGTATCAGCATGACTCTATGCAATATGCTCAGTTGAAGATGAACAAAAATAATGCCTTCCTTGGATTAGAAGAAGAAATGTATAATATCAATCCTTGCAAATATGCACAAAATTTGCCAGTCCATGCACAAAAATGACTTATTGCCACTCCATCATTCTGATTGAAGACAACAAAACCAGTAATAATTTACTTGCTTCAGTCTCTTCTTGGATGAATTGATGAATACATTATTTCATATATTACAATCTACTTAATTTGCCCAATAGGTTTCTGTCATCAAAAGAAGAATGAGTGGCTAAGTTTTTCCTTTAGTCATGGGAGCCTCCAGAGGGTAATATACGCTTTAATTTTCACCTGGCATGACTAAAATCCACTGCTCTGCAATTTCTGTGTATATGGCCACCGCAGAAAAACAAAAATGTAAAAAAAATATCTGGTTCTGCAGTAATTGTCCTGAACACTATTGCTGGTAGTTGTGGCATCTTGTATTTAGCAAATACGAGAGAATATTTAAATGACAGATGTCTTCATGACATAGTGGCAATGAGGACAAGTGAATGAATTGTTCATATACAGGTGTTGGAGGTATGAATATATTTAAGTTTGTTACAAAACTTTGCAACATTTTAAACAGGCAAAAGTTTCTCTCTATCTGTCTGTCTGCTTTTCTATGCATTGGTACCCTTCACTTCTTTCTAATCTGAGCATCTTTGCAGCCTAGCTATGAACTGAGGTCAAGTGACCAAAGTAATGAAATAAAACTCTGGGATTTTATTCTGTGTTTTTCTAAACTGCCTGTTTTTCAGAATTATCTTTTGCACTCTGTAGATATTTTAAAACCCTGACAGACAGTCACGGCTAATACTGTATTATATATTATTCATAATTACTTTTTCCATTCGGGATGCAGCAGTATGATGCTGCATCCACTCAGTGGGGGCAAAATCTGTGCTGGATCTGTCAAGAGGTTACAGCTGCCTGGTATCAACAAGCAGAGAACTGCCTAGAATATCTGATTCTTCCAGCTTATCCAGACATGTCTGTATGTCAGAAACAGAGCTGGTATATGACATGATTATTTAAATTTACAAAAAAGATAATAAAGAACTTGAAGAAAAAGCTGCTTTAAAAAATATTTTGCTCAGAAATCTGCATTAAAATGACTTAATTTTGGCGAACTACTAAAACTTATTAAGAGTCAGAATTAAATGTAGTTTTAAGAAGCTTAATCTAATTCTACAACATGTATGCTATGACACAGTATTTCATTTCCTGCTATTTTTTTCCATTGGAGCCTCTACCTGGTGACTGCAATGAACAGTTTTTCAGAATACTACCTCATCAGTGTTTGTCCTATTTATTAACCTTAGAACAGTTTTAATTTCTGTGGTTCTTTCCTTTCGAGCTCATTATTATTCTAGACAAATGGCATTAAATGTAAGGTCAGCCATGTCGGTAAGTGCATTTTTTTAAATATACGTTCACCTGCACTGTTTATCAATGTCACTGGATCTGGAGTGTAGCTTTGGACCTGATATAACAGCAGTGGTCAGTTTGTCAATGGGCAGTGGTTTTTTTGTATTTGATAATAATAGAATTAGAACAAAATTTAAAGAAATGTCCACTTCAATTCCTATATCTGATAAAATGTGCAGCCATAAACACACACTATTACTGTTTTCTCTTCTCCTGTTCCAATCATCTTCCTTCCCAAACCAATTTCCTTCTCCCAGTCATGTTGCCTTTGTCTTCTTTCTTCCAGTTTCTATTCTTCAGGCAAAATCTTTTCTGCAGCTATACCTGTGTTATCTGCTGTTAAAGGCCCAGTCTTTTCTCTTACTCTATAGATTCTTTTCCTTCCCATTTCATTCCCGTATTCTTGTTAAGCCAACACAGTGCCCCTTAGCTATATCTGCTCTTTTTCCTTAGTTTGCTTGTTCATCCAAATGGGCTTCTTATTGCTGGGTTTTTATTCTACTTTTTTCCTCATTTCCAGTGGAGATCTGAAATTACCCCTGCCAGAATCCATTCATTCTCTCTCTAACATCATTGCATGCTCTTTGCCAACCAGTCACACCCTTGTCAGTCTTGTCAACTAAATACTAGATACTTGGCCTGAACCCAGGCTCTCAGCAACCACTGCTTCTCTATGTCCAGCCCAACCTCTTCCCTTTGGAACTAGTTGCAACTTTTTGTACTCAGAGCTCCCAGACCTGGAATCTCAAAGAACCCTGTAGCCACCAGCCTTTGCTTCCTTACATTTTCCCATCCCTCCAGTCCCAGGCTGGACCAGCTGGGTTTGGGAGCACCAGAACCGTTCCCAGTGTTTTGTTCTTTGTGCTAATCTGTCACTCAGCTAAAGGTCACAGTTGTTCTACTTCTCTTTCTGCTTCAGTCTTGCCAGATATTTTTGCAAAAGCAACTTCTGTAATAGCAAAGGAACGGAGAGTTCCCATTCATAGTCCTTAAGGCCAGTTCTACTGGATTTTGTGAAAGGATCCTAAGAAGGAAATCTCATTTGGATTTGCACTAGACCATGTTCATTGGTACAGTTCTGTTGTGAACAGAACTTTAATGACAGTAAGAAAGGAAAAGAAAGCACAGGTAGAAAGAGAGAAATTGAAGGATTTCACTACAGAATATGATGAAAAGGTGTGAAAAGCTGTTTTTAAATAACTTATCTGTGGGGTATGCCCAGCCCTTGCCATGGAGGGACGTCTGCTGAGATAAGGAGAGTGCTCAAATCTCCCAGCAGAACTCCCCTGGAAAGGCAACCACTTTTTCAGTTACAGCAAGAAGAAGACAAACCCAGAATCCTCTGGGAAGACCCTGTGCAGATCATTTGTAGTCCATTGGCCTTTACCCTCTGGCACCCACCCCCTGTATCCTTATAAAAGCTAGCCCTCAGCCCCTGCGAGATGAAGATGCTCCTCCCTGGCTCCCCTTCGCCAGAGTATGGATCAATAAAGCTGCCTTGTGCGGAACAGCTACTGAGCCTCTCGTCTCTTTCTGGTCTGGCCTAGAGGCTGCCCTGCAGAGCTGTGCTGAAATCACGAGCTGATAATCACTAAAGAGCTGATAGCTTCTGCACGGGCCCTCCTGCCAGCAGCTGAGGGAAGACAGCGGGCCTTGGGAAGGCGATTCCTTTCGGGACCATCTCTCCGGATCGGTCACCTCTTCCTCGGTCAGAGCTACTGACCCCTCACCAGCTGTCATACTTATCCACTTTTCTAAATACCGATTCTTTTTTGTAAGAATGATTAAAAGCATAATTCCTTCCACTAAGGCCAATGCACTGCCAAACTCCACATCCATCCTTCAAAGTACTAGAGCCACCGTGATTTCTGAGTAAAGTATATTCTTATTTACAGAAATAAAATTTATTTCTGAATTTGTCTAGAAGAAAAGATAAAAAATGAGTTGCCACTCAATGTTTCATCTCAATTAATTTCAATTTGGCAAGGACAAGTTGTTATAAACAATTAAAATTAGATTTATATTATGGAATCTGGTTTACCCATTATTTTTGCCACACTCTGCTTCTTGCTTGCTGCCTTTAGAGGCTAGGACCCCCTCCTTATTTTGCTGCCATGCTAGCTGAAAATGTAGACAATTGCTGGCAGACTGAAGGGATGTGACTCCAAAACTCAGGCAAACAAAATGTCACATGAGAGCATATTTTTTCACCACCAAAAATATGTTTAGAAAAATGAATGAATTTGACCATTTTGCTCAAATAATTACTTTCAACTCCAATCCTTTAATTTATCTTAAAAATCATTGTTATCATGTCTGAGAACCATGACAGTTTTCATCAGTTCACCTTCCTGAAGGTCAAGGCTTAAAACAACTGTCCTGCCTTTCTAACCCAGTAATCAGTTTCTGCCTTGAGGTAGTTTTTTCTGCAATCAACACCACAAAATGTACAATTTAAAATGTTTGACACTGGCTGATTTTGTCCTTTGTTTTACCGAAGAGGCTGGTTACATCACATAATTCAGTTTTATATAGAAAGACTACAGTTTTACAGCATATTAAATTAAATTGAAACCCATGCAGAAATTGCACATGCTGCTTTTTGAAGAAACAGCCAACTAGAGTGTATCACATAAAATAGATTATGACTTTTTTCCTAGCATTCTAAGACAAATATTTTTTAATTCAGTTTGGAGTAAGCACCTCCTTAAAACACTGGGATTACCACTGGAATTTTCATGTAGCAGCAAAAAGACAGATAAGGAGCTTTGAAACATTATTTTAAGGGGACCAGTAAAATCTCTTTAGTAGATAAATATTCTACAGTCAAAGAGAATAAAACCCAAATGATTTGGTTTTCTCTTTCTACCTTATGTGGTATTTTTTCATCCATTTGTTTTTCTGTGTTGTATCAATAGGTAGTAGAAACAGCAGCTGTTTTACAACAACTATGCTACTGTAAACAACACAGTAGATGTTGTTTACGCAGTGGCATACCTGGTTTCAAGGAGCAGTACAAGGAGAGTTAATTTTTCTAGTCTTTGAAAGAAAGAAAAAAGAA
>NW_008237953.1:728250-734966 GCF_000691975.1 Corvus brachyrhynchos
ATTTAAATATCCCATCAGAAAACAAAGTTAAATCCCTCTTGTGAAACCCTGATTAGCTGTCTAATCCTATCTAACAGAGTATCCCTTATGCCATGTGGAGGATTTAAGTTTGTTACCTGTCTTGGAAACTCAGAAATATGAGAAGAAATGCCTTGAAGACTCAATGTGGTCTATATACATGGCTCAAGTTGTATGTCTGTCCAAAAGATTGCAGCCATCCTGCATGCAGCTGGGGTCGGAGGCGAGGAACAAATTTGCTTTACAGAAAAGAAACATGGGGCTAGAAAAAAACCTCCAAAGTGCAAAGGCAGCTTGCAGGGAACTGTGAGAGGATCAACAGGTTCATAGCCTGCCTGTTCCCAGATGAGGGGAAAGCTGGTGGAATCATAGAAGAAATAAATTAATCTACCTGGAGTAAATAAAAGCCCATGAGTCCAGGTACTGGCAGTAGTTCACGGAATCTTAGATTTGTTGCTTTCTACCGTCTCTCAAAATTGGGCTTTGGGAAAGGGGCCTTAGTGTAGGTTGCAGTATCAACTTTTGCTAGTGATGTGCCTTTGCACCTCCACTGCTGAGCATTTATTTTTCTTCCCTCAGGCTACAGTAATGATACCTGAAGTCCCAGTTAGGTTAAGTTTGTGATACTACTCTGTGTCTGTATCTGTATCTCTGCTAAGTATACTTTAGTGAACCAAGTATTTTCAGTCCTTCACAAGGAGTAAGATCCATAGAAGAGAAGAAGAAAGAGGAAAGCTGATGTTTTATAGCCAGTCATATGAAACTTGTTAGATGCATGTTTAAGTTCCTGATTAAATCATGACTATGAGTTGGTAATCTGAGTTTGAGTTGAGGTTTTAATTTTTAGAAGTCATTTGCTGAAACACTTATTTCTTTTGGAAAGCCTGCTGGTTTTAACTGATCCATTCTTTCATAAATCACAGATGATAAAAACAGACAAAACTGTGCTGTGATCAGTGAATGGAGAGTTTTGCTTTGCTTGTGTTGTGGAAGACATTTATGCTAATGGAAACGATTGCACGACTCTGTTATAGCCATGCATTTCAGCCTTGTTTTGATCAAGGTTGTGTCAGCAATTCTGGTTAGAACACACGTAAGATGCTCTAATTTAGCAGAAGGTAAAAGACTGCTCTAGCTTCAAATCTGGCTCTATGCCTGGGAGCAATATTTTAAACCAAATTCACAGCAATGTCATCAGCTACCTTAGTGTCCTTTTTTTTTTTTTTTTTTTTGGGGAAATAAATTAGTCTGCATCAATTCATTCAGGAAGCTTAGTTTACTAACCCAGTCGACCTAGAATATCGTAAGACAGTTCACTAAATTTTCAATGTAAATTGGCTACTACTTTCCAACCAGTCATAGTGCTACTTGTACCTGTGTCTGTTTCAGTCAAAAAGCATTTTGCAGTTATTTGGAAGGGAGAAGGAGCAGAACACTGTCTTTTATGAAATGTGTGGTTATTTAGGCATTCTTAGCCATTCTTACTATATTAAGTACTGGGAATAAGAAAAATAAATGTTCATTGCAGTTCTCTCAACCTTGATATATTTGAAATGATTTTATTAAATTTCGGAACTATTGATAGTTTAACACGTGGAAGAGATTTCTGTGATTTTCTCATGTGTTTTGAAATCTACACCTATACGAAAGCCCAGTGTTTTCACATGATGCAGAGTATTGAAACAGTAAAAATTCACTTCCCTGACTGAAATTTATTAAAAAATTTTCAAGTGTTAATTTTGTCCCAGAACGCTCTATATGGGATCCTATATTGTTTATTCTTCTCTAACATAAAGGAAACACAAATATTCAGTTTCATACCTTGGCTAATTTGAGGAGAAAGCTCAAAATACCACACAGGTAACAGTCATACTTCAAATCAATGAGGTATAAACAAATCCACATTTATCAATAGAGAATCGCAGTCATATCTCTGGATAAGGCATTTTGTATCTTTCATTTTTCCTTGCTTACTGTTACATATGAAATATATTCCATGATTATGCCTTTAATATTCTCTGGCAATAATAGTCATCAGCTTTGTGAGTGAAGCTATGTGCATGTTTAAATCAGTGAAAATTCAGAGGTTAAGAGTCTATTAGCTTTCTTCATATTTTGGAGCATCCCTATCACACCTTTGGATAGTGATAAAGTAACAAAAAATTAGATTAGATAGTAGAAGTATCTTAAATCACTCTGTGATTTAGAATGGATTAAAGAAGAATCGTCTGGTTTTGAAGAGCACAGGAAAGATTGTGCTGTATAGGATGCTATTTTGTTTATACACAAAATTTTTATGTGCTATATGAAGACAAATATTAATAATATTATAAATATAATTAGCATATTTATTTTCTAATCACAGAGGGCAATAAAAGTAATACCTAGATTTGCTGCATTTTTTCAGTTTCCTTGGTGAAAAGAAACCAAGGATCAACTGTTCTGAATCTGAAGGAAAGCTAAACCACAATTTTACCTATGATCCAATTAATGACAAAAGGGATGAATATCTGTCTTTCACAGTTTCTGTTTCAGCACTTATACTGCAAGGGAAAAATGGAGGAGTAGGATGTTAAGTGTCATGATGCATTGACCTGTTCAATTGCATGGTTAGCTGGCACTGCATCTCTTTACCTGTTTACAGGTATCGGGTATAGAGTATAGGTACTCAAATATTAGGAAGGAGTACAATGACAAGCCAATCAAATCACAAATAAGTGAAAAGGCTAAGGTACTTTCCTATTATGATATTCGGATTTGCTTGACATGATACTGTTAGGAATTATATTTTTAATGATTTCTCTACCGGACAAAGACAGAGAAGAGAACAGAAAATTACATTTGACTCCTCTATTGTCCTGGCAAAGTCTGTAACAAGCATACATTATATAGTATAACCATTCTTACAATTTCAGAACTGTAATCTACTGATCTTCCCTGCTTGTCACATCCAATATGTTGCAAGGCATGTTTTACACAAGACCACATTTCTATTCAGTGGTAGCCTAAAGTTGACTGAGATTATAGCTAAATTCCCTTTCTAATTACTGTGCAGAGCTAGAAAGATGCTGTTGTATCATCTATCTAGAGGCTATACAATTACCTAAGTGGAGAAAAGAAAATTGGTTTATGAAACAATTATGTATTTTTCACTTTCAAGTTCTTTTCAAGAGCATTCAGATTAACATGAGACTATGATTTAGAATTATAAAAAGAAGTAAGAACAAGAAAATAATTGAGATTCAATTAAGCAATTCTACCCAGAGCTGCTATTTTATTTCAGTCACAGGTGTAGCAAGAATATGTGTAGAATAAAGATGTAGTCAGAAAAAACTTTGTTAGAATGTTAGCCACTGCAAAACTCTTCTACTAAAATCATAACACTTTGCAGAAGCCATATCTACTCACAGACGAAAAAACAAAAGCTAGCAATGTCTGAAAAACTGAAATTCATTTTCAAATCCAAATATGGCATTTCTAACTTGATCTTTTGTATTTTTTGTTATTTAACGGAATAAAATTAAAGGGTAACAGCAGATAAACCAGGACAAAAAATAGCTTTAACAAAAATCTGACTTCCCCTTTTTCTTTCACCCTGAATTGTTTCATTCTTATTTGAAATTAAATTGGATTTTGTAAGTCTGCTTATCAGTAAAATAACTCAGGAAGCAGTTGGGAGAGCTGTAGGAAGAAGTAGGTAAGTAAAGAACAATCTGGATCATGCTTAGACATGAATAAAAAAATAAATTAACTAATCACAGAAATCAGGGATTTGAATAAAGCTCCCACCAGTGTTTCCAGTTCACTGTCAAGATTGAGGCAGTGGCAGATGCACCTTGGCAAACAGCCACGTGGCTTGGCAAGAAGAATGTACTGTACAGTAGATCTTACAGTAGCTGATGCATCGTAAAATAGAAGTGGTTTTGGACACTGGCTTCATAACTTGTTGAGGACAGCCTGAAAGCTAATTAATGGAGGAAAACAAAAAGGAGCACACAAAGGGTGAACTGAACTGTCTGCACATGGGCCAGAAATCAGCAGGAGAGAGCTAGTGTCTCCTTATGTACTTAAGTAAAGGCTATTGAGAGAAGATACTTGATGACATCTGTTTCTCTACTTATCGGCTGTTACAGGGAAGGACTGGTTGATGGAAGTAATAAACTGGCATTGAAGATGTTTTAGATGAGGCTGGAAACATTGTTGCAATGCGACATTAACAACTTGCTTTTACTTATGTGATTCCTAAGCAGGAAAAACATGGATTAAAAACCAAGCCTGTTAGCTTCTTTTTCTAGTCCAATAATAACACAGGCTTGCACCCACTAGCATGTACCCTATTTGTACAGGAATTGAACTACTTTTCTGCACTGTAGTATGCGAGGCTGTCATGTCTGAACAATGGAGTTGTTGCAAACCAGTGATCAAATCTCCTTTTCTGCTGCTTAACTTGAAGGTGGGTGGGAAGGTAGTGGGGTATTGTTGGGAAAGGACAGAAATAGCTATTTTCCCTTTTCTTTGTTGTGGACCTAATATAGGGTTATACAGTAACCAATTTCAAGTCCTGCATAGTCGTGTGGTCTCTTACTAAGTTATTCTAAATACTAATAGATTGAGATTCCTTTTCATATATGCAGTGCCAAACTGGCAAGTGTAGAAGCCACCATTGCTTGCCTTCAATGTAATGCAAACAGAACAAGGTTAGCTGGGAATTAAAATGAAGCTTAGTTTGGAGACTGTTCACACCTACTTTTGAGCCTCCCCTTTTCCTGGATTATATGGCAGCCAAATCTACCAATAGTAATCACCTGAGAAGAATTAATAAGTACCTCTGCCTCATGCCTTGATTTTTAGCTTGAGTTGGGACTAATATAAGCTATCCATACAAATGGGTAAGAGAAAATGAAGTGCTTAAGGCCTCACCAAGATTCTGTAAAGAGAACTCATCAGAAAACATTCACGGATGCAACAACTGCTTTATTATAGAGCCAGAAATTGTGAGGGAGAATCAGAGCCACTGTTGCAACCCATGTGTCACCATAGCAACGGATATTACAACAACTCGGATAGAAGCCCAGATTTTCTATTCAATGATGAAAACTTGGTCTTCCCACAAAGTGCTTTCCCCTAGCACGAATCTCTCTGCTCAATAGAATAAAGAGGAAGGAAATTAATCACAGAAAAGGAAAAGGGTACATTGAAAGAGGAGAAAGTAAAAGCAGAAAATAAAGTAACAGGACCAGAAGGTGCATGCTTTGTCACTGGTCCTTAATAACCCAATTGTAAAACTATGTGTCTACCTGTCATTCCCATTCCATTATACTAGGGTGCAGGACAATCACATTTGAGCCATCTCTTCAACAGGGGCTGCATCTTCCAACTTTTTCATCTACAATGTCATAGGTTCACAGGAAGTAACTAGTGAAAATGGGGGCGGTGGGTGAGGAGTGTATGTCAAGTTGACCCCCCCAACTCCATTACTGCAATAACTACCCTTTCAATATTACTCATTACACTTCTTCAGTTTAGATGGAAAAGATTGTTGACTGAGATATAAACAGAATTCATTCATCAATTACCATCACAGGCAAAATAATCCCAATTTGGAGCAATTAATTTAATATATTGCCAATGAAAAATTGAGAAGAATAATGAGAAAAAAGGACAAAAACTAAACCACCATTGTCACACCCCATCCTTCTCAGGCTCAATTTCATTTCTATATTCTCCTATCCTCTATTTCCCTGGCTCAGGGAAATAGGAATGGAATCCTTAACAGCTCCTGTCTGTTGCACTTTCTTCCTTTTCCCCTGCTCCAGCATGGGTCCTCCGCTGGCCACAAATTCTATCAGAAAAGCTGCATTGGTGAAAGCTTCCCACAGGTTGTATCTTCTCTCAGGGCATGCCCACCAGCTTTGGCATAGGGTTCTCCACAGGCTGCAGGTAGATACCTGCTACATCACCGACCTCCCTGGTCTGCCTCACCGTGGTCTTCACCAGGGGCTGCAGGGGAACCTGCTCCAATGCCTGGAGCACCTCCTCTCCTTCCTTCAATAACCTTGGTGTCTGCAGGGTAATCTCTTTCACCTTTTTTCCTCACTCCTCTCTGTCTCACAGCTGCTGTGAAGTGTTTTTATCCCTTCTTAAATATGCTTTCCCACAGGTGCCAACAGCTTGGCTGAGGGCTCAGCTGTGTGCTGCAGTGGGTCTGACAGAGCTGGCAGCACTGGCTGGCAGGTTGTGGCTCTAACCTCACTGAGGCTAGCCCTGCAGTCCCCAGCCTCCAGCACATGTCCAAGGGCACATGATGCATCACCTAATGGTTCTGAATTAATAACTGCATTTTGTCACTTTACAGGATAAATTCTCCTGAGGCACTGAATGAAAAGATTTACTTGTATCTAGCTAGATGTTTACTCCATTCTTATTGATTAAGAGGTGAATTATCTTATGAAAAAGAGATGTTAGGTTTGTCTGATATCATAAACTCTGACCTCTGACAAAAATAGTGTTGTATTTTAAAACATTTTTTTCTCCATGCCCTTGATTACTATCTTCTTCACAAACTCTTGCAAGACTGCATAGATTTGCATTCAATCAGAGATCTGTAGTTGTCTACCCCTTTTTCTGGTTGTGTGACTAAATACCATGTTTGCTGTTTCACAGTTCTTGGATGCTCCAGAAGAGACAGTTCCATGGCT
>NW_008237953.1:735011-740600 GCF_000691975.1 Corvus brachyrhynchos
GTGGTTATCTGATCCTCTTCCCCTCTCCCCTGCCTCATTCCATCCAGAGCATGGCATAAATTACTTCCAACTCAGCTGTGGACATTTTCATTTTTGTATTTCCTACTAGGCAAATACTTACTGTCATATCTTACCTATTTAATGAAAAGTGACTTTAATTTTTGAGCCTGTATTTAGTCTGTATGTCAGTGTGGACTAGTTTCAGTTTTTCCCTTTGCAGTTTTTTTTGGTGGTTTTTTTTGTTTGTTTTGGTTTGGTTCTGTTTTGTTTTGTTGTGGTTTTCTTTACCATTTCTTGCATGAAAAATAATAATATTGGGCTGACATAGTTGGAAAGGCTTTTTTATATACATAATTTCCATGTTGTCAGACACTGTCTCCAACAGCATCTATTTCTTCTATATCTCCCTTTTATTGTTTACAAAGGGAGCACTCATCTAGGTAGCCCCTCTTTGCTTAATGGTCCCCTTCCTTTCCTTAGGACACAAACTTCTATATTGTATATAATTTTGTGCTTCTTTACCTTTAAATGTCTAGAGCTCTCCAGTTCAAGATTAAACTTTTCAGTGTAGTCATTCTGAAAAGATGATTTACTTAATGTAATAAATGATGTACATTTACATATCTTTATGGGACTAAGAATAGTGAAGCCATATGTTTAACTCAAATTTTGTCTAGTTACCTAAAATGAATTCAATCAGTTCAAGATAGCTTGATCTGAGAGTCTTTCTCAAGCTGAGCTTTTGTGAGTTTTTGTGCTAGTTACTGCAATATATCCAAAATATCATCTAGGTGAGTATTTGGTGGAGAAATCTAACAGCTGTCGTGCCTGAGACACTTCTGCAGTGGAGAGTGTCTGCATTACACCAGTTACACCACTACCATTTTCTATCACATCAGTTAAAAGAATTCCGACTCCTTATGCTAACCTGAATGTCATGAAGGATATGACTACTTTTATGAATGTATTGGAGTAATGTGTCATAGTTATATGGATCAGGATTAGAGGTTTTTTGACTATCAGAGCAGTGAAATTCTAAAATTGCTTTTAAAAGAAAATATTAAAGATCCTAATCTATCTTAAGATAAAGATAAGAAATTCATGGAAAAACTGCAGGAACAAATAAGCAAGATACTGTGATTAGTAGTAGAATTTGGGAAGTTATTTTTGCCAAATTTGATACATTTGGTTACACTGAAAGCTGCCTTGAAATACTGAAGATGGTCTGAAAGTAACCCTGATTGTAACCTGTGGTTACTTGCATTCAGTGAAACTTACATTTTAGTATACTCTCTACTTCTATAGACATAAATTATTTCATGAATAAATCTTTTTAATTCAATTAAATGAAATCATTTAATGAAATTAAATCGATGAAAACATTTTTATTTTATCCTTAGACTTTCATTTACTGCAATTCTCTTTTCTAAGATAATACTAGCATTTGCTTGGTTACATAAATCTATTGCTCATCTTCCAAATTTGACCATTTAGTAAAATAATGCAAGGAGCTACTAAACTTTCAGATATGAAAAAATCCCGTGTCTGAGAGAACATCTCTGCAACACCTTAGTAAGCTTGTCAATAGGTACAGTGATCACAGCACACAGCAAAGAAGTTTATAGTGATCTCTCCTCAGCTAATACAAACAGTCTAGTTTTGATTTGGATCAGTCTGAGCCTACAATATGATTATTACTATAGAAGGAAAAAATCAAAATTGCCAACAGGGATTCTAGGCCAACAGGGATTCTAGGCCAAAGCCTACTGATTGTTCAAGTGAAGTGTCTTCTTAATTTCACAGAGAGTAAATAAAACACTCTTCTGTGTCTCTCCAGTGATATTTAAAAAGAAGGAAAAAACCTCCACCAAATAAGGAAGTAAAAACAGAAGATATAGGAGGCAGATGGCAAATAGCAAAAAAAACCTGAGCAGGTCGAATTGAGCTACAAAATCTCGATAGAGCAAAGAAAGAAGCAGGATCAGTTGCAGAGGTAGAAAAATGGGTAAAGAGAAGTAACATGAAGAAATTTTAATAGCAAAGCTTACGACATTTTAAGCATACAAATGTCTCTCTGAAGATTAACTAAGAGCCTTAACTTCCATGTGGATAGGATCTCTTGAATTATATAACAAAGTTCTCTTTAAAATAATGATTTCTGAACTTGACAATCCACAGAAAATGAAAAGCAATTTTCCCCCCTCTCCTAATAAAACTAACCAAGAATGTGACCTATAACCTTATAGAATAATCCTAAAGAGTTAAAGGATAAAATTGTGTGTGACTAAGTTTATCCTGACTTCCTCTTCTTCATAAAAAGATATTTTTGCCATCTTAAAGATAGTTTTATGATCTTAGTGTTTTCTGACCATCACAGCTGTATTGTTAAAAGTGTATATCAATTTATCAGAGTTTTCTATAACTGCTCTACGGAGATGATTCAACATTCACTTCTTAGGCATAAAACTTAAAAGGGACCTACTGGAAAAATGGGGAAGAACTGTTTATCAGGAACACTAGTGGTAGGAAAAGGGGAACAATTTTGAACTGGAAGGAAGAAATCCTTTACTGGTAAAGGTTGTAAAATGCTGGAACAGGTTGCCCAGAGTAGTTGTGGACATCCAGTTCCTGGAAATGTTCCAGGCAAGGTTTGATGGGGCTTTGAGCAACCTCATGGACATAGATGATCTTTGAAGGCCCCTTCCAACACAAACCATTCTATGATTTTATTATTCTAATACACTTTTCTTCCATTTTCATCCCTTCCCCAGGTAATGAGTCTGTCTTGCAATAGTAATAATAATCCACACAAGTTTGATTTTATCCATAAGATTTGTAAGAAACAGCCCTTCATTTATAAACAAGTTCTGTGAAGAAGGAAAGTAAAGAACCAGGGTGTTACAGAACTACTGAGACTTCCTCAGAAAAATAACAAGGGATTTACATTGAATTTAATAGGAGCTGTGAAAAGCTGTGTTTTTGCCTTCTTCACCCTTCAGTGGACAGCAATCGTCATTTATTTCTGTTTGCCTGAAGATGTGAAATAGACTTGAAAAGCAAACACACTGATTTAATTTCTCCAGCTCAAGAACTATTATTTTTTTCTTTTTTTCTTTGTTGGGTTTTTTTAAACTTTATTTCTTCAGTGCACATGAATATGAATGATTGGGGAATCTTCACACAGGTGGATGTGCAAAATAAAGAAAATGTAAATGTCTGCATCAGACACGGATTTATAAAGACTGATTGAAATTGCTGTTGCATAAGCAAGTCATATTAACAGTTATTACAGTAAGGTGTCATTTGTGCTTTCTCTGTTCCCGAGGAACATTTATTTTTTGAATGGATCTGCTGCCTTGCTAAACCATTAACATTTGTCAGATGGTGAGATTAGACTCCCAACAACTTGCAGATGACATTCAGCCATAGCAAACCCTTTTCAGTTGTTGACAGTTTGTTTAATAAGTGTGCATACCGCTGACATTTAGACAAGAAAATGTCTGTGAAATGTGAATTCTTACAGCGTGTAGCTGAAGCTGATGTTAAGCTTTCCAGGCTTGGGTTTTGGTAGGATCTTTGTGTGCAGATGGATATTCTTTGTTTGCATGTAAACTTTCACAAACAGAAAGAATATGTTCTACTCAGTCTCTCAAAATACAGAAAGTCTTGATGTTTCAGTTTATTTTAAAACTGAATTTTCAGTTGAATGTAATGAAATATTTGTACTGAATGTCTTGCCTTATTTTCTTTGCAAATTGTATTTCCAAAGCTATTGTTCTAATGATATTATTCAGATTTCTTCTCCAATGTAAATTCTGCAAATAACTCTTTCTTGTAAACAATTCCTTTGAAAGTTTTTAGATACATGAAATTTAAGCCTATTCGATTTGAAAGATTGCACACATTTCTGCTTTCAGATTGGGATTGTTCTAAATCAATCATCTACAGCATTTGTTTAAAATCCATTGGTTTGAAATATATTTCAGCTAGAAACATCTTACTTGCCCATTTGAGTGGAAAAAAGTATGTAAGTAAATCAGACTCAATTAAAAAGTCCAAATAATTACATGAAATATTTTCTCAAAATTTGCACTGACATTTACTGCAAGAAGATATCCTCCACTTCAAAATTGAAATGGCAAATATTAGGAGAATGGATATATTTTCCTCAATTTCAGACATTTAATTTCTTTCAATGACTAATATTAGTAATTTCTGTTCTTTAAAATCCTTAAGAACACATTCCTTAGGCTCCATTTTTATAGAGTGCAAATTGCTGCAAAAACCCCCATTTTTTTCCTCCACAAAATTATGTTGATGTGCACATAAAGCAATTGACTACATTGTCAGATGGAGATTTATTAACTGCCAATGATCAGATCATAGAATCACAGAATCATTGACTATCCCAAGTTGGAAGGGACCTTCAGGGATTATCTAAGTCCAGCTCCTGGCCAGGCACGGGACAGCTCCAAGAATCATACTGGTTACTTGTTTTGTCACTTCATCTCAAGATGTTTTGTTCATATGAAATTGTTCATACGAAAGGCGCTTTTGAAATTCGACAGTGAAAATTTTACCATATTTATTTATTGTTATACTTAAAGCTTACTTAACTTTACAGAAACTTATTTTTTTCTTCTTCAGTTTTACTCTGAACTAATAATTCTAAATATCATCTTTATCTGGCTGTACAAATGTTCAACATGTAATTCATATTTTTTTTCTACTTATGATTTTTTTTTTAATTTTAAAAGTTGTTAGCCTTTTAAACTCAAAAATCCTGAAGTATAAGTTAGGAAACTAACTTAAAAATATCAGTTTAGTGTTAGACCCTTCTAAGCTTCAGAAAAAGAAAGTAATTGACAGAGAATTTCAGTTACTCATGTTTCTCAACAAAATTTTATAATTCCTCTTCATGCTTTGTGAAATCATTACTACAAAAAAGGAACAAAGAAAATTGTGATCTTTTATACCCTCACAGTCTAAGCATATGAAAGTCTGTAGTCTTTGGCTCCTGCTGTGTCTCTCAGTGTTCTGTCACCTAGACAACACCACAAGACCCCATGTCCTTTGTTGTGCAAAGGGTTGGTGCCAGGTCATGGCTTCTCCCCTGAGGGTCCTGCCTGCAGCTGGCAATGCAGCTGCTCACCGAGCCACCTGCACTGAATGGATTGCTCAACAACCCTGATGCCTCTTCAGCAATTCCAGAGAGCCTACACCTCTCACCTGGGCAACTTATTCCAGTGTCTAACCACTCTTTGAGTGAATTTTTTTTCTAATAACTAATCTAAACCTCCTGTGGCACAACTTAAGGCCATTTATTTTTGTCCCTTCACTTGAGACATGGCAGACTGACGCCCACCTTCCTACAACCTCCCTTCAGGCAGCTGTAGAGAGCAATGAGGAGTCCAAAACTGATTTGCAATGAGCATGTCCAAACAGGATCTGGGGTGCAGCCTAACCTAAGCACAGGGGGGCAATCAGAAAATCACTGCCCTGGTCCTGCTGGACACACTGTTGCTGGGACCGGGCAGGATGCCATGGGCCTTCTTGGCCACCTGGACACACTGCTGGCTTCTCTCCACG
>NW_008237953.1:740662-764958 GCF_000691975.1 Corvus brachyrhynchos
CTGCAGTGATACTTGGTTGCATCCCAAGTGCAGGACCCAGCACTTCGCCCTATCTGAACCTCATGCAGTTGTCCTCATCCCATTGATCCAGCCTACCCAGATCCCTCTGCAGAGCCTTCCTACCCTTCAGAGGATCAACACTCCTGCCCACTTTGGTGTCACCTACAAACTTACTGAGGGTGCATTCAATCCCCTCATCCAGACCATTGATAAAGATGTTAAACAGGAGGGGCACCAACCAACTGGGTGTAACTCCATTCGCCACCACTCTCTGGGTCCAGCTATCCAGCCAGGTTTACACCCAGCAGAGTACACCTATCCAAGGCCTGAGCAGTCAGCTTCTCCAGGAAAATGCTATGGGAGACAGTGTCAAACACTTTACTGAAATCTAAGTAGTCCAACAGCCTTTGACTCATCTACTCATGCCTCATCTAGTAAGCAGGGCCCTTTGTCATAACGGGAGATCAGGTTGGTCATGATATTGTTTGGAATGGTATCTAGGATCATGACTGGCAGAAATCTTACTGTGTTAAAGAGTTTCATGTCTAGGTCTGATTGGGAAACTCTTTAGTAAACAGGTAATAGAGAGAAGGTGATAATATGTGTGTCCTTTTATTTTATTTGAGATATGATAAGAAGGCTACAAATTAAGTTTGACATATAACATTAAAATGAGGATGTGAATATCCCACTGTAAAAGGACTAGTAACATCAATTGGCCAGCAGTAACCAAATGCAATAGATTTGTACAGAAAGAAAACACAAGGTGGGTAAAAATAAAGACTAAAATAAACAGCTAGAAGTAAACAAACACTTCTGAACCACTTGTGAATTATCAAATGAATTGATAAAAATTATCTGTAGTAGCTAGGGGCTTATCTTTCCAAAAATTGGAGATTAAATCTCTTTGTGTGCCATTCCATAGATTTTGCTGAGCTGATGTTCACTGTCATCTCTGGTCATAAGCCAAAACATATATTGTATATAAATATACAGGAATGCACCCCAAAGGCTGATGCTGCTTTTGTGCTCCACTTCTCTAT
The DNA here is from genome assembly GCF_000691975.1 of Corvus brachyrhynchos. NCBI lineage: Eukaryota > Metazoa > Chordata > Aves > Passeriformes > Corvidae > Corvus > Corvus brachyrhynchos. The sequence goes on from NW_008237953.1 coordinate 741,706, forward strand.
CACAGCAGCTACAGTCTTCTGAGGTTCCATATCACACAATTAAATGTTTAAATTAAAGAGTTTGTAGTTAAAGAGGAATGGGTAAATACTTTTAAAAACATTCTTTTGTGTCAGAAATTAAACCCGAAAAATTAAGAGGGTCAATAGAACTCTCTGTGATAGTAGAAAAAACTGCAACTCTATAGTTCAAGAATATTTCATAGCAATTCACTTAACCCCCCCTTAATTTTCACAAAACTTAGGTGTAACTTCCTTTCCAAAGGGAAAGTTTATTAGCAAATTAAGTATACTGTATACTTGCTATCCTTCCCAGGTGAAGAAAAAAAACCCTCAGTTTTTTTCTTCCCAGTTTCAGTCTTGGAGGAAAGGTTACTATTCATTTTTGTGTTCTTTTCTTTGCTTCTCTCTGTGGCACCACCAAAAAACTACTGTGTAAAATTATCTCTGTCTGTTATGTACAGGGCAGAGGAGCCCTGTTACCTGAGCAAGAGGGAAGAATTTAAAAGAAATTGGAGATACAAGCCTATCTATAATGTGATGCTTTCTTGTTTGAGACAAAATTGTTCTGCATATGGGACATAATTGTATGTCACCCTTCTGAGGCAGTGAGTCTTGTACTAATTATTAAAAGGGAATTAGGTTTACATAAAATACACAATTTCATCTCCAAAGTGTCTTATAACTTGCATCTTTAGATATTATAAATTCTTCTAAATCCACCAGTGTTGTGGATTTGTGCTGGCTACTTTTTGCTGGCTCTTTCTTACAGATCAGTAGAGGTTCTTACACCTAAAATATTTTTGTTTATTGTGTGTATTGAGGCTTTTATTGTTTGCATTTAAATGAGACAATGAAGCTCATCATCCCATAATATTAATGGATTGAAAGGCGCATAATATAAAGTGGAACATTGCAGACACAGATTAAGTGATTTCTTTAAAGCATACAAGATTTGGGACACTTCAGAAGTGAATCTGAACTCTTCAGTTCTAGACCCAGGAACAAACCCCATATATGTCGGTGTGACCCAGCCCACTGTGGGGCTGGGGCAGCGAGATGCCAATCAATCCCAGCCCATCCCCTGGATTGAGTTTCCCGAAGAGGCAGACTCAGAGGGTGGGTCGATGGGCGGCTCAGAAGCCTAAGCCCCCCTGGGCGGTGCCCGGGTACAAGCCACCTCCCCCGGTTCGGGAAAATTCTCGGTTACTCGGTTGTTCACTGGTTCTCTGTTTTATAACTCCCACCTCTCGGTTTCCCCCAGTGGTTCTTGTTAAATTGAATCCTCCCCCTGGCTTGTAACTCATTGGTTGTTTTCCCCTTTCACCGCGGTTTTCAAACTCTCTATAAAACTGAGGACAAGCCTTGGGGGAGCATTCCATTGCGTTCCATACCTTCCAAGCTTGTTCGGGTTGCGAAACTTCTAACATTAAACCTGTTAGGAGCCAGACCAGAACAGCCTCTCTCTTCGTCTCCGAGCTAACGTGAGCCGATACCATCGCCTCCTGCCGTGTTCCCTCTGCAAAGAAGCCAGCTAGCTGGCTCAGCCAGCAGCTCTTTTCCTGATGCCAAAGTCGCTTCAGTGATGCACAGAAGTAATGCAGTTGGACTCTCTCTGACCTGGGGCACGCCAGAGCTCGTGCCTTGAGCACAAGAACTGCGTTACATATCATTCTTTGTTTCTCTTTAGTTCTCAGATACACATTTTAAAGTTATTAAACCCTTAAACGATATGTGGAACAAATGAAAATGAAGAAGTGAGACTGATACAAAACTTTTAATATGATTTCACCCAAAACCTGCTGAAGGCACGTTGCTACCACTGATTGAAATATTCTTCTTTATGAAGGCATTGATTATTCTTATATGAACTATGTGTCTTGTATAAGGGTTGCTAACATTAATCGTTATATCTATCTAATATCAAGAGAAAACAGATTATTTTCCCTCCAGGCTTCTGGTGAGTTCTTCCACTAACTTTCTATCCAATATAGTAACTGTAATAGCAGCAAAACTTTATAAGGATTTAAGAAGTGAATATTTTTATTGATTATGCTGAATAAAGTTTGTAAATCTCATTACAATATGGGAAAGATGTAAAAACAACAAGGAAATAAAATGTGGAGTGGTTGTATTGTTTCACTTGAAAACTGTTTTCTGGTGCTTCTGAATTTCAGTTTATACCAATCCCACAGAACTAAACCATTTTCATTTAATTGCCTAGAAGCAACAGTATTTGATGCAATTACCCTAAAGGTGTCTTTGGTCTCATATTCTAAATCCAAATAATCTCCAGACATTATGTGTGTTTGGTCTTTTCTAGTGCCAATGCACTAAACAAGAAATGTCTCAAAATAATAATGACTGTAAGGGAGACAGGACTGAGCAATTCTTTCTTCTGTGACCTCTTGTTCTTCCTTTCAAGGAGTGTTCAGTACAGCAAAATGTAATTGCAGGAAGTGCATGGTTCATATCCAGACTACACAAAGGACAGAAGGTACTGGAATGGGTGAAGCGATAATGTCCAAGAAAGTAAATGAACATGAAAGTTCTATGAACAGGTGGCAATGTGAATACAAATATACAACTGGCTGGCAGTCTGCTGCTGGCTGCCTGTGAGGATGAGGCTTCTGAATGTTTCTTTTAACACAGTGTTGAAAAGTCTCTAGTGCAGCAGCAAGTAGAGAATAACAGTCAATAATTGACAGGACAGAGTGAGTAGAGGAGCTCTAAAATGGGATCAATTCAGCAGTGTGGAATAATGTAAGATTTTCAATGTGGAGAGATTCCTGCCATATATTACCGAAAATAATAACAAGCACTTCAAGATAACATGACATGGTTGCTATTACTTGAGCATGTGGTCCAACACAATGAAAAAGCTGATGATAGGTGGGATGTAATTCTAGGACAATGATGTAAAAAAAGCTTTGTGACAAAACCATGAAATTTTATTTCTAAAATAGGTAAAAATACAGTTGAATGTTGTTTGTATTTAATGAAAATGAAGGCTGAGGTAATCTATAGTTCAAATGAACATTCACAGCAAAACGTGACTTGTTATTGGTGGTAAAAGATCAGCCAGAAGACGACTGTGCAAAAGCCATGCCTGAAACATCAAGCTACACGTGTTTCTATAATTTAATTACTTAGAAATGAAAAAAATATCAATATACTAAAACAAGGAAGAAGAGGCAAAATTATCACTCATGCATCAAATTTCACACTCAAACACTCAACTAATATATTCAAACAATAAAGTGGAAACAAAAAACCCAAAGGTCAACAACTCAGAGTTTCAGGAAACATCTCTACTAATAAGGAATGTACAGTTAAAATCATCATAAATAAGTCCAAAATAAGTTAAACAGATCATTGCTATTAAGAAAACAATATCCATTTTCCCTACTCCTCACAATGCATTTCCATTTAACTCCAGTGACAAATGATCTGGGGATCCAAGATCAACTGCAGTCATTCTGAGGAACTTTTACTGTTGGGTTGGTATAGTCAGTCATCCCAGTGAAGGATCCAGCTCAGGCTAGGGCTGCTACAAGATGTAAAGGACAGTTCAAAAGCTGGCTGAAAGAAAGAAGGAGGAAGGACACAAAGAGGTAAGAGCAGGCCTTTCCCAGCAGCAGTGCGCTGATAGATGAGCTCATCAAACCTGGACTAGAGATAGATGGGCTAATCAAACAGCTGACAGCCTCAGAGTAGGGCTGTCCTGGAGCACCTGATGAGGAAATGGGAACAGAATTGTCCTTTTGGGCAGCAATTTAGCTGTTGTTCATTGTCCTGGTTTTACAGTGAGCAGTGCATCTCTCCCCATCTGTTTTGACCTATATCAGTTTGTACATAGACAATCATACCTGAAGGGAACTTGTATGTTGCTAATATTTTTTTTGCTTTATGGTGTGTGATTAAAATTGTAACGAATGACTAGATTCTAGAGTCACAGTGGACCGGGAGTGACTGACATGTAGCCCTCTCTTCCTGAGGGAAAAGCACATACAGTAGAAGGATCTCATGCATCATCCAAGGGCTGTGAACCTTGGCCCAGAAATTAAGTGCAATTGTGTTGGTGAAGTCTAGAAACATGTATAATGTTGTGTCATATTTAGTGGAATGTGTGAGGTCATTGTTGATTCTTACCACAGCTTCTCAATGTCCACAATATGAAGTTCATATAGAATTTTTTTTTTTTGTTTGGAGCACACAAAAATATCTACCTGTCTCTTCAGTTTCTTTGACAATGTAATTCTGTTCACCTGTGTTCTCTTGGAAGGCAGCTATGACTTCTAAATACATGCCACTGGGGTATATGCGAAACACTGTAGCAGAAGAGCTCTGTCTGCCAGCATTTGCTGCATCTACTCTTGGGTCTACTGGGCAAGTAGAGCATCAACAGAAGTTCAGGAGAAACAGGATATGTGTTGGTTTTTAGTGTTAAAAGAATTTGGAAGGGTGCTGTACTAAACAGAAAGGTGGAAGCAGGCGGTTGTCAGAGCCTGGAGGAATTGATGTCTCCCGACATCTTAGGATGAGTGTGTGTAGGTGGATGGGTGGCGGCAGGTCAGGCCTTGTCCTGTAAAGGCAGTCCTAGAGCCCCATAGAGCCTGTATCCCAGCCTGACAGAGCTGCAAATCATGGCACTCCAAAGGCAGGGCTCCACTCTCTCCTAACCCAGCTCCTGAGTGGCCAAATGACCAGAAGTCCCACCTGGGGGGAGGACCCACAAATGTCCATGGATTTTAAAGGCTGAGCATAGTGCAATATATCCTGACCCTACCTGGCTCTTGAGGTTTCTGTCTGAGCACTGCTGGAAGGCAGGAGTTGGTAGCTATATGTGTTTTTCTTTATGTTTTCTGTCTTTCTCGCTTTCTTCTTCTAATTCTCTCTTCTGGGAACATTTTGAGTAACTTAATGACAAATAGGTTTAAAGTTTGCTGAGTTGAATTGTCCAGATTAATGCTGTGAGAAGTGTTTATGTTAATTGGATGTTGTTCTAAATCTTTTACCAAGGTTCCCTGATTTTCTATAGCCTGCCAGTACACTTTTGTCTTGCTTTGACCACTTGAGAATATTGTATTCTTCCCATGTGTCTAATCCAGAGTACTTGAACCACTGTAAATCCCTTTCAGTGAGTTGTCTGGGGCCTTACAGAGATGAAGTGGGAGAAAGTGGCTAGTACTGATAAATAATTTCATTGAAAATATCTAGTTAAAATGTCTCTGTAATTGAAGATCAGTTCTATGGCTTAAGGAAAATGGAAGATTAATGTGGCACTATTTACACATTCACATGCTACACCAGAAAGCTGTTATTCATAAAAAAATATAAGTTTTATTTACTTTGGAAAAAAAGATGCTTTTTTACAATTTTTTTTTAAGGACTAGTGAGTTTTTGAAGCTTCTCCCTGTTGTTTGAGTTGGAATTGTCTTCATTATAGGCCTGCTACTGCTTTTTCAGCCTGTCTAAGGGAACAAAGAAAAGGTTATTCTAAGTCCCATAACAAGCTGGGCTCTTCAGCAATGAAATAAATGATCAGCATTTGCTCAGTTACATAACTGCTATTTCCTGTATTCATTCAACTGAAATTGAAATGCAGTTTACAAAATACCAAATGACCCTTTTTTCTTGCAGGCCACTAGAGATCATCAGTAACAGTTTCTAATGTTTTATGGGGTTTTCTTTCTAACCCTGTAGGAAAACAATCGAGTTGATTCTTTCCTGCCTTAGTTTTAATTGCTAATAAATCACTCTGCTTGCACATCATGCTCTCCAGCACACATCAATTATCATCTGCTCTCTTCTTCAGGAGATCTGTCTAGAGATGCCTCTGCCTTAAAAAACCCCCCACAATATTCTCTTCATCTTTAAGACTGACTCTGAGGAAAGATGTTAAAACTAATCTGTCAGCACCTGGCTGTCTTGGTTATTATAGGTGCATGCTGATTTCCACTTTAGTGCAAAATGTCTTTAGCTGTGACCCTTTAAGTATGTGTTAATGTGATCAGAAAAGCCCAGCCTGAGAGAAAATAAAAAGCAAAACATTTTTAAAACATTCTTTTTAGTAGAGCCTGGTATAGCATAGGTACTCTTTTTACCTAGGACTAGGTATGTCTTTTAGAAGGCTTTAGTATAGGCGATACATTCAAAATTAAGCTCCTTGTACCACTAATTCCCCATATATTTCTTGAATCATTTTTCAGAGTCTATTGCTTCAAACATATTTACCCTTAAAATAATAATTTTATACATTTCAGTCAGCTTGGATGACCAAGGCTATTACCCAGCACTTAGCCAACAGCTGGAATGATTACAGCTTTCTCCCTTGTGTCTTTTCTGGTATTTCAGATCCGATTTCGTTCCCGAGTCCTAGAACTAGCACATACATGCCAGACTTAAGTTTCTTCTCTTTTCTGCTGCTAGACCGACAAATTGCTTTAGCCTGTTACAGTTTTAATCCTCTCTACCTACCCCTGCCATTCAATTGATCAAACATTTCTGTAGGGCTTGAACTTCAGATGAGACAACTGACCAGCCCATTTTTTCTTAGTTCATGAGGTTGGAGGACAAGTCATGCATTTGCCCAGTTTGGATCATGCTTGCTGCAGATGGAATCTAATTTGCTGTGTCTCTGTTAAGCCTCTGGGAAATTTACTTCTAAATTGATGAGAATAAATTCTGCTAATAAATTTTCAAGGGAAAAGGGATATAGACCTGTCTAGCACACAGCCTGTCTGAAAGTCATTCTAACTAAGAAACCTGCTGAGTTCTCAATGAAAGCCTTATCCTTTTTCTAGAAAAGTTTCATTGTATTTTGGTTAGTATTTTTCATAAATCAGACCCCAACAGCAACATGATATGAAAGGTATTGTGAATAATTTGAATAACTTATGTGCTATTGAAAATAGTTTTGTTGGTGGGAAGTATCTGAAACTGATAATGACAGGCCATACCACCCTCCCCTCCTATAATTGCAAGTTCTACCCTTATAAATGGATTAAGGCTGCCACATATTTTTCTTTGTCAGGAACGTCTTTAGACTAGTTTTTATCAATAAAGCTATTATTGAGATGTGGTACTCTTTATTGTTTGCACAGATGCACTGCTTATGCACACACAGTAGTAATTGTTCATGTACAATAATTGTTCAGTTACTTTACAATAATTATCTTGTGTACTTTATATAAATATCAGTTTTTGACAGCTGGTTTATTCATTTTCAACTCATTATGAACTGATCCCTTTTGTTGCTAGCTATTGCTGTAAAGCACTGTGAAAACAGTATGCAGGTTGTCAGCAGCATTTCCTGAAGTGTTCAGTAGCTAAAGAAATCCCTTGTTTTACTATCAGCCTGGGCCTTATTATTTATATCTTCCCATGGAGCCTGGAAATAGCTCCAGCAGCAAATACCACTAAACTTTTACCAAGGGAAGATTTCATTATCAGATACCAGTTTTCCTAAATTAATTTTGTTGGTTGCTTCTTCTCTCAGCTGTATATGTTTCCTATATGGTTTTGCTGTCTTTTCCACATAAAGTGGTAGCCCTTTCAAGCCAGGCATGTATTTTTAAAATAGGAATCATCCTATTTCCCAACAATTTCCCAACATGAGCAACAATCTGGACTCTGTTCCTCTTGAAGTACAGGATCTTCCTTCCACACATTTTAGATGTAGGCTTCTTTTTCTGAATACTAAATTTAGCCATTTACTTCTAATTATATTAGAAGGGTGAAGACTATAAGATTAGATATTTTTAAATGATTATTTCTAATTCTAAATTCTAAATAAAATCTAAATTTTTTTTGCTTTAGTATTTATCTTAAAGCATTCTGGCTTTTAGTGTTGTTGTTAGGAAGTTCTGCTAGTAACAGATTATTTTTGTTTTAATGCTTGAGAGAGAATGCTTGAGAGAATGCTTGAGAGAGTCACCATGAATATGCAATCTGCAGACAGTGCAGTCAGAACATAGACCTGTATGGCAAAGAAACCACACCACTGAAGTCAACAAATATGACAACATCCTGATAGGGGATTCAGCAGTAAAAAAGATGAGCCTAACAAATGATCACACACTAAGCAAAGTAGCCTTTTACAATCACTGCCCAAAAATCTGCAAAAAGAATGGAGGGATAATTTTAAGATTCCTTCTTTTATTTCCCTCCCTACTGCCTTCTTTTATCACTCTTCCTACCTTCATTCACTGGGGAAAAGCTAAATAAATAAATTTAACCTGACAAAATGAAACTGAAGTTTCATCCTAGACTGAATCTGATACCTGTCATTTATTCATTCATTCAATTTTCAAAGTAATTTAAGTCAGCCCATAGCTTGTACCAAGAGAAATATATTGAATAGTAATGGAGACAAGTAATAATTGATTATTTAAGAAGGGAACATTGATTGTTCATATTTAGAATGAGCTATGGACCTACTTACTCTTTATTAATTAAAATCTTAATTTAAAGATGCTATTGTGTTAATTATGTGATCACCATTAAAAACCATTATAAAAACCATTATAAAAAGGGGGTTTTGTTGGATTTGTGGTTACTTTCTTTTTTCTGAGCAAATATATTTATTGTTCTAGTTGACTAGCTTCCTAGTCAACTAGAACATCAATGAAAGTTAGAAAATGTTCGGGTTTTTCTTTCTCTATATTGAGTTGTTTTCTGTGTAGGTACAGAAAGTTCTGATCAGTATCAGAGCCATCTCTAACAGGCACCTTTAGTCTGAACAATTACTGTGTTAGTGGAACAATATGCTAGTGATATACATAACAAGAGGTAGAAGTCTCTGGAACTCATCCTTAAATGGGGTAAAAATCCCATCAGCAGAGTAAAAAATGGATGGAAACATAAAAGATCTGTTGTACAAATTACCTTAGAATGATTATTATAATTTATATTGTTAAAGTATCCAAATGTTGAACATTTTGAAAATGTTTTATATAAATATACTTCAAAAATTCCCCCTCAGTGATAAAGGAAAATTATGATTGGGTAAGAGAAATGAAAGGAAATTGTTTCATTCATTCTTTACCCCCTTTCAAATATTTTGACCTTTCTTTTTGGAGGAACGAGGATTCCGGTTTCATTTCTTTCTAGCTCTTCACCTGTCCTCTTAAAAAAGTGGTTGTATGCATTGGGTGAAGTTTCAAATCTCCTGTCTCATTTTGATGTTGCTTGCATTGCTGAGGAGTAAGAAAGGCAAGATCATTCACTACTTATGTTCCTTTTCTGGAACAGCTTTCTAAATTTGCTGAAAAGAAACATATGTAACATAACTTTTGTCGGCAAATAGGCTGTATTTTTTTTGTTGGTACAGATGTGATGAGAATAGAACAGTATTTTTCACTGCATAAAATAGGTATAGAAAAAATAGAGGAAAAAAAAAGGAAACAGGAAGTTGTGTTTAGGTTTCTTGCTGGTTGTATATAGGGATGGATGCATTTCTTCTAACTTCAGGCAGCTACAATACAGATTTGAATATCTAATTTGTTTTGCAGGCTCTCTTTGTAGACAAGGGCAAAACCCAGACTCTTTCAGGTGAAATTAATTTCCTTTTAAGGTTGATAACTAAAATAGGTTGGATTAATTGTTCTATTTAGAAGTACTTCTTTAGAAGTGTCTCTCTATTGACTAGAAATGGAGGAAAACAAGCTAGTATAGATATCAGTGTTTAGAAGTCAGATGAGATATATCTCCTTTCTCACGACTAAAAAGAGCAGATGATGTCAAAGAATCATCATTTGTTAATGTGGTGGAATTATACTCTATTGCTTTTGGAGTTTTATTTTATTATAGACAAAAGTTTATTTTTATTAAATATTTCCCATGAAAAGTCCCACAGAAGCTCGAAATAACAGAGATTTATGCTTCCTTAGCCCTCTTTAATTCTCCAGTTATTTTTTTTTCTCTTGGTGATAGTTGATCTTTCCTGCTCTTTATACCTGTTATATTTTTGTCCTTATGTACTTATGGAAAGGTAGGACTTATATTTTTCTAGATGTTCATTTTCATTTTAAATGTTTTTAAGCAAATTGTATTCAACAAATAGAATACAATACAAATTGTAGTCTAAATTTCTCAGTATTTTAAATTGTACCCTATGAGAAGTGGAAAGAGATAGCAAATTCTGGTTTTCAATAGATTCTACCTAATATAATAGTTACTACCCAAGTGGGCAGCTCCTCCTTCAAAACCTAGACTCTGGCAATATTTCCATGGGAAGCCTTGCATAATGCTGAATCTTGCCTATAAGCCCACACAAAAGTGTTAAATTCCTTCTGAACTCAATACACGCTTCATAAAGAGAACAGGATAGAATTGGATTTTAAACAAAAGCTAGCTAGGAAGCAGGAAGGATCTCGATTTGCTGAGTGCTGAGCCTATTTTTGTCACTTCATTTAAATTATTCTTCCTTTTGAAGTAACATGCAAACAACATTTACAGTCTACAAATGAAATCAATTAAGAAGCTATGAGTGAGACTTGAGTTGTTTACAAAACTGAGAGTCTGCGAGATTCCAGAGACAAGTCGAGTTGTCTGCTTGAAGGCTATGCTGTCACTCTACTGATAAAAAAAAATAAAAACCAGAATGTATGCAACATAACAATTAGAGAAAGAAGGGGGAACTCACATTAACTATTAGAAGAGAGTTTTGATTTCCTGTTGGGATGCAGATTAATATTTATTAGTGTAAGTTTAGATACTGAAAGGTCTTTCTAATCAAGGTGAGAGGCAATTTTCATTAGCTGTTTTTTTAAAATGGATAAATATGCACGAACAGATTAAATATTCAAGCCACAGCAAAATTCTAATAAGGATTAAAAAATATATTGCTCTGTAATCCACCAAAGGAAAACCATTGCTTTCCTCTTTGGTTGCAGACTGCTATTTTTCATTAGATAGGAAGAAGAAATTATTCTGGAATGACTTATATTGTCAGTGGACCATTGTACTGGTAAGATTTATTTTCTAAGCATTATTTGTGCTTACTTGCTGCATTTCATCTGTATTCACAGTGAATGTGCTTTCTTTCTCATTTTAATCAACAATTCTGTGGTGCTGTTGCTGACAGTGCATGTCAGGAGGCTCCTAATTTATCCTTGGAGCAAAGCTGTGCAAGCCACTGGCTTTGCACTAAAGATAAACTTGACCAGTTTGTATGTGAGCCTATCATAAGTTATAAAAACCCCTCATTACAATGTAGTAGTCAAGCAAAACCTTATAGCTCAAGATCTTTGTTACATGTCATAAAAATTGTCTGTTGCCTTGAGAACCGAACTGCATCATACTCCAAACACGTGTTTTGACACTATTTCTCCATGTTCTACAGTTTAGAATGACCTAGTAGAAGTTTGGAGGTTACATATGGCACGTTAATTGACTGACAGGAGGATGATCTAGAATCCAGATTTCCTCTGTTGCACAGTAACACTGTTACACTACACTGCTCTCGAATTGTGGTGCTTTGTCATGTGTAATGTTTTAGGTTGCCTCAATACACCTTGGTAAACATACTTACAATGTGGTATTAATTAAAGACTATTTATTTTTTATTCTCCCTGTCTAAAAGGGAGGGGGAAATAATACAGTGAAGTTTCTGACTGCAAGAGGTTTGTTTGGCTGAAAGTGATAGGTTGAGTTTCACTTCTAGGAAGAAGGGATGAGTAAGTTTATTCTAAAGTTAGCATGACATTTCTATAGCATCCTGCCTTGTGCTCAGCTCCAGAATTTCAAGGCTTTGAGTGTATCTGAAGGGAGTTAATCAAAAGCAGTAGAGACAGGGCAAACTTTGCTGTCAGATCATAAAAGCATTGTAGTGGAAAGACTTATTAAGGTGAAAAATAAATAAGAAATAATAAGACTCTTCAAACTGAGGAAACTGGGTGAAAAAGATTCCCACAAACTGTGTGTAGGTGGCTATCTTACAGCTTCTGCTAATGGGGCTGAAGAAGAGAGCTACATTGCCTTAATTGCCTACTCTGTTTTGTTCACAGGTGTTCGTGGGATCCGGGCACAGCGGTTCCTATCTCACTTTTAATTTGTACAAACCACAGTTCCTTCAGAAGGTTTCCCATATGTGCTTAATTGTTAGCTACAGTAATAATGGACATGAATCCAGCTGCTAAAAGTAATATCAAAATGAAAATTCCGAGCATTACCTGACTGTTTACGTAATCTCTCAAATAACTTTGTTATCTTACTTTCCCATCTCCTTGCCCTCCTGCTGTTGTACCACAAGCTCTGGGAGGACGTGGGGGAAAGCATAAGTGCTATAGCCAGCTCAATAATAGAATCTCAACTGATGAACCCCTGAACAGGTCCAGCCTCTTCGTCTGGTGAGAGCAGGGAGCAAAAGCAGCTGGCAGACTCTTCCTGTGACAGTCGAACTAAACACGGGGTCTTGCTGAGAGCTATGGTTCCCTGCCTCGGGGGCATGCCTCCTCGGGATGGAAAGTGGTGCTGTCTGGAGCACAGGGGCCTTGTGGGGCTTTCAGAAACACTGACACTGTGACCAGGCAATGTGTCTGAAATTGCGTGTTTAGAGATTTGAATTACAAATGAACGAAAGTCAGTTGGTCTTCTTGTATTGTTTTCCATATATTTCTTTCCTTCCTCTAAAGAGAAACTAAGTAATTTAGTCTTCTCTCTTGGGAGCACTTACAAAAGCACTTCTCAGAAAGGATGCTGGTAGTAGAAAGAGAACTGTTCATTATTGATGTCATATTTTATCCTCCTTAGAAAACAGCTGTTCTTATTGTCCTTTTGTAAATGAATCATTTTCACTTTGTATTTATCAGGGAGATCCTTGGAATTTCTATTTTTTTTCCAAAAAATATTTTTGAATATTCATATCTTTCAGAAAGAGGGAGAAAAGATTTTTGTGTTTCAGTAACTAAAGCCTTTACTGAGAAGGTGGCCTTTTTCCTAGAGAAAAAGTTCTGGAAAAATGAAATCCACAGATTAAGTTAAGAAAAGATATTTCTTTACCACCTTTTTTCTTTTTTTTTTTAATGGTTCTGATCGGCCTTAGCACATCACATTTTCTGGTGAGTCAGAAGCTCATTTACATAATTTTTATTAGCATTTGATTTATGGAATTTTTTGTTTATTCATTTTGCCTCACAAGTGCATGTCTTTATTTTCAATTCTTCAACTTCGGCATATATTGCATAAAATATTACGTACATGCATCAAAGGTATGTAATGGAAGGTATACACAAAACATTAGAATATTAAAAATATGGGTACACTTCAAGGCCAAATTCTGTTCTAAAATATTTGGGTCTAGTAAGTTTTTCTGAAAAAACAGCTGTGTCTGATGGTTATCAAATACAAACTCAGATAATCCATTTCCTAGAAGAACAAGCTGTTGTAGTTGTCTCTGTACATCTGTTTGCAAAAGCCAAGTCTTTATTTACAAATCAGAACAAGGACCAGATGATGGGCTGTCAAAGCATTTTTGGTCAAGTGACTGTCACTATAGATGTTGCTTGCATAAACATGATGAAACAGTATATGACATCACATCACCATACATCACACGTAAATTAAAGATTCTTGACGTGAAAAGTACATTGCTGAGGCAAATGAGAGGCAGCTCTTTCCTAATCACCAATCACGTCTGGCACAATTATTAGGATACACAGGGCAGAGTAAAGAATTAGACAGTATTTAATGTTTTTCAACAGTGTTTGGGCAGAAGTGCTTAAACAGAATCTAATCTCTTCAAAGTATGTTGTGGTGCCATAAAATTCAGCCAAAATCGTGGCACCATAGAATTCATCCTAAGTTTGCACGTCTTATGTATTCAGATGTCTTCTGAGTTATGAAACATCTGTACAGACTGTACCTAAATCAAAACAGACTGCAGGCCCACAGACTAGGTAGTTTTGGGTTTGGTGCTGAACACGGGCAAAAATGTTCCAGTTTATTGATACTGAGATTCTGGAGTCTGCTTCCACCCTAACTCCCAGAGAGAGAATAATAATAGTAATTTCCACAAATACCCAGTTATGTTACAGAGCAAACTGGATTAAGCCATGTTGATTCTGAGGTGAGCTCAGTTGCTCAGCACATGTTGCTAACAACACCAAAGCTGTGGGTCTGATTCCCATACAGCCCACTCTTTTAAGAGCTGGACTCAACAATTCTTGAGGGTCCCTTCCAACTCAGATATTCTGTGATTCCTTCTGAGTTTGCACCTTAATAATGTTAAAACAGCAGCATATGAGGAACGACTTACATTACAAGTGAGACATTCAAAGCAGCATGTCTTGTCTTGGGGTGATTTGATGTTGTATTCCTTATCACTGCACTATGCCCAGAAATTAGTATATATTCCTTTCTATGCCTTTAAACTGAGCCTGAGAGGGGACAGAGGAAAGTGTACTTTTTCAAAGCAGTTTGTTTTAATGTTCCGAGGACACAGAGATAAAACCTGTCTGCTTCTGCAGAGTGAAGGTGGGGAAGCAGCCTGCTTTTGGCCAGTTTTTCAGCTCCTTTTCCTCCAGAGAGTTGAACTTTTGCTTTCCTGGGACTTCGTTTTTTTTTTTTTTCCCTTTTTCTCTGCTGGACTGTTTCAACATCAGAATATATCAGGAGGACCTTCCACCCAGGCCTTGGCCCTGGAGGTGGGCCCACCACCCTGTCCCAGCTCCAAGGGGGATGAAGAGAGATCTACAGAATGACTCTGAAATTTCCCCAGGTTTCTCTTCCACAGCAAGAGGTTTTATTATTTAGCATTATTTTTCTTTTCCTGTGTCCTTTGGGGAAAAATCAATTTTTCCGAAACCTGGTGGGGGAGGGGAGGTTGGTGGCCTTATTCTCTCAGAGGATGTATTTCTAAGTTTGGCCAAACCAGCACACAGCAAAACACAATAATATTGGAAATAGTAGTTAAAAGGAACATTTTATAGTAAAAAAAATCTATCTGAATTTGAGCATGGTGAGAAAGGTGCATTTGTTTTAAAAGAAGTGAAGTTTACTGTTGTTTATGGTTGCATGAACACTGTTGTCCAACACTTAGACAAACTCTATGCAATAGGATTGTTAATGTTGGTCATTCTCTGATAAAATTTCCAGTGTTTATTCTGCAATCTTCAAAAAAAGCTACAGTATCCAGAGTCTAATTTTAGCCATTAAAATAATTTGTCTCATTGACAGTGCATACACAGAATTGAAGGTGAAGTCTTGCATCATAAAACTGCATTTGACTGTGTAGAATATGGCTATAAATTAATGCAAGTTATGTTTTCAAGACATGAAACCCTTTGTGTAGACAGCTCAAGGCTCTAACTATGTCATAGTATTTGAATTGTCAGCTCTGAGGAACATAGATGGAACTTTCAAGGGAAAGGGAAATGCAGGTTGTGCTTTCTTCACTTTAGAAACTGAGATAATTTGGTTTTAATTTCTCATAAGAATGTTTGGAGTATTCCACCTGACCTGCTGGAGCTGGCAATGATTAGTGCACACATGCATTTCTGAAGACCGAATTGCTGGGGTTATTAAGTAGTCCAGAGACTGTTGTCTTAAATCAGGGCAAATCCATTAACACGCTTAGAAACATAGTAATTTGCATTAGCTATATTTACTTTCTCTGTTTACCTATAAATAGTGAAAAAAATTGGAAGAATGAAAAAAGGATTTTGAAAATCTTTAAAATACTCAGTATGCATTGTTACTATTAATTATAATATTCAGTAGTCCTATCTAAGTATCAAAAAACCCAAAGGGGGATAATAGGAGAGTAAATAGCCTGTAAATTAATCCTAAACTGAAATTATGCCATATACTATGCAGATTGTTCAAAATTTTTTATGCTAATCACAGAAGACATTTGCCGTTTTTTGTTGGTACTTTGAAGTGTCATTCTCTGCTCAGTATGCATTTGAATAGATGTGCAATGTGTAATGTGCAAGGATTTTGTAGCAGAAATTACTAAATTACTTTAATTTTGACAGGTTTAACATTTTGCTACTTTGGTTTTGGGGTTTTTTTTTGAGAGGGGAGGTACTGCGATGGGATTGTTTGTTTTGTTTTTTCTGATTGTGTATTTCTTCCTCCCTACACATGTGCAAGATAAACACAAGCTGGATGGAAACTGTGGCTATAAAACTGCATCTGTGGTTTAACACTATACCATCTCCTGAGAAAATTTTCAACATCTTGGTGAAACTACCTGGATATTTTGCGATATTCAATTACATGTTGGAAAAAGCAACATACATACATAAAACATATGTACAAATTCATCTGCACAAATGGTATGTAAACTCATGAAACTATGAGTCATAAATGTGAATGATACCACCTTTTGTCTCACGGGATCTCTAACAGGTAAAGATTTAAGGAAGGAAACTAGCAGGTTATGAAACAGAGACATCTCTGACTGCTTTTCCTTTGTTAATATAGTATTTCTAAATTGATATGCTGTATTTATGAATAATATGTTGGAAAAATAAATAGCTAAACAAATTGAAAAACACTGTAGATATTACTAGTGGGGGGAAATTTCTGTGAAAGTGAATGCTGTTATGGGACTTCAGAGATTTCACCAAGTTAGAATATTGTATAGCAATTTTTGTAGTAAGTGGAAGTAAAGAGCATTGTTTTCAATGTGTGCTAATATATATGTAGAAGAGGCAGAGAAATAAATTTAATTGAGGAGCTGGCATCAACTGAAGATGTATTTCAAACAGCAATCTGAATTCAAACCCTGAATTTGAAATTTGCCAATCATTATGTTGAACGCATCTTGCAAACTGCTGTATAGATAAAAATTCTTCTTGAAAAGGAAACAGAAAGAAAAGCTCTTCCTATCCAATTAAAAAGCCTCCTTCGGTATGCCTCTTTCTCTATGTAACACCAGGTCAGGAGTCTCCCTAATGCATATAGGAGTGATTAAGACAGAAAAAGAAACCCTCTTACTGTTTTCTTACGCTATAGACAAACACTCCATGTAAAGCTTGTTTTAAACACTAGATAATTTGCGTCAAAACATCACACGTACTAAATGAAGTTCTCAGAAGTTTTACAGCAGTAAAATTAAATGCTAACTAAAGGTAATACATGCTTTCTACCTTTGTAATTGTGAACACATACCAGGCTGCCTTTATGCCAGTGTTCATGGGTGTATTTAACATGTATATCTCTTCTTCAGAAGAAAGGCAAGAAACTAAATAAATGCTACATTGTTAGCAGAATACAGTCACAGTTGCTGAATGAATTAATTAAAAAAAAGCTGATTTCACCTTCTCCAGAGAGTGCCACAAATACATACCAAGCAGGATGTCAACACATTAAAATTTGGCATCATAAAATCTGTACTGCAAATGCATTTTTGTTGATTGAGCAAACCCCAAAAGAAAAACCTTGATGGATGTGCATATAACAATGAAGCTATGAATTTAAATACAGTAAATTGTAAAAGCAGCTATGTTTATACATCTCTTCTTCTGACTGCATATCTCTGCTTCAGTGTCCACAGGAGCCTTGAAAATACTTTTTGACTTCAATAGGGAAGTATTTGGAATGAAGTGCAAAAGCTCATTTTCACAGCACTGATCTTAAATACAATCATGGAAAAACAAGCATGCAGTTTGAGCTGTGATTATGTTGCAGGTGTGCAGGTTAGATCAGTCATGGAGAGCTGCTCTTAGAAATGTTATTTTGTTATTGATCATGGTCTGTTTTAATGGAGTTCAATGTCCTTTTCCTCCCATTTTATGTTTACTCATCCAAATGCTGAATAACTTCATTGATCCTAATCTGGAGGTCTGACTGGGATCTTCTTAAACCTGCAGCTTGCTGTAGGTATTAAGCACTAGAAATATCAGATTTCATTCCTCATGCAAATGCTTTCTAAACTGTAGCAGTTTTATTGTAAGCAATATTTTCCATTAATTTGCCTTGAGTTCCCTAAACATTTATTACAAATAATATTTAGCGCCTGGTATTGGATAAATTCTCAGTACAAGTGAAGTAATTCTCAGTACTAGGATCAGTGAAGTAAGTGGGATTACGCCATGGCATTCACAGACATTTTCTACAGTCAGTGTAAAACCGACCTTTATAAATGAAGAGAGCTTTTCTTAAGTCAACAGTTAAGATTCAAAAAACTTGTGGGCTGGCATTGCACTGCCTGTACCATCTTGTGATTCATCACTGCAGTGTTACCATATTCAAAACACTGCTTTTGAAGCCATTCTGTACTCTCGTTGTGTAAGCATGTGTCATCTTCTTCAGGTGATGCAGCACTTTCAGGAAGGCAATTAGTCACTGAGGACTACTAGGCAATTCAAAGATGTCTATGGGGAGCCAGTATCAAAGACACTGCAAGCTCTAAAATTAACATCAAAGTTATTATATCCAAAAGAAAAACTTGTACCTACTACTGCTCTCACAACTGCAAACCTTTTAGTTTAGAACAATTTGTGTATCTCACGGCTGTGTTGTTCAGTTTTTCTGAAGTTTGTTTGTTTTTCCCCATTGAAGCAAGTAATTATTAAAAGGAAATGAAAAAAAAAAAAAGAAGTCATTTGAGTGTGCATATCTGTTGAAGTCTGGTTGGATGTGACACAGAAGCTTCTAGGTAATGGGTTTTTGTGCCTATGCAATAATTGAAACTTCACACCAATATGTTATGCAAAGCTGCAAATAATGGTTCCATTTGAAGAATTACAGAATTATCCAATCTTGTCATCACTAAATAAAATTCTAATTCAAAATGCTACAGTGAATGGAAGTCCAGATGTGCAGTCTTGCTATTGTCAATCAACTATCATCTGGGACTCATTATCAGAGCAAAAAGAGGAGAACAACGAAAATAATTTTTGGACAGTTGTCAAATTTCATTCTTACCATAGTTAATCACAAGCTCTAAAATATTTTTTACTCTGAAAACCAAAACTGATTACAGATCTTGTGACTGTGAATACAATTTTAATGATTGTATAAAAGATTAAACTCAAAAAAGATCTTTGTTTCAAAACAACTGAAAAAAGCCCCAACAACTACCACTTTCCTCTGCACCCCATTTTTTAACTTGCTACTGCTTCATGGGTTGTCTCTTTTGTTCAAATATCTTTTGTTTTGTGCCTCTGTAGAGGCTTTTTGCTTCTATAGTAAGAACTCATCTTCCAGACAGTATTGAAAAGTTCTTTAATAGTTTGGTGTGAACAAAAATCAAGTTGTTTTCTCAGCAAAGTCTCTGTCTTACAGGTGCAAAGGAGGCCCAGTAAAGTTCTTAGGACAATAGACAATATCAGTTGATTCTGCCTTTTGCTTTTCAGATAAAGAGAGAGAGCTGATAATAAAAAATGTTGAAGGAAAAGGTAGTTTGGGAATCCTCCAGAGGAATAAAAATGAGAAAAAGGTTTGGATTCAGAAAAATATATATATTAGGCTAAATATAACCTAAAATTGGAATTCAGTATTTCAGTGCTAAATGAACAAAACCTGGATAAAATCCCATGGGTGACTGTAGTAGATTAAAGAAAGAATTAAAATTAACAGCAAGACAAAGGAAAGATGTCCAGAGTGTCTGATTATTTAGATTTTGATGCAAAACTGAATATCAATATTAGTAGTTTTAACTTTTTCCTGGTAGCTATATCCTGAAGATCTGTATTTACCGCCATATATTAGTTAATTTTCTCTTCCTGTTTTTCTTGAAACATAATTTGAAGTACTGTGTTATGTCCTTAGTGGGTGAAACCTGTTGTGTTTAGATGTGATATTAATGCAAACTGTGTTTCTTTGAGTTCTTTCACTTGCAGTGAACTAATTATGAAATGTGCAAAACAATGTAATTTCTTCAAAATTAGCAAAAACATGGTCATGCTTGTTTGGAAGAGTTCTTTCAATCATTCATAATAACAGTATTCTCTTTGGAGGTTGAAATTGTGGCTAGTGTTGTGCTTTGCTGTGTTGGATAAATGTTTCTACTTCCATTACTTTTCATACAAAAACTGTGTTCAACAAACTATTTTTCTGACAATGTGCAAAAGACTCACGCGCGAGAAAGAAAAATATGGTAACTGTCTATTTTTTACCATACAAAATTTGTGTGTTTTTTGATTAAAATTTAAAAAAACCCGTTGCTATTATTAAGCTATGATAGCAAATTGCTTACATGCTGAAATAACAACTAAACTGTACAATAATTTCTTCTGACTGTATGCACCTGACACGCACACAACAAAAAGATTGAAAAGATCATCCATGCAGATGACTGCTGAATGCCAATATAAACTGATTAATTGTCTACAGGGGAGATTTTCTAAATCACTAAGGTACCCAGAGAAGAAATTGAACTGAAAGTTAATGACATTTCTATTCCTAAGTCTCTTGGTTGTTTTTGAATGTTCAGCTTCCAGATGAATATATTACAAATGAAGCTGTTGAAATACCTGGAAAAATCTGTGTGTTTTCTCTTTCTCCCTTTAGTGCTCAATGATTCTTGTGGTCAACACTTGTCTTCCAAAAATGTGTACACTTTAAAAGTCAGTAAAGTCAATGTATTATTTTGCTTTGCCATGCTTTAATCAACATGTGGATCTAATTTTCTGGACATATGTTGAAATAATCCAGATGAGATTTTTTTTTCTGATGAGATTCTGAGTTCTGCTTATCTTGGCTGGATTTCTCTTCATTAAGAGAGATTTTTCTTGTCATATTTGGTATTCTTTATGAAATGCTGCCCAAGATGAGTAACTCAAGGTTAGATATTCATCAAGCTTCTATCTTCTAAAAACAAGAAAGAGTTTCAAAACCAATACATCAAGTTTGTGAGAATATTCATCTTGGGTACACGTAGATTGTTTCTCCAACTAGACAACCTATCAGACCTCTCAGTTTCCAGGAAAACTGATACTGATCTGATGCCTGTTTTGTTTATGGTTTTAAATGTTGGTTTAATTTTTACATGTTTGCAATAGCTATGTCTTGAGTTTTTTTACTCTGGGGGTAACAAATGTGTCACTAGCTTCCTGTTTTCTTATCCTGGATTTTGATCTATATTGCTGTGTAAGAAGAAGTTCAATCTGAAGTCATGTGAGGTGGCCTAAGTCACTTTGGCAATGAATGATCTCCCTTGCCTTGATTGTAATACCTGAGGGATTAACAGTTTTTATCTACATGGTATCTTACAGAGAGACTTGGTTCAAGAAAAGTCAATAAGGAAATATGATTTAAACACTCACCTTTTGAGAATGTCCGATTTAGCTGTGTAATCAGCCTTCCAAACATTTGCTAAGTGGCCTCATGATTACTTGACAAGATAGACTGGGTCTTTTGTAAGGAGTAGAGCTGCTCCATCAGGAAACATAGTTTGTTAGCCTTTTTCTTCTCTTTTTTGGTTTTTCCTCCTCTCTACCCTTCACCCCTCTCCTTTGTCTCTTCTCAGCTAGATCTAGTTTGAAACTTACAAACAAGTGTCTGGTGTGGCTCATGTTTCTGACTGCATCCTTTTGCCTTTACTGGCTCTGAGAAAATTCCTGTACCTGTGTGTCAGGTATGTTAATCTCCAGAATTTTTCTCATGAATAGAACATTCAAAAGTCAATAAAAAGCAAATTCACTTCCCTGAGAATACTGGGCACATCCAATCTTGTAATTCCTTTTAAACACACTTTGTATTAGAAGGGGTCTGTCTGAAATCAGGCATGACTATGCAATCATGGAATGGGATACTGAGAACACTACAGCATTACACTTAATTAGTGAAAACAAGAACCTTCCTTTTGAGAGTCATTAATTTGGTGCATTAATCAACCCCTAAAAAATTCAAAGGCAAGCACAATTATGTCTTCTGTGTCCAAATTCTCTGTCAACAAATCCATTGCACCAGTTCCTGAATCTCTGGAATTTGACATAGCATAATGGAAAGCAAATAATTAAAATATTTTCATTTGACTTAATTGGCTTTGTTAACCACTGGTAGATCATTAAATGAAGAGTGTGAAATTAATTTTTTATTGAACATACTTTGTCATATTATACTAAATAAAATTATGGATTTTAATAGAAATAAAAAAAAAGAATTAAGATCAAAGTATAGACAACAGTTTCTTGTGGACAGCTTTGTATTGATTGCAATTAAAGTTTGCTGTCATACAGTCCCTCAAAAAGCCTGACTTTGATTGAAAATGAATGCAAGATCACATAATGCTCTAATCCCATTATAGAACAAGAAGTGATCATGAGTTTTACATATACTGCAGTAATGATCCAATAACACAACAATGTGTATTTTTAATTTTTTTTTGTTGTTGTTGAGTGTAATGAGATGCAGTGAAGCTTCCTTTAGGTTAATATAATGATTTCACTGGCAGTCATAAGACATGTAATTAAAGAGGAATATCAAAGGAATAAAATTTCTGTGTGCCAGATGGAATCTTAGCTATGAATACTCAAACAAAGACAGAATGAAACTTTGAAATTTATATACCAAAAATGGAGATTCATTAAAGACTAAAGACTGTATCTGATGCTGTGTGTCATTATGTTGATTCTTTCTTCCTTATATTGTCTTAGTAATGTGAAATACTCATACTGAGGCACAGTCTCTTGCTGGACCCTTAGAGGGCATATGGTTCTGTCACCCATTCTCTGTGTGAGGCACTGATTAGCTTTTGATAATTTATAAAACATCTTTCAGGTGTTTGCTGAGTTTACAACTTCCATTATGCATTACCTGGGAAACTTCCTGGACACACAGGTTGTCAAATCTATACATGCAATACTCATGAAAAGGCTGCTGTTTTGGATAAGCAGAGACCTCTGCTCAAAGCAGAACCTACTTCAATTTCAAATAAAGACTCTGTGGACAAGGACAGTAAGAGAACATGTCTAAAAACTAGCCCATAAGGCAATGCAGCTTCTAAAGAACTACATACACACTTTCATTTGCAAAGGGCACACTGTCATTGGTTAGCAAAGCATAGTCCTGGAAGTGATGTCCTTGCAAAGGGGTGCTTACAGCTCCTCTGTGACCTGACAGAACCTATCAGCTGGCCAGTTTAAATATGGACAATTCTTTAAGCCACTTAAAATTGTGACTGCACTGTGGTCCACATTTAAGAAAAGACAAACCCCGGGCAGATCTCTGTCTCGTTTCCCGTGCTGGGACAGGTGGCTGCGGGCCCTGTACAGGCGCCTGGCGGGCCTGGCCCAGGCCCTGCTTGGGCCAGACTGGGCCGGGCCACAGCCATCCTTGAGCCGATGGGCCCCGTTTCCT
>NW_008237953.1:765248-773580 GCF_000691975.1 Corvus brachyrhynchos
ATGAGAAGTTTGGACAGGGAGAGATGGACCAGATGAGGACTTTTGCTCCAAATGGGAAAGGAGAAAACCTCAGTCCCTAGAGATGCTCCCAGAGATAGTCCTAGAGATGAAAATGAGGAGAACCCTTTGCTCCCAGGGAAGGAAGAGGGCCTCTGTTCTTAGAGATGAAAATGCTCCCAGAGATGGGTGAAGAGAGCTTTTGTTTCTGAGCAGCTCAACCTTAAAATTATACCCCAGTAACTCAAGACTGGACCCTCGAAAGCAGTTGTGGGAAAAGCTGCACGTCATGGGAAGGGCTCAGCAGAATTTGATGGAGTTGCTCTGGAGGAACACAAGGGAAACAGGTGTCTCTAACATTGGCTCCCAAACATTTGCACCTCTTCTCTCCTCAGCCCATGAGTACACCTGCACACACCCACACATGCTCCATTTTTGTCTCATTTTCTGCACCACTCTCCATTCCAAACCTTTTTTCATTGTCATGGCTTCAAAATTCAAAATAGTCCCAGCCTCCTTCTGCAAATAAAGCAGAGATTGTGGCTTTGCATTTCTGTGTCAAGTGCTGAGGGCCAATGGCTGTGCCTGCTTTGCATTTCTCCTAATTCTTATCTCACAGAAGATAAACAGTAATGAGTATTTTGGACCAAACCACTACTCTAAATTGGTGTTTCCGCCCGGTTACAAACCAAACCTGCTACACACACCAAAAAAAGAAAGGCTTTAATACTGCAAAACCATACTGAGCAATGAGGAGATGTTAACCAACAATTTCAATAACAACAGTATAATGATCTTTGATTCTTAATTACACCATCAGATACTGGTGTCTTTGTCTTTTTTCCGTTAAACTCCTGCATTATAAGAAAGATGTTCAATATTTACTTTGATGAGGATTATTTACTATGTGGCTTTACTTATTTGTCGTGCATCATCTGAATTCTGAATTTTATAATTTCCCTCCCCTTCCCCTTCCCCTTCCCCTTCCCCTTCCTCTTCCCTTTCCCCTTCCCTTTCTCCTTCCCCTTCCCCTCCGCTTGACAAAAATCTACCTCACAGTCTTCAGTACTGTCACAAGAGTTCCATCCTTAAGGTTCTCTACCAGATCTCCTAGATAAGTTTCTTGGCAATTTTTAGCTCAAGAAAAAATCACATTATACACTTCATGTACATTTTAAAGTGCTAATGTAAAGAAATAATGGGCTATTCCATGAAGCAAAATCCCCTCTATATTTTTTATGGTGCTTATGACAGTGGTACTTCATGATCTTTGTTTAGAATCATGTTTTTTCTTTTTAGTGAAATGTCCATTTTTCATATGTAGTTCGCCTTCCCTTTCTCCTTTTTTCTCTTTTTTCTCCTTTTCTTCTCCTTTTCTTCTCCTTTTCTTTCTCCTTTTCTCCTTTTTTTCTCCTTTTCTCCTTTTCTCCTTTTTTCCTTTTCTCTCTCCTTTTCTCCTTTTCTCCTTTTCTCCTTTTCCTTTTCCTTTTCCTTTTCCTTTTCCTTTTCCTTTTCCTTTTCCCCTTTTCCTTTTCCTTTTCCTTTTCCTTTTCCTTTTCCTTTTCCTTTTCCTTTCTTATTGTTGTTGCTGTTTTCTCCAGGGCACTTAGCCTAATATCTGATTACTTACCAGACATTAATGAATTGATCTTCCCAGTTCTCCTGTGAAAGTAGTAGATCTCAAATTTTTTTCCGATGGAGTATCCTAGCTCAGTGAGAGAAAAAGTAGCATTTTCAAGCTGTCAGAAATGCCAATCAGTTCAGTTTTGGGTACAAAATCCAAGGCCTTTGTCTCAGGTATGTGCTAAATTTTAAGTAACTTTTAGTGCTGGGCATGGGGCAATTTGTGCATGGTTTAAGGTGATGGAGTGCTCTGTGGCTTATCAGCTAAAATTGGAAGATAATATAATTTTTAGGAGGGGCCCAGTACTGCTTACTTTAAGGGTGGATGGAAACCCACTCTTGAACTGAGTTCAGAAAACTCACATGAAGGAGATGGACATTGAAAGTAAGCTCTGTAAAATAACCCAATCATGTCTGTACTACATTTTTGTATGTCATTGTCATCAGGTGATCGATCTTGTGGCCAACATGAAAGGGGAGGAGTGTTTTCCATTGCCTGCATTTCTGGCAAACAAAATAAATGATGTAAAAATAGAAATGAGCTTTTTAATAGTCCTTCCTGTGCTAGTATGCACATATACACACTACTAGAGTAAATCTTGAACAAATACCTTTAACGTCTCTACTTTTCACTGATTGGATCAGTGAAATACATATGATTTATCCTTTCCTTAGAGTAATTTTTCTGAGTAATTTTGAGTCTCCCTGAAGGAATTCTCGCACTGGAGCATTTTTCACACTTTTATATTTAGAGTTTATGCTGTACAATACTCATCTGTGAGCACAGGGAACCTCTTTCCAGTTACTGCTATTTGCTTCAAACTTCCTGCTTCAAGATGGTAATATCTTTTTCCCTCACTGCTTTTTACAGAACCATCCTGTTTACAAAAGTAAAAGATTTTATTTTCTTATCTTTAAAATAGCAACAGTATTTTTTTCCAGAGTAGTATCTGTGAATAATCATGGTCATTTACCCAGCTGTAAGTACAGTAGTCCAATGACTAGACTTTTCTATGTTTGCAAGAATTGCTAAATTTATGTAACTGAAGACCTGGTGGCACTTTGATGTACTATGACAGATCACAAAAGAATTACTTCTGTAATTTACCAGGGAGGACAATGAAACTGCTTTTTTGTAAGATTTTTTCATTTTTTGCCATGTAGATGTATTCCTTTGGTCTACAATCCCAGTGTGGATATGTCTGGATGTACTAATGAGACTAGCAAACAAAGACTAGTTGCTTTGGAACAAGAAGTTGATGAAGTTTCCAAAGCACAAAATACATTTACAAAATAAGAAAGGACATGGAGTGTTGTTAACACCCAATTCTTTTTTACCGTGCTTTGGTAACTTTTCATTTACATATTTATTAACTTATGCTAGATCAAGTATTTTTTACAATGATAGGCACAGAAAATAAATTAATTGTAATTAGTTTTATTGTAATGAATAATAAATGAATTTTTTTGATAAGCCACTTATTATAGAGTAGTCATTACTACATAGTTTTACTGAGGCATTAAAGTTTGCATTTTAATTTGAGAATATTTGCACTGTATTAATTTACAGAATCCTGCATTCCTAGGAATATAAAACCCCTTTGTTTATTATTTTTTTATACATTTTAGTTGAGATAGCTGGACAAATTATTAAATTTTCTCAATCTTCACAGAATCACGAAATGGGTAGGGTTGAAAGAGACCACTGGAGGTCATCTGGTCCAACCTCCCTGCTTAAGCAGGGTTCCCTGGAGCACATTACTCAGGATTTTGTCCAGGTGGGTTTTTAATATCTCCAGAGAAAGAGACTCCACAACCTCTCTGGGCAGCCTGTTCCAGCACTTCCTGTACTCTGGTTTCTGCCTGTTGCTTCTCATCCTGTTGCTTGGCACTAGCAAGCAGAGCCTGGCTCCATCTTCAGGACACTGTCCTTTCAGATACTTGTATATGTTGACAAGAACCCCTCTCAATCAGCTTTTCTCGAGACTGAACAAGTCCAGCTCCCTCAACCTTTCCTCATAAGAGAGATGCTCCAGTCCCCTAATCATCTTTGTCACTTTTCACTGGACTTGTGCCAGGAGCTGCAGGTCTCTCTTTTACTCAGGAGCCCCTAACTGGACACAGCACTCCAGATGTGGCCTCACTAGAGTTGCATGAAGGGGCAGGATCACTTCCCTGGACCTGCTGCAAGGCTTTTCCTCAGGTGGGCCAGAAGGCTGTTGGCTGCCTTTGCTGTTAGGTTGCACGGCTGATTAATAGTCAACTTGTTGCTCATTAGAACATCCATGTCCTTTCCTTCAAAGAAAAAGCAAAGCAAAGCTGCTTTCCAGCTGGTTGGTCCCCAACAAGTACTGGTGCCTGGGATAATTCCTCCTAGGTGCAAGACTTTGCATTTGCCTTTGATAAACTGCTTGAGATTCCTCTCTGCCCAGTTCTCCAGCATGTCCAGCTGCCTTTGAATAGCAGTGTAACGTTCTGGTGTAACAGTTACTCTTCCCAGTTTTTGTCATCTATGAACTTTCCAAGCACACACATTGTCCCAACACTCAGGTCACTGATGATGAGGTTAGACAGTATTGGCACAGGTATTGATGCTGGGGTACACAACTGATGGTTTTCTGCAACTGGACTTTCTGCTGCCCTCTCCGGGCCTGGCTGTTCAGCCAATTTTCCATCCACCTCTCTGACTACTTGTCTAAAGTATGCTTTGTCAGATTATCTTTGAGGATGACAGTGTGCCAGAAGCCTTCCTAAAGCTGAGGTAACATGCTCATCCACCAAATTCTGTACCCCATTGTTGGAGTCTGTAAATTTGGTTGAACTTGATTTCCTGTGTATAAATCCATGCTGACTGTTCTCAAGCGCATTGTGTCATTCATATATTCAGAAAGGTTTTTTTGGATTAGTTGTTCTACCACTTTCCTGGAGACTGATGTGAGGCTCATTTGATGCTCCACAGATCTTTCTTCTTGTACTTGAAGACAGGAGTGACCTTTGATCTCTTCCAGCCTTCAGACACCTCTGCCAATTGACATGACCTTTCAAATATAATTGAAAATGGCCTCATAGTGATGTCAGCGAGATCCTTCCACATGTCCCATCAGGCCCATGGACTTGAGCATGTTGTTTGCTCAAGTGTTCTCTAACATGGTCCTCCACTGCTGAGGATATATCTGCCTTCCTCCATACTCGCTATGGTCTCAGGGCCTAATGGATGCATCAAGGCCAATCTTACTGGTAATGACTGAGGCAAAGAGGGCACTGACAACCTTGACCTTTTTCATATTCTTTGTCACCGAGTTCCCAGCCTACCCAGCAGTGGATCCAGGTTTTCCCATGTCTTCCTTCCTGTTTCTGTTCTTGTAATATCCTTTCCTGTTGCTCTTGCCAGATTCAACTGCAGGTGTTTATTGGCTTTCTTTACCTCATTCTTGCAAAACTAAAATGCATGTCTGCACTTCTGGATTATTTGTCCCTCCTTTAACCTCTTTTGCACTTCCCTTTTAAATCAGTTCAGTCAGGAGCTCCTTGTTCCTTCAGGCCTCCTGCCACTTCTGCTTATTTCCTGCTTGTTGGTATGGACCTTTTTTGAGCTGAAAGGACACATCAACCAGTTTTCCTGGACTCTGCTCTCTAGGGCTGTATCCTATGATATGGTACATCTCTGATGAAGGCAAAGGCTGCACTCCTGAATCCAGGCTGTGATCTGCTTTTTTTCCTTGCACTCTCTTGCCTAGGTCCTGAACTACACCATCTCATGGTCTCTACAGCCAAGACTGCTCACAACTTTTGTATCCAAAGACAGTTTTTCTTTGTTTCTAACTGTGAAGTCCACTTTTCATTGTTGTCTCCTTGATCACCTGTGGCAGGGAGTTTTTCTTAATGCAGTTCAGATAAGACCTAGATTGTTTGTGCCCTGCTATGTTGCCTTTACAGAAAATATGAGGATGATTGAAGTAGTGCTTGCAGGAGGCATTGTGCTTGAGGAATTATATCTTCTCTGTTTACCCTCATACTTAGGGCTTGAGAAATCTGTGTGCTGTTGTTATAACCTGTAGGTTACAAGATCTTTGGGAGAAGTAAACTGTATGGATCAAAGGGTGGAGTGTAGTGATCCTGTAAATGGTAGATGGTTGCACATTGAGAAGTCAAATGTCACAGTTAACCCCTTTTCATGGAGAAGGTGTTTGCATTATGGCATGGGAAAACCCATTTAGCAGTAGTATATGGGGTTGCTAGTATCTGAAGGAGCAAAAGATTACTCACTATCTATAGTCCTCTTTTTACTTTATCTTATTAAAGAGCTAAGTCATTTGTTGTTGAGCCTTTTTTACTGCCAGTCATTTTCCCTCTCTCTCTGTTTCTGTTTCATTCCCTATGCTGTCTTCTCCTCCCCCACTGGTGCAAACTCCCTTTTTTTGACATTTTTTCCAAAGATGAAAAAAAAATGTTTGTTAAATACTGAAATGACCATTACAGGGTGTGATTTAAAATTTATTTTTATCAAAATAAATGTAAATGCTTAAAATAATAATCCAAAATACTAATAACTGATCTTGAAAAAGAAGAATGACATTTGATATATTGAAGGAAATTATTTTATTTGCAGATAATTCATTAAAACTTGAATAAGCTGGAATTTGTTGGTGGGCTGAATTAATCAAGTTACGAACAGTGAAAATAATACCAATATATTCTACAGTTTCTGAACAACAATTATGTACTTTGAGTGTATAGAACAAGATTTTAATTTTTTCAGTAATAGTACATGTTGCAGTGGGGATCCTGCAACATGCATATATCAAACCAGGAGTCCCGTGGAAAGGAAATATATATGGACAGACAGATTCTTGATAGCTGTTTCAGAGAGATGTTTATTTCTCCAGCTGCATGGCCGGAGCTCTGCTGAGGAACTGTTCCAGTCACGGGACCAAGGGTCCTTCTGGCCGCGCCGGGACACCAAACCAACCAATGGGAACGAGGCTGAGCAGGGGCAGGGAAACCCCGTGCCTGTGCCCTCAGGGCCCCTCTGCCAGGGCTACACAGCAGGGGAGGGACCCCAACAAGTACAGTTAATTATTCCTATTCTATGGATTAAGTGAGATATGGTGACGAGTATAATTCTAAATAAGAGTGCTAAAAACCAGCCTATTCGTCACTTACATATAAAATTGAACTGGAACAGTTTTTCTGTGCAGTTTTACCCCTCTCCTCACCCCCCCCTTCCTATTCTTGATGTAAGTCGAGTTTTAAAAATGCTTTGTGAAATCTCCACCATTGTTCTGCCTTTAGATTTAGTGATAAGGCCTCAGGAGATTTGAGTTCAAGTGTTTATAGTAAAAGATGGGAGATGTCCTGACTTCTATGTCATCTAATCTCTGTAGGTGCTCAGTGAACACTTGTTTCTTTCTCTTGCATGTGAGAAAACGGATGTGTAACTGGAGTTAAAGTAAGATGAAACTTTGGAGTTATGAGCTTTCTTTTTGTTTCTTAGCACCTTTACCAGGAAAGCAAAACTTCTCTTTCTAGTCCAAATTCGCTACTTGTGAATATACTTTTTCTAGTGTATGAATATTTCATATAATTTAATTTTGGGCCCAGAAACTTGATTTTATTTCTGATGGGTAGCAAGACTTCTTTGATTTCTAGAGGTGATGTACTTTTATAGTTCTATTGTAATAATAGGGACCATCAGGGTAGAATTTTATTCTGATTCATCCTTTACATCTACTTTCTGTGTGCATTTTCTCCTGCTGCTTTTACATGTTTCCAAAGAGAAAACAACAAGAAAGTATGTAGCCAGAAAAATACAAATATACAACTAAAGCAAATTCTATATAATTGGTTAGAAATGCTTTTTCTTTTTTATTTTTTTTTGATCCTCCATAAAAAGTAGTATCTGTAATTCA
Source organism: Corvus brachyrhynchos (assembly GCF_000691975.1). Taxonomy (NCBI): domain Eukaryota; kingdom Metazoa; phylum Chordata; class Aves; order Passeriformes; family Corvidae; genus Corvus; species Corvus brachyrhynchos. Next base: position 772,778 of record NW_008237953.1, read on the forward strand.
TGTCACAAAAAATTGCAATTTTTTCCTCGTAGTAGCTCATAATAAAATAGTTTTGAAAGAGTTATTTTCATGGCAATGTAATTTTTTACTAGATTGTGTTAATTTTCCTCTTCATATGTGACAGTACAGCTTAAGAAACAGCTAACCACTCATCATGAATTATAGACTTGCAAAGTTAACATTGTTACAGCAATTAAGTACTTTGATCTGGACTAGAACATGTTAAGAAAGTCATTAGACGGATTTGCTGTGCATAATGAACATAAAAACTATTTGTATATGATTCCAAAAAGGCAAACATTAATTGGAAGCAAAATACAGCCTTGGGGTATTGCAAGAAGGCTCTGATTTCAAGCAGATGATTTACTTGCTTTCTTTTACTGCCACTTTTCCTTCAAAATGAATTGAAAGATAAAGCTTTCAAAGACCAGTGAGTTTTTAGCTTTTAAAGACTAATGATTTCTTAGCTTTTTGTTGGGGTTTTAGTTTAGTCTTAGTTTTTTTCCTGTTAAAGGAATTTTTTCCCATATGCAGGTTGCTAGGGGACAAATGGCTGTACTTAAGAAAGACAAAAGAGAGGGGTGGGGCAGGCCTGGCTACTCTTTTGTTTTCACCTGGGTGTGGGGGCAGTTCGCTCTCAGCGTCAGGAGAGAGAAGCTGCAGAGAAAGGAGCTGCTGGTTCCTTTTTTCGGCCGTTTTTCTTTCTGCTGGAAACAACGCCAGGACCCCAAAGCTGTTTTCCCTGCCCTGCTGGAGGCCGGGCTGTGGCCGCCCTGCCCCGCTGCTGCTTCGAGCTTTCGCTG
>NW_008237953.1:773820-775405 GCF_000691975.1 Corvus brachyrhynchos
GGGAAAGGGCCTGACAGCTGAGAAGGCTGGGACTGGGTTTGTGATTGCTGTTACTGCCATAGTTATTGTTGTTTTGTTTGACTGGTTATATATATAAATATTAGTAAAGAACTGTTATTCCTATTTTCCCACATCTTTGCCTAAAAGCCCTTGATTTCAAAATTATAATAACTCGGAGGGAAAGGGGTTACATCTGCCATTCCACGGGAGGCTTCTGCCTTCCCTAGCAGACACCTGTCTTTCAAACCAAGACACTTTTAAAGACCAGTGACTCACAGTATCCTTTGTGACAAAATGTCCAGCACACAGTTGGTTAAATACATCATGCAAGGGGTGAACAAGAGGTTCACGGTCGTATAGGAAGTGGGGTCACATCGGACTGGCGACCTGTCAGTATTGGGGTTCTGCAGGGATCCATCTTGGGCCCAGTGCTCTTCAATGTCTTCCTAAATAACTTGGATGCAGAACCCAAAGGTACACTAAATAATTTGCCAACAGTACTGGACTGGGAGGAGCTGTTGACTCCCTCAAAGGCAGAGGCCCTGAAGAGAGACCTTGACTAATCAGAGGTCTGGGCAATAACCAACTATATGAAGTTCAACAGGGGAAAGTGCCAGATTCTGCACATGGGATGGGGCAACCCTGGATGTATGGACAGACTGGGAATGAGATGCTGGCAAGCAGTGCCATGGAAAGGGACCTGGGGGTCCTGGCGAGCTGAACATGAGTCAGCAGTGCCCTGGCAGCCAGGAGGGCCAACCCTGTCCTGGGGTGCATCAGGCACAGCATCGCCAGCTGGGCAAGGGAGGGGATTGTCCCACTCTGCTCTGCACTGGGGCAGCCTCACCTCGAGGGCTGGGGGCAGTTTTGGGGGCTACAATATAAGAAGAATACAAAGCTATGTGTGAACAGCCAAAGGAGGGCTGTAAAGATGGAGAATGATTTAGAAGGAAAGCTGTATGAGGAGCAGCTGAGGTCACTTGATCTGTTCAGCCTGGAGGAGAGGAGACTGAGGGGAGACCTCATTGCAGTCTACAACTTCCTCATGAGGGGAAGAGGAGGGGCAAACACTCTGTGGTGCCCAGTGACATGACCCAAGGGAATGGCCTGATGCTGAGTTAGGGGAGGTTTGGGTTGGATATTAGGAAAGGATTTTTCACCCAGAGGGTGTTTGGACACTGGCACAGGCTGTTAGGATCCAGTTTAAACTCAGAAAAGCAAAGCTACATCTCTGTGCATAAACCAGAAAGAATTTAGAAAGTTCAAAATATTCTCAGAAACGAGATTAAAACCAAACAAGGTTAGATATTGATTCCAAAAAATTGATGTATTTTATTTAATAGTAGAGAGGCAAAGAGAAAGAAAGAAAGAAAGAAAGAAAGAAAGAAAGAAAGAAAGAAAGAAAGAAAGAAAGAAAGAAAGAAAGAAAGAAAGAAAGAAAGAAAGAAAGAAAGAAAGAAAGAAAGAAAGAAAGAAAGAAAGAAAGAAAGAAAGAAAGAAAGAAAGAAAGAAAGAAAGAAAGAAAGAAAGAAAGAAAGAAAGAAAGAAAGAAAGAAAGAAAGAAAGAAAGAAAGAAAGAAAGAAA
>NW_008237953.1:775575-794349 GCF_000691975.1 Corvus brachyrhynchos
CTCCTCTGCACAGGGGAGCATGGGCAGTCACTGCACCTCTGACCACAGGCGTTTCCCAGATACCCAAAGCCTCTCCTCCCTCCATGCTTTGGTGCAAGGGTCTGTGGGAGCCTGGCAGCTGATAGCCCTGGGCCTGTGGTCTCCACCTTGGAGGTGTTAAGCCTGTGCTTTGTAAAATGTCCCCAGCCCTGAGTTGTTACTTTATCTTATCTTCATCATCGAGCAGTATAAGGCCTCAGTCAGGCCCCCATTCAGGGTGCTGTAGTCTTCTCTGTAGCTTTTGTAATACAGTTTTAAAAGTCCTTCAAGAAAATGTTTAAATCATAAGTTATAATATTTCAGTCTCTGACACAGGCTCCCAGGGAAGAGGTCACAGAACCAGTGGAGTTCCAAGTGTTTGGACAAGGCTCTCAGGCACATGGTGTGATTCTTGGGGTTGTCCTGTGCAGGATCCAGTTTTGTAGGTCCATTCCAACTCAGGACATTCTAGGATTCTGTGATTTTTTTTCTGTGATTCTGCATCTGATGATTCAACAGCAGGGTTGCTCCAAATAGGAAATGCGATGTTAGTACCTAAAGTAAACTAATAATCTCCATATTTTGGGGGTTTAGATAAAAAATATCCTCTCCACTGCTTGGTACTATTCATTAACAGTGGGAATTTAAATTTTAGACTTACATACAGATATATGATTATGGCCAAAGTTTTGTGTTCATGTAAAAATGGCACTTTTCTAAAGCACACCAGGTAGTATTAATGATTCTTTTATTCAGATTTCACTCTTCTCTTTATCTAAGTGTTTGTAGATATGCATATAGTGCATCACAGTCAGTAGATACTCTGAAATTGGAAAACCTGTCCAGAAAAGGGCAGACATATGGGGAAAAAGCACAGACAGCACAGATTAATTCTACTAATTTTAAAGAATATCTTTTTACAGTATCAGAATACTACAAGCTGTAGTCTTTAATCATGACAACTCAGGAGAAGGAGATTTCTAAGCCTTCTGGAGAAATAGTATTTACATCTCAAAACTATTCCAACATGTTTATATAGGCTAAAAGTGATTTCCCAAGGGATCATAAAAGAAGTATAAAAGTGAAGATACCTGAATGTGAGTGTGGAAGATATTTATCACTATTTCACTATTAGAACATTCTGGTGCCTTTTTAATACTTACAACTTACCCCTGGTATAGCCTTTGTATTTTACAGAGGTTAAGACTTTGATCTGGTTTGATATGGTGACTGAGATGTGGTTTACATTTGCATTTCAGGACAATTTAAAATATGCACCAAATGCAGAATCTGGATCTGTTTCTCCTCTGAAGCAGGTGCCAGAGCAGACATAAATGGTACAGATTGTATCTCTGTATGGGAACAAGCCCTGTGGGAGTTTGAGCTGGTGGTGCCCCACCATTGTCTGGGGTCTGCAGGACTTGCAGTAAACTTCATCGCAGTACAATTAAAGGTGGTACTTTCACAAACGGCTCCACCAGTCATAGGTGTGTTGGCAAGCCACATGTCATCGTCTGGCAACACGTTTCACTGAGAGTGACCCTAGCTGAGTAGAGAAAGAACAACAGTCGTGTAAGAGCTGTTGGTTTTGATTGTTAAAGAGGAGGCAAACATATATAAAAGCCGAATTAATTATTACCTAGTCTTGACCTAAGACCTCTAATGCCTTAAGTAAACAGCAACAAAAAGTCCCTGCAGCCTGGCATCTAGACAGGCATGCATGCAGCCAGCAAACAGCCTGCAGTATTGTTGCTAATATAAACAAAATTGCCGAATCAAAATTAATAAAGAAATGACATTTATTATGCGACCGAAATATCGGTTTCAAACACCACTATTGAGAAAAACAGCACCGAGCCCGGGGTCAGAGCTGGGTGAACACGCATAGATCTGATCTCTATCGCATCAGACCTCCCAGGTTCATGGATGCTGCTTTGGCTGGTCCCTTTTTATACAGTTTTTTGGCAGAGTCCGAATTAATTCTATTCTTCTCGTATTCATGAAGTTTTCTTGTCCCGGAGTTGGGCTGCACAAAGCCTTTCCTGGGTCTGATGAATTGTTCATCCTGGGTGATGACTGGGCCATTTCTGCTGATGGATGGGCCATCTCTGGTTCCTGGAAAAGTTATTTTTAGTTCCTGGAATGTCCGATTCCTTATCAGATGCAATGTAGATATCAGAGTGTGGTGATCAAGTCGTCATGGTGTCCCGGTGATAAGATCCAACCCCACCTAGGTGGAATCCTCACTTATTGTGAAAGAAATACTTTTAGTGTTGTGAAATTTTTCTCTCAGCCAGGCTGGTGCAGGGATTTAGAAACTCGGTCTCTGTAGGGTCTAATTATATTTCAGTTTTATATATAATAGCACAAATTACATATTTTATTTATAACATTGCTCCAGGCAACTAGCTGTTCTTGGAGAGCATCTGCAGCCCTGTACACTGCACAGCCAAATAACCTGCAAGATGGCATTGTCTCTCCTTTTACATTTACACTTATATTATTTGGAATAGGATTGAAAAGTACACATCTTCAAAGACAATTATTAGATTTTTTAATTAATGGCCTGTGCTCATTTGGGAAAAATACTTGATAGATTAGGACAGGGATTATTATTGTGCTATCAGTGAAAACATGTAATTAGCCAAGATAAAATCACTTGATGGATTCAAGATAGAAGAAGTTCCATTTTGAAGAAATGATGCAATCACCCTATGCTCAGACATACTTCTTCCTCCTCTGAATCATGTCTGAATACTGAATACCGAATTAGCCCAAAGACAGTGCTAGACTTTATATTGAAAAAATAACGACAAGTATTGTCAGCTGTTTTTGTCACCTTATCACAGCTCTGCAGAAAACAGACAAGGTGACACCAGTGAAAAATGACTGATGGTAGAATGATTTAAACACATGACTCCTGAATTTAGCATGTTTAAACTGGAGGATACCCGATCAAGTGTGTTTATTTTCTCTGAGTGATCAAATGATGACTGCCTCCAGACAATGATCAGAGGGGATTGTGATTCAGGACTTACCTTGTGCAAAGAGTTTATTGTGAAGAAGGAGCAATTCTAAGTCAAATTATTTTAATTTGAAAACATTACTCTGGAATTAGGCTAATGAAATAATTTTTCGGTTTCCAAAAGTAGCTTTGGGCCTTTCAGTGAGGCAGTGAAATTTCTTTTTATGGACAATGTTTTGTTTTGTTGTCTCAAAAGTCCTATTTTCTGTCTGAAAGACACAGAATACCTGTAATACACTCACATCTAAAGAAAAGCAGTTGATGAAGAAGGAAATGCCAGCATAATGATTTTATTCTAATGAATGCAAAGGAGTTTTAAAGTTTATTATTATTATAATTATCTGTCTACTGTTTACTGTTCTCGTTCACAGTGCAATGCCTGAGATTCAATTGTAAGTCCTGTGAGTCATTCACTGAGTTGTTATTCACGTGTAAAGCATGTAGCCTCATTCAGGTTCTATATGTACAGTAATTGCAGCAAAATTCAATTTTGACTATCTGGTATATAAGTTTCTGATTATGGTAAGATGCATTGCTTTCCCTGCACTTCTGAGTTCAGCCTAATATTGACAGAAAAAGCTTATATATGCCTTCCCTGCATCTATAGAACTATCAATCTTGAAACTTAATCTTATTTCAGCATCTAACAAAGGCAAGCAAAACAGCATTATAAGTAGCTGCGTTCTATTTTCTGGAAACAGATTCTGATTTCTTAGAACACTCATCATACTGGTTTTGGCTGGGATAAAGTTAATTTTGGTCATAGTAGGTGCTATATTTCAGATTTGTGACCAAAACAGTGCTGGGATATTTTTGTTATTGCAGAACAGTACTTCCACAGCATTAAGGCCTTTTTGTTCTTCTCATGCTGGCCTACCAATGAACATGCTGGAGCTGGAGACACAGCCTGCACAGCAGATCCCAACTTCCCAAAGGAACTTCCCATACCATGGATGTCATAGCCAGCAATAAAAAACTGGAGGAGAAGAAAGAGGAAATTTGGAGTTTGGACTTAATGGCATTTGTCTTCTCAACTAATAAGCATAATGGAGCCTTCCCTTCCTTGAAATGGCTAATCATCTGCTGTCTGGTTAGGAGTAGCGAGTGAGATCCTTATTTACTTTTCTTATGTGTGCAGTTTTTGCTTTATCTATTAAATAGTCTTTACCTCAACCCACAAGTTTTCTCACTTTTACCCTTTGGATTCTCTCCTCCATCCCACATATACAGTGTTCTTGCTTTTTTCATGTTTAGTCATTGCATTCCAATTTTATGGAATTTGATTTTTTAATATGTCAGGGAAGCCAACTGTGATAGAATCCATAAATGCATTCACATACTTTCTCACAGGAAGCACCAATATGTTTGATGGAAGAACTTTTGGTCCAAACAGCAAGAAAAAGTGGTGTCAGTCTTGTAATACAAATAACAGTAATCCCCCCTATTTAATAAGCTTGAAAGCTTTGTTCAGAAACAGTTATATATTTTGATAAAAGGTACAATATATACTGCCTGTTAAAGAATAATAATAACATTTGGTTTGTGCGTTGTTTTTCAAGTGTATACCCTATTCTTCAGCCTTTAACATCCCTGATCACAACTCTTGAAACATCAGAGCGTTTTCTGGATATAGCTTGCCAGTGTTTTGTTTTATTTATTGTTGAAATAAATAGTTGAAAGCAATGTGCATCAAAACAATTTACATCAGTTAGTTCAGCAGAGGAAGAAATTAACCAAGATACAAGGTCAATAAAGGACTTAGGACAAAGTACTAATGTTGATATTAATGCTATTTATAAATAGCTTACTTAATTATTCAGTGATATACAGCTTTCTTTATTGGAAAACACAGAAGTTGCTTAATAGCACATTGCATCAAAACACAATGGTTCAGAGCACAGAGTTGGACTATCGTCAGAATATAAATGTAACAGATGTGTTTTATTGGCATCTACCCTAGATGGATTATTGGTGTACAAAGATGAAGGCATAAATTTGGCCAGAGAATAAAGAATTTTAATCCTTATGGGACATTGCAAGTATGCAGAAGAAAAGATGATGTTAACTGGGATAGGAACAAAGAGTACTGTAATATTTCCTTTCAAAGCTCAATTTATGTGGAGAAATAATAAGACATCTCATCTCACATCTGACAGAATTAATTATTTTGAAAAATACTCATTGCATAAAAATGGTGCTGGTTACAACATAGCATATAAGAGTGCATGGAGTAACCATGACAATTAGAAACAAGAAGCTAATTAGATTTGCAAAATGTTTTGCTTCAAAACCAGAATGAAATGGAACCCAGGTAATCAGTAAGTGTTTGATTGGATCCCTTATTATCAAAATGGATACCTTTACACAGACAGCAAACACATAATAAATGCTGGTGAACAAGCTGTTTGCAATTGCAGAAGAAATGTCAGCATTTTTCAGAAGTAGAAAAAGTGTCTAAATCAAGTTATGCACTTGTAATATTCTATTTCCCTTTTATTTTTTCCTTCCCCATCACGAGAATTACCAGAGAAAGTTATATCATATGTTACTGGATAAGAGAGATATGAATGTCAAATATGGAAAACTTCAAACAAATATATAAAATTTTTGTTGGGGAACTTCTGTGGTAGTCAGTTTGTGTTAAGATACAGCACTTAAGGCTATATTAACAAGAAAGCTAACAAGAAACCCCTAACAAGTTCTTTATTGAATGTTAAAGGAACACTCTGTACCCTTAAATACAAACTCTGAAATTAAGTAAACTTCTAAAATATTTTGATTACATTTGATACTTGTAGTCAAGAATTTTGTCAATACTCTGTAGCTTAGCTGAGACATCATCTGTAATTATACCTGTAAACTCACTGAGAATGGAAAGAAGAATGTTTTAATATTTTTAAGTAGCATAATTTAAAGTAGAAGAATGTGAACATATGGAGAAGAGATGAATGAAATATAATTAGGGAAAATAAGACTTCTCATTGTGCCTTCTTTGACAGCTGGGTTTAATGACCTTACGGGTCTTTTTGAATCTTAATGATTCTATGATTCTTAATGCAAGAATAAAGACACATTCAAGGATTTCTGAAGTGGATTACACCTACAGCAGAAAAAAGGATTTTTTTAAAAAGCTCATGGTCCAGTTGCAAAACTTACTGCTCCTAAATAGTTTCAAGGTCAAAACCTTGACATAGTTCACACCCAGAGGATGGCTGAGCATGTGAACAGGTTCCCCACGGAAGTGATCGCAGCACCAGCCTGAGAGAGTTCAGGATCCATTTGGACAATGCTCTCAGGCACATGGTGTGATTCTTGGGATTCTGATTCTTGTGAGCCTGATGGATCCCTTCCAACCCAGTTTATTCTGTAATTCTAAGGAATGTGTACAGTGTTGTACGAAAACGGTTAAACATGGAAAATTAATAGAAAGATGTCTGACTGCATGACAGAAACAGATAATTTTCTTTCTGTGTCTTAGGAAAAAACTTACCAATTGTTCTTTTGGGATTTGCATACATTTCTCTGAAGAAAATATTCTGTGGAGATACTGAATTGAGAAAAGTGTTGCCATCATGTTTACTTTTCTCCTGTGCTCCTAGTACTTAAGAATAACTTTGGTAAAATATTTTGACCTCATTTTTAAAATTTTTAAATCAGCTACCCAACCTTGACATATAAAGTGTTTCAGATATGGAAGACAAAGCTCTTTTTTCAGTTATGAATGTCATGTTTATATTACCAGTGGAAGTAATCAATTCATTTTGTACCAAGAAAGTTAACTGGATTACAAGCTTTGTTTTCAAATCTTAACTTACCAAATGTGAACTTGATGGATCACAAGTGAGATCATTATATTAATTCTGTGCTCCGTAAAGTGAACTATGTGAAAAAAGTCAAGGCCAGTACTTTAAAATCTGCCATAAAATCGTACTGTAAATCAGGTTGTCAAGAAACACTGACACACACTAACAGACACTGAACCCCTGATCAGATACTTTAGAAGGCAGTTTACTACTGTGTATTAGTTGAATAGTTATTCCAAAATACATTATAATGACTGACATAAATGTATATATTAGATTAAACATAAAGGGAGCATGCTTATAAAGTGAGGTAAAGCTAAGCCCTGGTATAATCAAATTTCACCTGTTCATTTAATTTTTTTTATATTTTTTTTTGCACATGCAGGTTGGATGTGCAAAATTATACTTTGCCAGTCTCAATCATATTAAATGCATTCTTGTGCTCTCAGTGCAAAATGTCTTAAGAATATATTTCTTTCTGTTCTGCATTTACAAATACAAAATAAACTAAGTAACAGTTAGAGGAAAAAACCTCAACAAACACAAACCAAAGAAAACTTTAAATTACATATTTCCAGTCTGAAACCTTTTATTCTGAGTTTCCGTCCGCTTTAATATTTGCAGCAGACTTATAAAGTATAGAAAATAGGTTTTTTAATGGAAGGGCTCAGCGCCCTTCACTGTAGTAATATGAGTAAGAAAGCCATAACCTAGTGCATATTAGACTTTAGTGCATTTTGCAGTGGCTTTTTTTTTTTTTTTATTTTTTTTTAACATATTTCTTCTCAAACTGGTTTTAAACACTGCAATATCACATTTTTACCAAGTGAATGCAAAAAAATGATTTTAAAAAACTCCATTATTTTATGTATTTATTTTGCTGATATCCATAAATCAGATATGCTCCAAGCAAGAGCATTGGGTTGAATTTGTATTCAACCTCAGAAAACCTGATTCACTCCAGTCCAATGCCAAACCATGATTGCAGGAGTTAGTCATGAAGAAAATAGAGAAAAAGGGAAAGTCAACCTGCAAAAAGTCATCTCAGCTACAGAGCTTAAGTGGAACATAATTGTACAGTGCAATTCAGTAAGTTCATATATGAGATGGACTGTGCATTCTTAATTCAGATTTTAATCGGTGTTTAGAAATTAAACCTTTACATTTTTTGTAACTCAGTGAGAAAAACCCTCCTTAGATCTGAAACAACTTTAGAAACGCAAACTTAGCAATTGTGCATTGCAGTCACCGAGGTCACAAGATCATTTTTTCCTCCCATTAGCATGGTCTGATAAATGCAGTGTAAGGCCACCTGCCCATATTCTGGTGCTGTTTAGTCTGTGTTGCATTCATCATAAGGAATTATATCTTGTAATAAATAAGTTGATGTTAATCTCGGTACAAATATTCTTCATGTCATTACATTTCCATGTATGCACAAGATAGATGACTATTTCATGCCTAAAACCAGAAAAAATATTAAAGCTTAAAAGAATGTGGTCATTTCTGCATTCAGGCCTGTTCTTGCATGAAAAATTGTGCTGAAGATTTCTGGAGTTCATGAGTTCCGTCCATCTGAATATGGTTGTAAGTCTGACATTTGTCATGGAAATTATCTAATTGCAGATGACATCTCTAAAGTCACATTTCTCATATAATCACCCTTCTTTCTCTGCTGATTCTTGTAACAGTTTCTTAATCCTACAGCTCTCATTCAGTCTAAAATTACTATATGAAATCTGGGGCAGAATTCTGTTTTTCTGAAATGGGCACAAAAAATGTCGAAGAATTACAAGAAATGGGACTTCAGTTTGATAAAAACTTACAGAGCTGGTGTCAGTCACGTAACATTCTTGTTTTGTTATACTTTGTGGCAGCGGGGATTTCTGCAGCATGTATAGGACAGCGAGGCCCGTGGAAAGAAATAGGGACCGAATCTTGATAGGTGTTTCAGAGATCTTTATTTTCCAGCCACGTGGCCGGGGGACTGCCGAAGAACTGAGCAATCACAGGACAATCAGGGTCCTTCCCAGGCAGAGGAACACAAAACAACCAATGGGGAACGGGATTGACCAGGGAATAGGGAGACCCCGTAGGCCATGCCTCTACCCCACGGTCCCCTCTCTCCGGACCTCATGCCAGGGAGGAGGAACCCCAACAATACTTACACTTCTACATCCTTCTACATCCTTCTATAGTTCCTCACAGCACATAGAAAAATCATGTGACATCGAAAACTGCAACATTTTAATGCTTGCAACTGAATGTTCCTAAGCAATGGAGTGTGCAAGTTCTGTGATTGTGTTCAGAAGCCTTCACTCCCTGCCCCCTCCACCTCCGCCAGTTTTGGCATTTGATATTATCTGGCCCTCTTTTTTATTCCTCCATTCCAGGGAGAAGAAGGTGGCTAGTTCCTACTGAGGTTCTCATCCTTACATGCAGTCAAGGTGAAATAAGAGCTTCCCTAAAAAGGGCCCAGGGCTAAGAAGAGAATGCCTTGTCCCTTGATTTAGGTGAGCCTATGTTTCTCTTTTAATAAAGGTCTTCAGCATGTGCTGAACTCACAACTCTTCAAGGAAGCAAGAATATGAAACACTGATCTCTTCCTTAAATTATAATATTTCAATAATTATTTTATCCCAGTAACTTGGTTTACATGGTATGTACAAAGTCATTAAAATTTGCTAAACTGTTATTAAAAAAAGGCCTCAAAAATGTTTTGATGTTTTACGAAATCTTTCGTTTAAAAGAAAAGAAAAATATTAAATAGCAAAAGATTCTTTAGCTGGTAAATTGCAATCTGATGTAGGTATGGTGGTGAAAGGAGCAAACAAATAAAACTAACATGGTGGATACATATTTTGCAATACTGCTGCCCTAGAAATGATCTATATTGAAGTTGAAAGTCTTACAGAGACACTGTTAAAAATAAGGCTATAACTTCTATTGGTAACAAGAATGAGTAGAAAGACTGGTGATCTCTCTCTTAAAAAAGAATATCTCTTTTCTAAATGATGGATAAATAAGCTGACTGGTGACAATTATTTTCAAAAGTGGTGGCAGAAGGAATATTCATGATAGAAGATGATATTATTGCTTAAAGAATAGTCCTAAAATAAAGGTTGTTTTTTTTCTAGACATGTGACCAAATGCGCAATTTTAAAGAAATTTTACAAAGTGTAAAAGAAAAGTGGGCAAGCCCCACACTAGAAAACATGCTGCTAACCTACTATATGACAAAGTTATGCATCCTAAGAGCTATGTGCTTGTTGTGTCACCTCATTCCCCTCCTGTTGCCTTCTATTTACCCTGAAACAATGTTGTGAGCCCCATTCTCAGAGTGAATACAGAGTGTATTTCGTGGAGAGTCACATGCATGTCACATGCAGAAGGTGTCATGCTGATAGCAGAAGTCCTCATTCTTTTGCAAAACAGTGTGAGTGTACAGATATTTTAGATCTATAGGACTGAAAGTGAAGTAAGTGTTGGCTGGAAAGTCACCCCATTGTTGTGTAACTAGTTTTGTTCTCCTGAAGACCATTCCTAAACCAGTGTTATGGATTTGCTTACCATGTGTTCTGGAGATTTCAAATGCTAAGACGGGTATAATTTGAGGAGGCAGACAAAGACCAGAAACACTCTTCTGTGCCACAGTGTATGGAGATAGACAGAAGGCCCCCAAAACTGCTCAGAAAACTAGAATATCAGGGTGACCAGTCAGCTGAACCTATAGTGCCAGCTTTTTTTCGCAGGGCTCTATTTGGCTTCACTGAGTCTAGCCACCTTTTACCAGCTGAAAGCTAAGTCCACTGTAAAGATTTCTGATAGTTCAGTATAAATGAGAAGGCAGAAACAGTGGCTGCATTTTCAGGTTTTCTATTACTTGGCAAGTAGGATTTACAACATAAACTCTCATGTGTCACCAACTTTCTGTCAAGCAACCGTGCTGCTCACTGAACTACCAAGAATTTTCACTCTGCATTGGGACACCTAATTGTACTTTTCACCAATGATAAGTGACAAAATGTATCAGTCAGATATCCACTTTACATTATTAAAGAATTAATTAGAATTAGAGCCCTGAGAGTTTTCTAATTAACAAAGAATCTCAGTAACAATGAAGGCAATCCAATTGTGTCATACAGTTTGCTCTCGTACTCTCATTCATGATCATCAGGGTATGAACTCAGTGACCCTTGGAATTTTGCAAAGTTCATCAGTAATTATTTCAACACATTAATTTTAAGAAAGACCTGTATTTCACCTTGGCAGCACTCAGCTGTAAATGTTTTCTCCTCTTTTTAACTAAATCAAATTATAGTACTTATCACTTTTACTGGAAAAGAAGGACATTGGAAGCATGAGTCATATACAGATGACTACATGGGCTCCTAAATTAGAATATCCTCAGACCCCTCCAAGAACTTCTAAAGAACTTTTCAAAGTATGACGAGCTCTTCAAAAGAGATCAAGCTGTTTCACAGTCATCCTGTGATGATTTATTAAACACAGATTAGAAGTCCATTTACCTGCTAGTTTGAAGTTTATTGTATTTTCCCCCTTTGAGAGATAAAAAAAAAGGATAGGGTCCTCATCCACAGAGGAATTTCTTAACTATTTTCAAAGAAAAATTGAATTGACAGTGTACTGATAACTATGACAAATATTTGTTTTACAGGTAGCTTATAGGAAACACATTTGCAGGAGGATAGAGTAGAATTAGAGGGAGAGATTAAATGGAATAGGAAAAACCTTCCACTACTTGAATGCCCTACCAGGCCTTTTGAAGTGACAAAGAAAAGGCATTTAAAATGATGAAAAAACCCCGTTGTCTGATATATTATTCTCTTATTTCCCAGAAGATGTCCTCATTACCCAAACCAAAATGGAACAGGACCCTGCAAGTGGGACTTCTAACATCACCGCTAGACAGAATATACTATTACTTGTAAAGAAGGCTTCTTCATTTAAAGAAAAAGAAAAAAATTATCCCTGAAGTATTGTCTTACTCATTGTCTGCTCTATCCATTAATTCAACAGGCATATGAATTTCATGATATAATTTACGTTCAAACAACTATACCTTGTCCTGCAAAATGGAGCTGTTTACTCGGGTGTTAAGCATTTACTAGAAGTGAGATTTTCTTTTTATAGGGAGTCAATATGTGTGCATTGCTTAAATCAGCTAATACATGTTAAAGGGAAATTTTATTTTTATTGCTCTAAAAGTTCAGAGAAAATTTTAAGGTTGCTTTTGATAATGACTTGGTTGTAAACTGAAATAGAAGGAATGAATTAAGTCCATTTTTTCAATACTAGAAGGATGGAAAATAGTATGGATAAAGCTATACTTTTCCATTTTTCTTTCTTGCAGTGGCTTCAGAAGAAGCTTGGTGATAGGCAGGCCAGGTTCTCTGCAGGCTAGTGAACCTCCAACACTGAGGACTGAAAGGCTTTTTGGCTAGTGTAAGGCAGTTTTCTTTAAGGCAAACAGTGCTTTCTCCAGAACAAAAGTTCTGAGTGTCATCCAGCCCTATCAAGGATGACAATTTGAAACTATTCTCATTTTGGATTGAGAAGTTTGCCATGTTTTTATGGTACAAATAAACACAACAATGGGGGCACCTACTGGAATCATCCAAGCTTCTAACAGAAATTAATAGCTGGTAAGAAAACATAAAACAGAGTAATGAACAGGTGTGACCTATGTTCTGTTATCAAGAAACACCTTATTAGCAAAAGAAACTGGTACTCAGAGGCTTCATTGTTTCTTAAGAACACCTTCCCTCTGCATTTTTTCACATTTCATGAGAAGTATTAATGAAGGACATTAAGACTCCACTTTTCTGAAAGGAGTCCTGTGGTACCTTTAGGGAACCTGAAGTTCCCTGAATATCTTTATCTACTGTTTATACTGGTTTTAAACATGACTTATGAAGGGAGACTGTTGCCTTCTCAGTAGTCAGAGATCTACTTTGTGGTTCTTTCCCTCTCATGTTTCTCCCCCAGCAACAACACAAATCTCATCTTCCAGCATTTTTTGAATGGAATGATATGATTGTAATGGTGACAGATGAAGTAATTTACAGCATCCGCTGGTAACCACTTCAGTGTATATAGGTAGTTAATCCACTCTGCCAAAGAAAAGAACCAGAATGCTGACAGGATGAAACCATTACTGTTACTGTGTATGAGTGCTGCAAACTGCCTGCCCTCAGCCTGTGTCTGAGTCAATAGGTAAGGAAAGTTTTCACCATGAGTGTGAGTACTTTTGGGGAATACTTTTCATTCCCCCAAAATTATGGTGAATATAAATGAAATTGTGTTGAACACAATGGGAATAACAATTGAGTTGAAAAATATTAGTATGTGTAAACACTGACAACACAAGAATCAAATGTGTTTTAGCAACAACAATCACCTCATAAATAAATACAATGAGTTGAGAAGTGTACTGGAAATCCTAGAAGCTCAGGCTGATCTTTCATCCCAATATCTAGTTTTATAATAGCAGCTATGTTATATCTCTGAGAGTCTATTGTGATGAAGGTAAGTTTTCTGCTTCCCTTTTTTTCCCCTACCTCTTTGAAAGTAATAAAACTGTATCTTTTTATGCGGGTTTGTACTTTGGTTATAGCACTCATTTTATGATTAAACTTGTATAGATGCTCTGGAAAATTATTTCAGTTTCAAAAGTATTGTTTGTTGTCTCACTTCTTCAACATATAAGATCTCGCTACTTTTAGGAGAAAATTAATTTCTACAGTCATTTTTTGCATGAAGATCCTTTTTTTCATGAATGCAAAAAAAAAAGAAAGAAAAAGATAAACAAATTTAGAAATATCTTACACATAGAAATATTTGGTTTTTCCTACCAAATATTTTGGAATGAAGAGAAAGCTTGTTACAAGGCACTTGGCAGTGCTTCAAATTTCTAGGTGGTGGAGTGCATATAAATGAGTTGATAAATATCCCTACACAGAGTTTTGATGAGGCTGCAGATTTTAAGTGAGGAAACTGAGGGACTGTTCTTCTCTGCAATCTGGCTAATTTGCAGGAAATGTTGTCTGTGTTGGAATATCTTTATAAGCACATAAGTGCTGGTAAGTTTAATTTGCATGTGCATCACAAATTTGGTAAAACACCTGAAACTTCAAGGTCTGGATTTTCCCTCTGTGGCATCCTCATCTTTGTGAAATGTGCACTAACTAATTTTCTTTGAGAAATGGAGGAGAGATTTGAATGTGATAACATACAAGATTTATTCACAGTGGGAAGCAAGTCATCCTCTACTTTGGACAGCTGACCAGACCGAATAGAGAATATGCCTTTTAATTGTGGGAGTGGGTGTTTTTAGGTGGTGTTTTTGTTTGTTAGTTTGCTTGTTTGTTGGTTGGTTGGTTTTTGTTGGTTTGGTTTTGTTTGATTTTTGTTGTATTTGTTGTTGATTTTTGGTTTTTTTCATCCTGAAAATAAGGGGTAGTTGTACACCTTCCTGTAGTGTAAATGTCAGAGGAACACGTAAAATACCCATATACAATATATGAACAAGTTGGAGTGCTCTCACTTATAAGCTTTGCATGTTTCTGGCAGAGATATGAATTAAATTGATTTGCAGGAAGTAAAAATGACATGGAATTCCTGTGAGCTTTACTTTTTTTAACCTTAATATTTATTTTATACCCCGCAGCATATCTAGTTTCTAATTACATCTCTGCGATTACTAGGTCCTACATGTATCAGAGAGGACTGGGGACTCAGAACTGAGATTTCAAAAAGAGTTGTGGTTTCAGCAAATAATTTCCTTTCTTTGAAGAGGAATTCCACAGCCATATTGAAACCTTTCCTTTACTAATGTAAATGAAACCTGACACACACATCTTCTCAAAGGTGTGTGCATACTCTTTTTATGTAGTTCATTGAGGAAAATTGCATTAATGAATATTTTTAAGACCCAGGCTGATGACTTGTTTATTATGAAGTGTTAGGTCTTTTCTTATTACCTATTCAATCTGATTTTCTGATTTATACAGTGGCAAGTGTGTATTTACAAAAACAGAAGTGTAGGCGCTTCTGTTTCATCCTACTTTGGGTGAGTGAAGAGATTGTGCTTCCTGTTTAGTGTTTCCAAAAGTCTAATTAACCACCTAAACCAATATCCTCTTGCAGAGAAAGTCAGTCCCCTTATAATACTATTTTACGTATGAAACCAGCTGTCATTAAACTTGAAAGCATTTCCTTTTAAAATCTTCAGATGTTTTCTTGGTCTTGCATTCCATTATTGAAAAGCTGATAGTTAAAACTTGTTTTTGTTCTGTTTGTTCGTGTTCTTGACTGCATGGTTTTCCGTTCTTTTGATGCCTATGTTTCACTTAGAAACACATTTCTTGAAGACATTGCAACATCTAACAGAGGGCACTTAATCTAGCCTTGCTTTGTTCGTGCTCCTGCACTTGACAGCATCTCAGGGACTGGCTATAGCTCTAGTGGGACACTGTTTTTCTGCCTTTGGCCTATTTTCCCTCTAGGTAAGTAAAAAAACTAGGCCTTCTCTGGATGCTCTAATCCAATTTTGCCTCCTCAGTGTTATTAGTAATTTTGTGTGAAAGTCACGTTTAGTGTCCTTCTCATTGGGATGATGCAGCTATGTGTGAAGTTGCTAAGTTCCTTTGGCAGCACCTCTGCTCAGACAGATGGTCCTTGTTTGTCGCATACAGGGTTGGTAAGACGGATATAATGTTTGGGGCCAACACGTGAAAGGATTTTTGGGAGTATTTTCATTGTTGTTAATGGGTCTGTTTTCATTCCTGGATAGTTTTACTGACGAAAATAACCAAAGAAACAGGTTTTCTGAAAATAAAGGTCTTTTCTCCAGAGGCTTCAAAAGGATCTAAAAGGGGAACCATCTGAGCAACTGAATTATTTTTGGTTCATTTAACAAAAACAATAATAAACTACAATACAACTGGAGGAACTGAACCAGATTTAGAGTTCTGTCATTGACAAAATGAAAAGAATTAAATATATGTGATGTTTATGTTCAGTTTATATGCATTTGAGCTAAATTGATAAAAGACCTAATGATGAGTACTTTTGGAGTACTTGAGCAAGAAATGTTAAATTAATTCCTCTGAGAGAGAACTTTGGACTTTCTCTTCCTCCTTAAGCATCAGATGGTGGGGTATTCTCATATTTTTATTTAATCTCTTGTATTAAAATTCTATTCAAACTTAATTTAAAAATTATCTGAAATAGGAATTTGAACCCAAAAGACTGTTGTGTCCTCTTCGTGTCTGGGTGGGCATTCCACCAAGAAATTTTTTTTTTACTTCTCTATCAATATTCTTGGATGCCCTAATATAGAAAAAAATATTTCAAAGAGGAAGAAGTGAAAAAGTAGTAGATGAATATTTAAATAACTTGATCAGGTTTTGGTAAAAAAAAAAAAAAAAAAAAAAAATCAGTCCCTGACTCTGAGCTTATTCTATGTCTTTAGAAATCCAGCTAAATGCCACGAGCCAGATTCTTGGTGAGAGAATTTCTTACTGAAATAATCACTGTGCCTTTATAGGCTGGAAAACGAAGTCTTACCTACCCTGGCAGTACTCATCTGGAAAACTAGCACCTTGCTTTACCATTTGAGATAAGGTTGTGATAGAATAGAGCAGTGTTATCCCACAAATATATATATGTAAACATGAAGTTAAACTGAATTAGATACACTTTTTTTTTTTTTTTTAAATTCTCTGGGGCATGTGATCATATGAATATTCAGTTATTAACTCATATGCAGGCCTTTGTGAAATAAATGCCTTTGGAATCCTAAAGTAGTAAACAACTCAATCAGGCTCAGGCTATCAGTTTCATATTTACTCATCATTTATAGCTTTATTTTTCTGCTTGTAATGTTGATCAGGGAAAACTGACTTTTATAGAATAATTAGTCTAAACACATACCTCATTTATTGTCAAATAAATTAAGGTACGATAAGCTAAAGTAAAGATAATGACTTTTGAGGTTTTATTTAGCTATGCCAATGCACAAATCTGTAAGTTCAGGTAAAGGGTTTTTTGTACAAACAGCTGAGGCCAAAGTCCCCTCTGGTATTTCTCATGACTATCTAGTAGTGGGGATGGCCAGAGCCCTAAAGTAATACAGGCAAGTAACTAATTTTTTGATTAATTTTTTTGTATTCTCTGAATTATTCTTTCTGAAGTGAAGCTAGCTTTAGAAATCCCTCATCTACATGCACAGTACTAGGCACTGCTTTTAGAGGGCTGAAAAACATAGAAGAGAAAATCCAAGTAAGATACCTTTGAATCTCTTCATATTCCACTGTAGGTAACAGTTTGGCAAATTCTTTCTCTCTCTCTCTTTTTGAAGCACCTGAGAAGAAAAGTTTAGGGAGGGGAATGATGAAGAATAAGGAAATGAAGGATAAGCACTCAAAAGATCCATAGGGTTAGGGTCACAATACTAATATTTCATTTACAAGCAGTTTGAATTTTGATTAACTTGCTAACTACTGAGAAGAGAAGCTGGAATCACAATTTGAATTTTTTCAGGTGAGATAAAGATGGAAACTAATGGCCTTGCATTGAGGACATCATTAACATTTTATTGTTTAGTTTGTGATTTGCTGCTTTTTTGGGGGTGGGATTCATGGAAAGGTGTGCAGGAGGGGCAATAATTTTCCTTTAAGAACAGTGAGATCTCTTCACAGAGGCTGGTGATTGTCTGATGTGTGAATTACAGACCTACTTGATTAGCCACTTATCTCTGCAGGATAATTCTGTTGTCTGCAAATGCATGTGAGAGTAGAGGAATAAAGGATTCTCACTGATATTTTTAGAGATCTTCAAGCAGGATTGTTCTGTGATGACATTGAAGGTATTTGAAATAGGTCTTACACATTCGTAGCACAGTGGTATCCTGAATTTTTAAAATTATTTGATTCTAGTTTCAGCTCTTAGAGATGGAGAAGCAATGGGATCCAGATATTTCAAGAGAAGGTGATCAATGAAAAGCTTTACCTGTGCCACAAACTGAGCACCAAACACATTCATCTTGGTATAAAAGTCTGAAGATCATGTAAAAATATCCCTTTTTTTTTGTTATGGGGAAGAATTTGAAAGAGAGAGTGCTGTTGCTAGCACTGCATTGTCTCGTCTAAATGAAAAATTATGGCAGTAAATTATTCTGAGTTCATGAGTAGTCTTCCCCCAGGAAATTGGATGGTCTTCTAGTGGAAGCATTTAAGTAATGAAAAGTTGCTTCCCCCCTGTTGGGGAAGATGAAACAGGAAAGCTTTATAAATATGATTGCTTGACAAAAGATTTTGGGAATATGAAAACTACAGGCGACATCGAAATGAAAGCCACTTTTGAAATACCAAGTCTTAGTTACTGAACAACTGGAAAACAATGGTATGGCCGACTGAAGGTAATCCCCTCTTGATGGAACAATACCCTCGGCTTGCAAGCAGGTCCAAGGGTCAGAGCAGACCCTACTAGCTCAGCAGAAGGGGTCCAAAGAGTAGTTTTTAGAAGTTAAGATGTAACACTCTATGGTAATATAAGAACTCTTATAGGCTGTATGTAAATGCTATAGGATTTGTATCTTGTATTAGATTGGTTAGTGACAATTAGAATATTCAGTACAGAAGATGATTTATTGTATTGTAACCAGGACTTCACCACTCCACTCTACTTACTCCCTTACCCACTTACTCTCTTACTTACCTCCTCTTCGCTTACTCCACCCTTACTCTTACACTTACACTCTTGCTCTCTTGGGCCTGCTCCGAGCTGCGGCTGGCAGCTCTAAGCAGTGCCCCTGTACCCACACCCTCTGCAATAAACCGCATGTTCCAAGATCTGACTTCAGAGATCTCTCGTCCCCGTCCGTCCCGACCGTCCGACCCACCC
>NW_008237953.1:796970-798569 GCF_000691975.1 Corvus brachyrhynchos
AGTGAAGGGGCAGAATACTGAGTAAGCAGGTGGTAAAAGTCACCCTGAGACAAGGAGTTGACGCGTATGTGTAATTCATTACATACCCTGCATCAATACCCTCAGTTGGTCCCCTCTCCCTCCACAAGCCTTCCCCCTTGCTGCATTCAAAAGCCTCTCTTAAATCCCTCAGCTGCCAGCACATATCAGTGCAGTAGATTTCTGTACCACTCAGTCGCATTGGGCATAATGCCCAAACTGCTGAAGCAACGCTCTGTGCTAACTTCTAGCAATTTATGGTCTTAGTGCTTTCCTGCTATGATAATTTTCCTTCATGATATTTGAAAACCCAAAACAGCCATTTATGACTGTAACCCTAATATCCCATCAAACAAACAAACAAAAAAAACCCCCAAACCTCTGCTTGGTTAACTAAAGTGACATGGTGTAACTCATTTATTGGAAAAGCATTAATATCTGTGTTGAATTTAAGTGAAATCAGTAGCTTTGCTAATATCTGGTCCTTCAATACCTAAAACTTTTAAACACTGCTTCTGTTGAGCGCAGTGAATAAGTATTTGGAGTTTTTTTGTTAGGAAGCAAAAAGCAGTACTTTTGAGGCTCTTGTCCTTTATGGAAAATAGGAGACACTTAAAAGATAACTGAGCTTTGCTAACTATACATGTGTTTTGTTTTGTGCTGATTAAAAAGTCTCGGACAATCCCTTTAGTGTTCTATCTCTAGTCCATGGATGCCTGAATGCACAATTCTCTTATACAAGTGAACAATGGTAAAGAGATTCAGTATTTTCTTTACTGATTTAACAAAGAGTGACACTGTTCAGTGGTTCATTAAATCTTTTAACACCAGAAAAAATAACTATTTTCTCTCTTAAGAGAATTGTTCATGATTCCTGCCTATTGCCCTTAATCTTTGGCAACTCCAGGATCTGGTCACTGTATTTTCCTTTCCGTTGTTTTTATCTTGTGTTGGGGAAGATGAAACAGGAAAGCTTTATAAATATGATTGCCTGACAAAAGATTTTGGGAATATGAAAACTACAGGCGACATCGAAATGAAAGCCACTTTTGAAATACCAGGTCTTAGTTACTGAACAACTAGAAAACAATGGTATGGCCGACTGAAGGTAATCCCCTCTTGATTGAACAATACCCTCTGCTTGCAAGCGGTCCAAGGGTCAGAGCAGACCCTACTAGCTCAGCAGAAGGGGTCCAAAGAGTAGTTTTTAGAAGTTAAGATGTAACACTCTATGGTAATATAAGAACTCTTATAGGCTGTATGTAAATGCTATAGGATTTGTATCTTGTATTAGATTGGTTAGTGACAATTAGAATATTCAGTACAGAAGATGATTTATTGTATTGTAACCAGGACTTCAGACAATTCCACTCTTACTCTTGCTCTTACACTCCTCCACTTCTACTCTTGCTCTTACACTCTCTCTCTCTCTCTCACCCGTTTATTCTCTTGCTCTCTTGGGCCTGCTCAGAGCTGAGTCTGGCAGCTCTGAGCAGTGCCCCTATACCCACGCCTTTTACAATAAACCGACTGTGTCCCAAGACCTGCCTATAGAGATCTCTCCGTCACCGTCTCCGTCCC
>NW_008237953.1:798594-810584 GCF_000691975.1 Corvus brachyrhynchos
CTCTCTTGCTCTCTTGGGCCTGCTCAGAGCTGCAGCTGGCAGCTCTAAGCAGTGCCCCTATACCCACGCCCTTTGCAATAAACCGCATGTGTCCCAAGATCAGCTTATAGAGATCTCTCGTCTCCGTCACCGACCGTCCGTAACCTACACCCTCCAGCCTCCCCCTTTTCTTACAGACTCTGTAGATTAATCAGCAGGTTTTGTTTCTGGATAGAGCATCTCAACCTTTAAAGGAATAGCAGTCTTTCCTCATGTTCTCTTCCCACATGTCCTCTTTGTTTTCTAATCAGGTTTGTAAAAGAATTTTTTATTTTTTGCATGTATGGAACAGTTGAACATAGTATTCAATTAAATTTTACTCACCTAGAGGTTAGTCCAAAATCGGATGTACAGAATGTTCTATCAGGCTGTAAAAAACTCTTGCTATAAAATTAATCATCTTACTACAATAAGAATCAACAATGATTAGGTGTTACCTAAAGGACTTACAGTTTACAGAGTTTTCATTGCTGAGTTAAATTAGAAAGGCCTTTCACTGTTTTTTTAAAGAGAGAATGTATGGCAGCACAATGCCCATAGGGCAACACCAAAGGCCTATAGGGCAATTTAAAAATTACTCAGTGACATCAATTAATATCTTGGCTAGAAAGTAATGATTATTACTCACTATTCTTTTCTTAGCTCAGTAAAGTAGAGGACAGACAGTTTTTCTACATGCAGAGCACATTCAAACACTAGAATGGCTGCACCACTCCAGCTACCCCTGACACATATCTTATGTTACATAGCTTATTACAGTCTGCCAGTGCTTACACTGTAGATTGCAAAATGCAGGTTAATTCCATTGTGAGTGCTTTAGCATTTATTATGAACGAGTTGAGTAGACTTGTTGGTTGATGTAATGGATGACACTTAAAATTTCTTCACATTTGGGAAGTTTTATAGGACTAGGAAAAAAGAAATGTGTTGTTTTAGCCCTCTGCCCTTTGTAATTTTTTTGCCAGTTTAAGAGACATTTTGATTGCAGGACAAAGCTTTAGTGATCTTGATAGGTTTTGCTGGACTGACTCAACATGATTGATTCTCCTGAAACAAGTAGGCAAATCCATGAGATTATTAACTGTCAATGTGAAGCATGAGTTAGCAACGAGTATACACTGAAGTGAACCTGAAAGGCACGCCAGGAAAGAACTCTGTAATAGATAGGTAGATACCTAAAATCATTAAATAAAAGTATTTTCCTGTTATTAGTTTTGTAATTATTACTTTTGCAATAATCATTCTTAGTAATGTAATTATTAAGAGCTTCATTTGATGGATTTTGCTTTTGGCTTTAAAGATATAAAGTAACCGGCTTGACATTATATTCTGGAAAGGACTATTTGTGACTTAGATGTTTGTAGGATGAATTGAAAAATTTGCAAAGGCTGAAAAAATATTCCTTAAGACACTTAGAAGCATTCAAGGTTAATTACATACTTCAATATAATTCCCATAAAATAGACTTAGTTATACGATTTCCCTTGCAACACTGAAATCTAAACTTCATTTATGGAGACTAATAAGCCAGCAGACAGTTCCACTAGTTTCTTATTTCTCCCATAAAATAAAACCACAGCAAAACAAGCAAATACTGATCACTTTCCCCCCAGAAAGAAAATACTATGCTGTTTAAAATGCAGCTTTAGAGGTTGTTGTGAGTCAAGATTATGAAGAGTTAAAATTTAGCTAGGAGTTAGAAGCAATTTGTACTGATTGAACCGAAAGATAAGTTAACAAAGAGTTAGAAATTTAGCCAAGAACTGTAGTTCTATTCACTATTATGTACCTGTCTGAAACTTTGCTTATAGTAAATGAACTGCGATAAGGACAAAAGAAGCTGATAGAATTATAGCTAGCACCTATATTGCATGATCAAATACAGGCAGGAGCAATGGACTGTCTTCCAGAAGGCTTGCCGAGGCTTGCCCACAATAGAAGGTAGAAAGTTCATGGTGACAAAGAGATCCCTGCCTTCATCTTTCAAGACCACTGACTCAAATGTATATGATTAATATGTAACACTTTTTGAAATAAATAGAAGGCAAATAACCGTGTAAGCAGCTGGCACGTCTCTAGGAGGCGATTCCCATGCCGCCCACTGGCGTAATAAACATACCACTTTCTAACTTTAATTAGTTAGAGAGTTTTTGTCCGTGAATACCGGGTTTTTTTAATGATTTAGTTGGTTGAATGGGTCTTTAGAAAATTGCATACTTATTTATAATAGCTAAAATAGAGAAATTGAGGCATGTTTTATTAATTATTTTGGAAAAAAATGCTCTTATTCTTGAAAATAACTAGCTAGTTAAGTAACAAAAATAAACATTCTGTCAAGCCCATTCCTAGATCTTCTTAAAATCCTAAATTTCAACAATCAGACAGTCTGATATACATGTGTGTACATTATGACTGTATAAGTCCTGAGCTTGATAAAATATCGATAAGACCATCTAGTTTGACTTTGTCAGTCATGGGAGAACCAACAAGGGACAGAGGGACCTAAACTGTAACTGAACCAGAATTTAGGTACCTGAGTGGAAATCAGTGTTCTTAAACCTTGATGCATCCAGATTCTGTAGATCCCCAAGTTTATAAATAACCGTGTTTTTTTTGTGTACATGGAAGCGCATTTGACTTGATAGGACTGAATAACTCCTTGTCTGTCTGCTCTGGAGTCACAGCAGAAATCTTTGGAAAATAAACTACAACTTCATTTGAGGAGGCCTAAGTACTCAGTATCGCATGCACCCTTGCTTTCTTTTCTGGAAAAGGGGACTGCTTTGTGCAGTGTGGCAAAACTGCTGCAAAATCCGTTGTACTCACAATCCTTTTTGCTAAAATTGCTGGATCAATAACAGTTAATTCTATGATTAGTCTTATTACTAACTTCTGTTAGAGGTTCTGCAGAGTCTGTTTTCCTGTATTATTGATCGATATCTTACTTTATTTACCATTTTATTTTGGTTCTATGTGCACCATAATATATTAAATAGAAAGGAAAATATCAATAGAACTTCCTTGACAGAACATTGAGGTTAGAGTGAAAGGTTTGCTGAAGTGAATGGAATGATTTCCTTTAGGCACTGTGTCAGGCTTCAGGAGATACATAATCAGTTTCTCAACATGATTACAAAGCAAAATACAGAGCCTGAGTCCATGAGGGCAGTGAGTCAAAGCTTTTCTTGCTTTGTGAACCAGTTTCCAACTGATCACTCTGCAGAGGTATAGTACTGGTAACACCAGCAAATGTAGTTGGTGCTCAGTGGTTGGTTGGTTCTCAGCATACCATGTTTCCTATATGGTCACATGTGAAGTTGGATTCAATATGACATTTTGCAATATCTTACTTACTGAAATATGTCAGGATAAGGCTTTGACCAAGATTTCAATTTCACCACTTGGATATTTCACTATTCACTATTTGGACGAAACAACCCCACTCAAACACTCTCTGGTGCTTTATTTTTTCTTGTATTTTTCTGTGCTTTACCTAAAAAAACAAAAGAAAAGACTTTTCTAAATTTCCTCTTTGTCTCCCTATCTAAATTTAGTCTGTTATGGTCTGTTATAGTCTCTGCCCCAAATAATGGATCATTACTTCTCTCACTTATTTCCTTAGCTGTTCTCTTTGATTTGGTTGTTTACAACTGAGAAATACATTTATAAATGAGAATTAAAATAAAAAATTTCCATCCCCATCAGGATGAAAAAAGTAATCTCTATGAAGAATGCAAATAAACTATAAGTAAGATTAAATGGTTGTTCTTTTGGTGTCCATACAAAAAAAAAAAAAAAAAAAAAAAAAAGAAGTGGCTTTTTTTGATTTATTGGTGTTAAGTTCAGACACAACAGCCCAATGGAAATATATAAGTGGGGTTTCTTTCTACAACTGAAAATTTTCTTCCTAGTTTTAGAAGTCTTTTGATTTGGGTGTCACTAATAGGAATATAATCTGTTGTATAACTTCCTGCACATTATAGTTCTGTCCAGAATGACTCATGTGAAAAAACATTCTGGTTTATTTCCTAGGTAGAAACAACAATTAACAATATCTGAACGAAAGCAGCTTTGGGAAAATGCAAATAGGTCATAAATTCCCTAAGAAGCTCCATTAGAAAGCTCCTATGCTACTGAATCTTGTTGAAACACCACTGAAGAAAGATTAAATAAGTTCTGTTATGAATTACTGTAAATTTTATTCTTTATGAGAAATTAATAAACAAATAAAAGCAATACTGATTAAATAAGTTCTTACTGCCCATTTGATGGAGAGTCAATTCAGATATAGAATTTCTGACACTTTATGATTTTCACCATATATGCCCATGGTGCCCACCATCAAAGGAGTTCTGAATAAGACATAAGATGACATAATAGCTGACAAGTTGGTCTCCAAACTTTGCCCTATTGTCCTAAAATTGTAACTCAAGAAAAGACATTTGTTTAATCTTGCTGGATAAATAACTTAATAGGAGTGTGAAATCATGTCCAATAATGTGATACAAAATATTTTTTTAAAACACAGTTAAGAAATATTTTCACATTAGAAATTGAAAATAAAAAATATTTTCAAATTAGAAATATTTCCATTTCTAAATTTTCTCAGTTGCAGATACATATTTTTCTCCTGAGCAAGTACTAAATACAGCTCTTAATATCTAGAATGCATACAGCGTTTTTCAAACTTAATGAAAACTTTTACTAAACATTGTATCTCATTATTTGAAATCATAATGTTATCATCATTTGGTTCTTGGAAACCAGACAGTGGCTCATTCTAGATTTAAAAAAAAAAGAGCTCAAGTCGGTAACGAGAATATCACAGAGAGGGAATCTAATGATTTCTTCAGAGCTTCTATTTATGTTATTCCCATAATCAAGTGCTTAAGGATTCTTGGACACTTCATGTTTCTTTGTTATTTGTAAAAACACTGTATTTTGTAAACACAGCTGTTCCACTTAGACATCAAACCAAACATAAGAGCAGATGATAATTAAAAAAGATAATTTATTCAGAACACTTTGCATGGTTGCTGTCAGCAACTAGTTCACTAAATCATTAGATCTTTATTATTTTAACTAATTTTCTAATTTCTTCCGTAAATAATCACTGGTCTCCAGATCATTTCTGTAGAGTAATTACTATTCAATGTAAATAATTTTATATAACTTTAATGAGTTTTAAATGACATGTTTAACTGTCACTAGGCAGTTTAAACTGGGTTTTAATAATGTCAAAGGAACATTTACTCTTGACTAGGTATTTTTTTATATAGCTTCCTTTATTTATCCAATTCCACCTTCTGAGACTGAAAGAAGTTGCCTTAAAAATATCAAACTATCAAACAGACTAGAACACCTCTGCATTTTACTTGAAACCCTGACATTGCTCATTGCTTCAGATCTTTCAGCATCTAAGCACAGAAATATCCTGAATGCCTCAAGTTTGGTCTGTTGACTTTTCTGAGTTCATGAGAAGTTATCAGGGGTCTGTAGTGGGACAAGTGTTACTTAATATCATTGTTAATGCCACAGGTGAAGGGATCAAGTGTACCATCAGCAAATTTGCAGATGACACCAAGCTGAGTGGTGCAGTTGACACTTCTGAAGAACACTTGCCTCTGAGAGGGACCTGGACAAGCTCAAGAGCTGTGCCCATGGGAATCTCATGCAGTTTAACAAGATCAAGTGCAAGGTGCTGCACCTGGGTTGGGGTAACCCCCGGTAAAGATACAGGCTCAGGAATGAATAGATTGAAAGCAGCCCTGCTGAGAAGGACTTGGGAGTGCTAGGGGATGAGAGGCTGAACATGACCCCGTTCAAATTGTGATTCCAGCAAGGTGCACTTGCAGCCCGGAGGGGCAGCCATATCCTAGACTGCATCCAAAGCAGCGTGGCCAGCAGTGCAAGAAAGGGGATTCTGCCCTTCTGCTCCTCTCCGGTGAGACCCCCTTGGAGTACTTTGTCCAGCTCTGAAGTTCTTGGCACAGGAAGAACATTGAGCAGTGAGTCGAGAGGAGGCCACCAAAATCAGAGGTCTTGCTGGTATAAAGTCAAAGTTACTGAATTACACTCCTTCAGCACAGTCATACAAGTACAACCACAATCTGTTATTACACTCCTCTCTTAAGGTAATATAAATTTGAATGATCTTAAGCTGTGACTCATGATGACAGCATGACCATTCTTTTCCTGTATGTGGTGATATTAGTTTGAAGAGCCAAGTAAGAACTTTTTTAAGGCTGATTTCCATAAGATCCTCAGAAAGAAGCTGATGAAGATTGGGCTAGATGAACAGACAATGAGTTGACCTGAAAAGTGATAAGTGGTCAGCGTCAGAGGGTGGTGATTTTGTGGATCATCAGCAGGTTTACAGATGAAACTGAGATGGGAGGAATGGCTCATATGCCAGAGGGTTAGGCTGCAATCCAGAGGGACCGTGATGGTCTAGAGAAACGGGACATTAAGTATCTTCTTCAAGAGTGGGTAGAAGGACAGCATTGTAGGGGGAATTAATATTTGACTGTCACTATAACACTCTTCTCTGAAAAAAATTATGCTCTAGGACACAACTCGTGAATTTCTCACAATCCACTCATTTCTTTAGGTATGATGGGAA
This sequence comes from Corvus brachyrhynchos, assembly GCF_000691975.1. NCBI lineage: Eukaryota > Metazoa > Chordata > Aves > Passeriformes > Corvidae > Corvus > Corvus brachyrhynchos. The sequence continues at coordinate 805,256 of NW_008237953.1, forward strand.
TCTCATGCAGAATGACTACATTGGCCCTAACTAAAACTGTTGCAAAGCTTTCTGGGCAGCATCAAAAGTTTGAAAGAACTGCATCTCCTCTTTTAAGAATGCCCCCACAGTGGGGTGGAGATGATGAGCAAGAGCAAAAAAAAAATACACCAACTCTGTAAATCTTATTCTACTCTGTCTTGCTACTACCAATTGAAAACATGAAATTTCAGAATTGTGTTTTCTGAGGTGCAATCTGTTTTCCAAAATCAAACATGCAAAGCTTCTGTACTACTGAGGAGAAAACATTTGTTCACAATGCCTGGCAGCCTACCTATCTTCTCGTACTTCCACCTGATCCTTGGTCCCATCTCGGTACTAAGATCTTTTTACTGGCACTGACGATTCCATTTTGCACTGAAAGGTTGTTTGCTATGGATTGTAGAAACTTGAGTCCTAACATTGATTTTAAGAAGTCTCTCTAGTTTGCTGTGTTCTGCATAATCAAATTTCTCAGAAAGTGGAGGAATTTGGTTGGTTCTTACCTCTGAGAACAAGTCTGCATTTGTAATTGACTTGAAAATATAGTCTGCAGTTTGGAAGTAGTACTTTCACGTCATTATTGATGCGGAGGGAAAAAATTCCTACAACCAGAAAAAAACTAACAGACAAGCAAAACCACAACACCCCCCACTGCCTCCCAAACCCCCAACAAAACCAAACAATAATCAGGGAAGTCTGTTAGTGAGAATAACCACAAGAGAAGGGTGCTGTCCATGTAGTCCCATTACACTGAAATGGCAAAACATAAGTGCATATGCCATGACAGAAAACCACATCATAGACTTGTTAGTTTTGTCTCAAAGTACATTCAGTCTTTTTCAAATTTACTTGCTTCCATTACCTAGAGGATAATTTAAAAATGTATATGTGTTACTTCTCTATTAGTTATACATGCACAGCATTCAAACTGCATTCCAGCTGTACTGAAGGGCCATTCAGAGACCAGGTGATCCGTGACGTCAGAGCCTTAATAGATTAGATTTGCTCTTGGCTTCTAAGAAAGTTAATTTACTGAATGTTTCTATTATTAGTCAATGAATGATTGTTACTATTTCCTGAGCTCTCATTTTCTTTTCTGACACTTGCAATTTCTTTAATATTAAAGAGTTAACCTCGGATAGACTGCTACCAATAAAGTATTTCAAACCAATTTTTTTTTTTTTCACACAGATCCTCTTGATTTGCAGTCTGCTAAGCAGAGACTTCTTCAGAGGTGACACTCATTAAAGATGCCCTTTCATTGGAGCAGTCAATTTTAGTGTCAGATTATGATGCACTAATCTCACTGCTGAAGCCAGCTGAATAATACTCACAAAATAATTTATTCTGTGAATTGCAATATTTTTGAAGTAAATTATTCAACCAGTGTTCCTGCATTCCTAGCCTAACTCTTAAGCAGTATCAGTTTCTCCTCTGTGTTTTCATTACTCTGCAGCTGGACTGATTTGCATGCAGCATTGCTCATTATCTGAGCAATGAAATGGATGTTATATCCTTTGAATTGAACAAGAACATGTTTTATTTACAAATAGACACACTTAGCCTTATTTTTTTCCTTGCATTCTGTGACAAAAGTTAGAGAAGTATTGTTAACTCACCACTGTTTAAATAAATGAATGTGGTATGTTTACTCTTTGATATTCATTGGGTGTAACATCTGACTATTTCAACTACTTGCATTTAATGATAAACCTTTTTTACAGTTATTTACTTGTTTTTCAGAAAGCACAGTCCCATGTAGAAGAAATTGGTTTTCTAAGCAAAGGTACACTTGTAAGACTTGACACCTTGCCTTCAACACAAGGCAGTTTTAAAGAAGCCAAAGAGAAGACCCCTATTACAGAGAAACCATGAATACTCCACAAAATTGCCGCCTAGTTTTGAAACTCTGAACACCTCATTAGGAGAACCCTAAGCTTTCCTTTGTAAATTGTCACTCAAGTCAATGTTTTTTTGTGTTGGCTTAGGGTTATGCAATTTTCTTTCAGGATGGCTGTTTAGATAAGTTGGGATTTGATGCAATAAGTGATATTCTTAATGACTATACTCCATGCAAATATATAAAGTAAATTTGCAATGACTCTTATGTCTCAAATGCAGGTCATTTATTTCCCTCCTTCCAGTGAGTCAATATGGCTTCAAGTTTGTGGGGAATGTAAAAGGCTTAATATGGAGGAGGACCTGACATATGGGGAGATGTACATCTATGGCTCTTTTTTATAACAGTGTTCAGGACATGTTTACATAGAGGAGATGACTGTCACAGCATTTGGCAAATCCTATTCCACTCTGATTTCATGGACTATAAACAATGCCAGACTGAATACTTTCCAGATTTTCTTAAAAGAGACATAGTCTGTACCATCTCCACAGAGCATCTAGAGAATCTGAGGCATCACACATCAACAGAATTTCTACACTAGACTTCTGGAGACCAGACTTCTGTTTTTCAAGAGATTGATTTGAAGAGTACCTTGGGAAACAGCCCTTAAAAACAAATGGATCCAGGGAAGGATGGACATACTTCAAGAAAGAAATATTGATGCCTCAGGAGCAAGCTGTCAGTCACTACACGCTGAAAGATAAGCTGACAGGGAAGATGACCAGCCTGGATGGGCAGGGAGCTTTGAAAAAATGAAAGGAAAAAAAGAGGGTGTATCACTTTTGGAAAGATGGGCAAGCTATTTGGGAAATGTTTAAGGACGCCACTAGGTCATGTAGGAAGAAAATTAGAGGGGCAAAAGCCCAATTAGAACATAATCTGGCCACTTCTGTGAAGGATAATGAAAATTTTTTTATAAATACTTTAACAGGAAAAGGAGGGGGAAGGAGAGCCTCTGTTCTCAAATAAACATGGGGAGGAATATAGTTACCAAAGATGAGGAAAAGGCTGAGGTACTTTAGACCTTCTTGGCATCAGTTCTCAACAATAACACAGGTCATCCTCAGGACAACTGGCCTCCTGAACTAGTAGATAGCGATGGGGAGAAGAATGGACCCACTGAAATTCAGGAAAAAGGAGTTAGTGACCTGCTGAGCCACTTAGATGCTCACAAGTCTGTGGGATCCAATGGGATTCATCCTAGAGTGATGAGGGAGCTGGTGGAAGAGTTCACCAAGCCACTCTCCATCATTTATCATCATAAAGCCATATCATCCTGGTTTACCATGGAGGTCCCAAATAATTGGAAGTTGGCTGACGTGATGCCCATCCACAAGAAGGGCTGAAAGGAGGATCTGGAAAAACTACAGGCTGCCAGCCTGACCTCCGTGCCTGGTAAGGTTGTGGACCAGATCATCTTGAGTGTGATCACACAGAACATAAAGGACAACCAGGGGATCAGGCCCAGCCAGCAGGGGTTTAGGAGGGGCAGGTCCTGCCTGACCAACCTGATCTCCATCTATGACCAGGTGACCTGCCTGGTGGATGAGGGGAAGACTGTGGATGTTGTGTTCCTGGACTTCAGTGAAGCCTTTGATACTGTCTCCCATGGCACTGTCTCTTGGAAAAGCTGGCATCCCATGGCTTGGACAGGTGCACCCATCCCTGGGTTAAGAACTGGCTGGATGGCTGGGCCCAGAGAGGTGATGAATCGTGCCACATCCAGCTGGTGGCCTGTCACTAGTGATGTTCTCTGGTGAGCCCAGTCCTGTTTTATATCTTTACTAATGATCTGGATGAGGGGATTGAGTCTACCACTGACAAATTTGCAGATGATCCCAAGCTGGCTGTGAGTGTTAGTCTGCTGGATGATAGGAGGGACCTGGACAGGCTGGATAGATGGGCCAAATCCAATGATATGACATTCAACAAGACCAAGTGCTGGGTCCTGTGCTTTGGCCACAACAACCCCCTGCAGCGCTACAGGCTGGGGACAAAATGGCTGGACAGAGGCCAGGCAGAAAGGGACCTGGAGGTACTGATTGACAGTGGATGAACACAAGCCAGCAGCGAGCCCAGGTGGCCAAGAAGGCCAATGTCATCCTGGCCTGTATCAGCAACAGGCCAGCAGGACCAGGGAAGTCATTCTTCCCCTGTACTCAGCACTGCTTAGGCCACACCTTGGGTACTGCATTCAGTTCTGGGCCCCGCCAGCTCAGGAAGGATGTTGAGACATTGGGGCATGTCCAGAGAAGGGCAACAACGCTGGTGAAGGATCTGGAGCACAAGTCCTGTGAGGACTGACTGAGGGACGTGGGCTTGTTTGCCCTGGAGAAAAGGAGGGGCAGGGGAGACCTTGTTGCTCTCCACAATGACCAGAAAGGAGGGTGCAGCCAGATGGGGGTTGGTCTCTTCTCCCAGACAACCAGTGACAGGACAGGAGGACACAGTCTGAAGCTGCACCAGGGGTGGTTTAGGTGGCGCATTAGGAAAAAGTTCTTCACAGAAGGAGTGATTGGACACTGGAATGGGTTGCCCAGGAAGGTGGTGGAGGTGTTTAAGAAAAGAATGGACATGGCACTTAGTGCCATGGTCTAGTTGGCAAGGTAGTGCTGGGTCATAGGTTGGACTCATTGGTCTCAAAGGTCTTTTACAACCTAATTGATTCTGTGATTCTGTGATTCTGTGATTCTACATCTTGCAGACAACTGAGGGAAACAAGCAAAACTGCTATAAAACAAATATTTTAGGCAACCTTCCATACAAGAAATGCCACGTTACTTCAGAGCACAATCCACTTAATCAAATGTTCTGTCTCTAACAGCTCAGGAATAGAGATAAGATAGGCTGTTTGCACATGGCTTCATTACAACTCTACAAGGGATTTCCTTCCCCATGAAATCACTGAAAATATTCACAATTAATGGATTAAAACCCAACAGGACCAGTTTTGGTAGACAGTCTGTAGTGCCTGTTAAATTAAGAGATCTGCTGCCTCTATTCATTTATTCTTGATTCAGTTTGAACTGGTGGGGTTGAACAGGATCACCTCCAGAGTTCCTTTCCACTTACGAGTCAGTGGTGTGAACAAGAGTATTTTAGACACAATGATTGAGTGATAGCTGTAGTTGTTCTTAGGTTAAGATGTACAGATAGGTGTGTGCAACTTAAAATAGACAAACTACTGTTTCTGAAAGAAAAAGGTTATATGCTTGCATGAGTGCATTTGTGCTTGTTTACGTGTGTGTTTGAAGCTGATAAACTGGAAGAACTGGTTGTCCTGGGTTGCAGTGTATTCTATTACCATCCCCATCAGCTGTTGAAATCAGGTGGGGCAGTGTTTCCTTGCCTCCTCCCCCCAGACTATCTTTCTGTTAATTGCCCATCATTGTCCTGCCGCCTGAC
>NW_008237953.1:810935-842107 GCF_000691975.1 Corvus brachyrhynchos
CAGCCTGCTCCCCCCACCCTGCCTAACAGGGTGGCAGGTTGTACCTTGACTCTGTCAGTTTGACAGTGTTTTCTTTTACCTTTTTTTTTTTTCCCCTTTTTTTTAATTTCCATTAAATTGTTATTCTGACTTAGTGCCTCCCACTGGTTTGTTTTCAAACTAGTACACTGGTACAGTATGACTCTTGAGAGGGAGATGTTGAGTTACTTCTGAATTGGCTTGGAGGGAAATTGTATAATCTTAATGAATAGGAGAGAAACATCAGATTTCTAAGATGATATTTGATCTCCCTTGCTTTATAGCTCATTATTGCAAGTGCCAAGATTGCTTCTTTTCCAGCACTGAAACCTAAAGTGGCACTAAAATGCTTTGTCAAATCACAACCTTTATATAATAGGTGACCCAAATCTGCTGGCTCAAGAATAATTAATGAATTAACATTTCCAAGCAGATGGCTTTGCTGGAGTTCTGGGGCAGACTGTGTCAGCGGAAGAATGGCACCGAAACTTAGAAGAAAAAAACTGGCTTAAATTCCTATTCTATTCTATGCCATGCCATGCCATTCCATGCGCCTTACCTGTACTTCTCAGTACATCACTTTCTCATGACCCTGCCCTGTCATCCTACATATGTGTCTAACCCTGGGCACATGCCATGCAGTGGTGTTCCAGCCAGACGTTGAACTACCACTGTCCCCAGCCCCATGGGCCACCTGAAGGCTGTGTCTGATCATGGTCTCTGTAAAACACCCTGGTCTTGTTTGGGTTCTCCGGAACAATGCACGTCCTTAGTGCCCCACTTTTTGTAGAGATAAAGCTTTCTAGAGGTAGCAGCTGATGGCTTCCTATAGCAAATACTTCTAGGTTGCACAGAAAACGTGATGCTCTAGATGTGATTGGTGCACATCCCTTAGTTCAAGACCTTTGTATTCCTTTGTAATAGTGACTTCACTGTGTTTTCTCAATTAGCTGAAAAAAAACCAAATACATTTTTTGCTTATAGGGGTGTCTATCCCTAAAGTCTAATTCATTACCAACCATACACCTATATGAAAACAACAAGTAGAAGATGAGAGGAAATGGGTACAAATTGCACCAGGAGAGGTTTTGTGTTAATATAAGTAAGATATTTTTTTACAGTGAGAACCATCAATCACTGAAAGAAGCCCTCCAAGGAGGTGGTAGAGTATCTGTCACTGGATGTTCTGAAGATGTGATTGGACAGTGTGCTAGAAGATCTTATCTAAGTTCCCTTTCCCATGAAAAAAGATCAGATGATCTTTTGAGGTCTATTCCAATCTGAGCTGTTCTCTAATTCTGTGATTCTAAAATAACCTCCCAAACCAAAACCAAACAAACCTGCCACTTATCTAGGGCTTAGGTGAATCAGATAATATACTAAGTTTTCACAGATTTTGAATGACTGATGTAAAGTGCTTTAAAGCCAAAGAACCCTGTGACATAAAGATCTAGAAAATGTATCATCAATATTTTAGTGGATCTCTCTGCAAATATTCAAAATAAATTTCAGTCTGATATATATTTATCTTTAAGCATATGAATGGCCTCCTTTTCTGAAATGAGGATATTCCTCTCATTTATGTAAATATAACTGACCCAGTGCTTAAATTCAAGCATATAAAAAAGTATTTGGAAATGTAAGGCCTTTACCCAAAGGTAAAGATGATTTTCAGAAGCAGTGAATATAATTGTTTTATTGAGGGATATTTCAAAGAAAAATAAGTTTGATTTATCTTTTTTCCTCCATTTTGATTATCTCATTTGGTCTCATAGTTGTGAGTTTCCACCTCTTTAAACAATCACGGCCTTACTTATAATTTTTGTATCCACTTTTTCATTCAAATATTTGATTTTACAGTTCCTCTTATGGTCTCCATATGCACTCTGTCACACCCCTAACTAGCTAGACCTGGGCCAGAAATCATGTTCTTGATCACCATTTTAGCCTAAATGTGCTGTGTTGGGGTGGGTGATTACATGTTAAATTAAGGCAATAGCAGTGTGTTGTGATTTTACTCTGGTAGACAGCTAAGTCTTATCCACAGTTCACAGTCCTCATGGGTGTACCTGCTCCTAGAAGAGTATTGTCTATGAACCATAGTCTTTTTTAGGGGTGACTGCAGCAAGGACTTATCCAGAGCCACAGTAATTTTTGTGGTGCAATTGCTCCACTTTAACCTGATCCACAAGCCACAATTCCTTCTGGTGTGCATCAGCTCCACATTGGCACTGCCCATGGCCACAGACCCTTCAAAGGTATACCTCCTCTGTCATGGATTTATCCACAGGCACAGACATTTCAAGGTATTCCAGCACAGCTTCAAGCAGTCACTGGCACTTCAAAGCGTAACTGTTGTAGCATGAACTTATCCTTGGGCCACAAGCCCTTCAGAGCTACACCTGCTGCAGCACAGACATAGCCATGGACACAGATGCTACTAGGTGCTCCTGCTCTGTCATGCACTCATCCACAGCCACAAATGCCCCAGGGTGTCCTGTTCCTGTGTGCACCCATCCCCAAGTTCACAGTCTCTTTGACTCAGGTTCACACTGGAGTTTTGTCCTGCCCAGTACAGCAGCACAGAAACTGCAGCGATGCCCTGGCCATCTGCCAGCCCAGGCACATCTCCATGCTGTTATCCAAGTCTTCCTGGCCACAGCAGAGCACAGAGCTCAGCAGCACAGCAGTGCTGTGACCGGCAAAAGTAAGAAGAAGCCTCTAACAAGCACTAGACTTTCATATACAGGATGGCAAGCGAGCCCCATGGCAAGCATAGAAACCTGCTGATTTATAGCTAAATGATAGTAACAGCAGCTAGGAATTCAAAGCAGCACATTCCAGTCAAATATGTCCTTAACTCAAACCCTTCAAGACCCATATTGGGTGGCACAAAAGACTGTCTTGATATAACCCCAGCAGGCAAATAAATACTGCACATTTGCTTGCTCAGAAAGCTCATGGATTGCAACAAAGACTGTTTAATACGTAAAGCAAAAGGAATGAATTCACTGCTTCCCTGTAGCAGGCAGGTGTTCAGTCATCTTTGGGAAAGCAGGTAGCTATCCTGTGTACCAGTTAATTGGGAAGAAACTCTGAACTTCATTCTGTTCTTCCTCCACCAGCTTTTATTTCTGAGCATAATGTCATACTGTATAGGATATCCCTTTGGTCAGTTGGGTTCAACTGTCCCAGCTCTGTTCCCTTCAAACTTCTTGCACACCCCCTGACTGCTTTCTGGAGTGGCAGTGTGAGAAAGAGAAGAGGACTTGATGCAGTGTAAGCACAGTTAAGTAATAAGTGTATTTGTGACATTTTGGCCACAAACACAAAACACAGCCCCATACAAACTAATGTAAAAGAATTAGGTCTGCTTCAGCCAAACTCACTGTAGAGTGTTAGTCTCAATGGTTTGATAAAGAATTGGCCTGGCTGGTCCCCAGCAAGCATATGGACCTCAAGTTTCCATCCTGCTCTCTGGAATTACCAACATACATATGTACGTACACACATACATACATACACATGATTTAGACATTTTCTGTGTGCGACAGAGACCAAGGAGTTGAAATGTAAATTATAGGCTGTCTTCATCAACCAAAGAAACAAAAAGAAAGTGTAAAAAAAAGTTTACATAGGAATCAATTACCCAAAGTAATGTGTAATTACATTTCCACTGTTAGTTCTCATTATTGATGAGTTCATCATAACTTCCCAGTAACAGAGTTAGTGAAACCATCTTTTAAAAATAGGCCTACATGGTTAAACATTATGCAGTTTGTCTTTCAGCTATCTAAAATTAGCATCTAAGGAGTTACACTTGGGGAGCGATTACTCGTGTTTGACTGTGAAGTGCACAGAAAGATAGCACAAAATTAATTATAAGCAACTTAAATTTTGCAAACAACTAGATGTACCAGTGAGTGGTGCTCATGAGATACGAGCCCTCGGGGTGGTATGCAATTCTCAAGGAAAGGATAATATCCAAGTGAATAAATGTTATAGCATCATTCTGTCTGTAACAAGGTAGAAATAGTTTTATTCTGCTTGTCTAAATTTAAAGTTTCCCTTTTGCATAAACTGATAGCCAGAGATGTTGAAGATACAAAATAAAAAAACATACTTGGAGCTGTAAAACAGGTGAATAATAAACCCTGCCAAGAAGTGATTTGAACTTATTCACCATAAAGTATGTGTTTTCTAGGTTTTTTTTTAGTGAGAACTGCAACAGGATTTGTTGTCACAGCTTGTGTGCTGTATACAAATAAACCAATGATTTTTAATATCTTTAACTCCTCAAACAAATATTGATAAATATTCATCAAAATATTGCCAGAAAAAACCCCCTTCTGAGACATTTATGCCATTTGTACAGCTTTTTAATGGTAGAATTACTGAATGGAAGAAAGTAATACCTGAGTGTCTAAATGGAGACTAAGATATGTTCCTTTTCTACAGGAGTAACCCACAGATTATAACTGTAAACTTGACATTTACTGATAAGTTTCACAGTGACTACAAAATCATAGTGTCTAGAGTATCACTGGATAGTAATGTGGTTAAGCCACAAGTGAAAAATGTAGACTTCAGTGCTGACCTCAGTACCTTGTGAAGGTGCATCATCATGTAGAAATTTGTACACCTTTTCCCCAAGAAAAGTAGCTTGCTCTATTGATGGATGAGCCTTGTCTCTGAGTCTGTCAAACCACTACTAAATTAATCAAGAATGGTATCTGTTTTATAAATTTACCTTCCTGAAACTCCTCTGGTTTGTAGACACCAGTATACTCAGTGGATATTGTTTATATGCTTTCAGGTATCAAACAGTCCCTTTGCTTTTGTATTCATTGCAATATGTACAAACTAATTTAGAGACTGCCGTTCTCTTTGCTGCAAAAAAGATACGAAAGCTGAAAACGTATTTTTAGAATAATTTACTGGTGTATTCTAAAAAAACATATACCTGCTTTTATTTTTCCTTTCAACTTTGACTCTCTAGAATTTATACCTTGAAGCCAAATGATATTTTTATCTCTGTCTAAATCTCTGAAAGTAATTTTAAAATAGTGTATCTGCAGATGTGGAACCTGCAGTACTTGTGGAATCAGAAGAAAAACTGAAATAAATGAGAAAACAGCAGCTAGAGGAAAAACAAATCTTTGAAACTTTAGTCACCAGTAACTGATCAGTATATTTTGTTGTAGTTTGTATAAAATATTAGGAAAATATTCAGTATGCTTCTTTCATTGAAATAAATGAAATTATTACTTTCCTCCAGTTTGAATGGTGCACTGATAGTAAACAGAGTGTTAAAAATAAGTCAAAGGATTCTGCATGGGAGTTATTGCTGTGTAAGCAAATATGAGATTCTTAAAATGAAAAGCCTAGAAAAGTATGGAGGCCCTGATTATTCTGCATAGAAATGGTGGGTCACTGAAAAGATTAAATGAATATCTATAAATTTTAATAAGATTACATTATCCCCAACTAGGATTTACAATTCCTTTTAGCTCAGGTGCAACCCTTTCAGTTCCAAAATAAACCAGATTATAGCCTAGGTCAAGTAGGTTGATGCAGGCTGCAGAAAGATTGAGCTATGAGTACTCAAACGATGACTCTCAAATTTAGATCAATGCCCATATATTTGTCTTGGAAAGCTGAGGGTCTCAGGGGTTTTTTTTGTTTGTTTGTTTTGTATTTTTATTTTGTTTGCTTGTTTGAGTTTTTTTCTCTTTTTTTCGTTTTTGTTTTTGGAGTTTGGGGTTTGGTTGGTTGGTTGGTTGGTTTTTTCTTGTTTGTTTGTTTGTTTTTTCTTTTTCCTTTTTTTTTCCTGCAGTTCAATTGAATCCACAGCCTCTGTACATTTTTAAAAAATGTAGGAGAAACTTGTGTTGCTAGATAGCTGTTTTTGATTTATTAAATCCATTTAAACATTTGTTAAATAAACGATATTAAAGAATTCAACTACGAAACTCAAGGAAAGCAGGCAAAAGCTATTCATCCACTAGTTTATTTCATGTTCAGCAGATAAAAGCACCTTTTACGTATAACTTCCTCTTTTTTACATATTCTCAAGCCTTTTCTTCAAGGTCTTTCAGTATCAGACGTAGAATCATATACATTGAGCAGTGCTAAGGGTGAGACAGAATGAACAACCTGTAGGGAATCTGGATACTGGATTGAACTTATAAAATCAGAGCTTTTACCTTACTTGTTTCAATTATTTGCTCACACCAGCTACCTCTCTGTCCAAGACATCCCTTCCCAGCAGGAAGGTGGCATGAGACATTGGGCAGAAAGCTGTGTTGGTTCCTGATGTGTCTCTGCTCCCAGCCTCAGGCATTTGGGACAAAGCTCACTGAGCACCCCGGTGTTCATCTCCACAGAGATCTGTGACTTTTAGTGCCATTTCTCACTTACAGGGTCTTTGCTGCAGCCAAGGTCTTCACCTTCGTCTTTCAAAATCCCCTTCTTCCTTTTGTGAACTCCTGGTTTTGGAACTGTCTTCTCTTTTTGAAAGACTCCAAACTCTCAATTTTCCCATGTTTATGTACAGAAGTACAGCATGTGATCAGCTTCCTAATTGATGGTTCTGTCTCATGTGTCTTTATTATTTGGACAATTCAGGGCATCTTTTTTGTTTAGCCAGGATGTTGTCAAAATTTACAATGGAACTATATCACTGGCAGCTGGCAAGTGGAAGGTTTCTGCATAAGGGTTCAAAAATTCAGTATTTGACAGTGTCTCATATATACATGCAATTATTTGTTATGTAATATCATTCATAACCGAAACAATTTTTCACCTATGATGAACAGTTGCCACCAAAATCAAGATATACACCTATCTTACACAGAGCAAGACAGCATTGTATGATTCCATATATGCACAGCAAAATTCAAGAAAGTGAAAATAAAATGTTCTAAAAATATTTAATGAGTCCTCTATGGCAAGACAGGACTTTTTTGGTTTTTTTTTTCTTTGGTTCTCTATGTTGAGCTAACTTCCTTACTTCCAAGATCTTTTCTTGGTTTACAGTACAATTAACTTTTTATTTTAGTATGTATGTGCCAATGAGGAAAATACTGATTGTGCTTACTTTTTTTTCCTCCTTTTTTTTCCTCTTTTTTTCTTTGCTAATAAATGTTTTGGCTATTATCTAATGACGTTTAGTTTCTACTTCCTCTGCTTACTTGTGCATTATATATAACACATATACAAAATCTAGATATCTTTTGCACTTGCTGTGAACTCTTTTTTTAGACACTGTTAAAGGGTCATCTGTGTCATTCCCTGTCATGTGGAGTGAGTGATTTGATTTCAGTGTCTCCGTCTGATCCGTATGTTCCTAGCTTGCTCCTGTGTTCTAGACTCTGACAGGTGCTGCTGTGATTCCCTTTCCTATGCATTCCTGGTGGGATAATAATTACGGGTATTGTCCCCATATCTGAATTTTTCAAAGTGTATGCTTTGTGATTTTTTTTTCTCTTTTACTTATTGCTATACTTTGGTATGAATGTATGTGTGATCAGTTTTTAGGGATTTTCTCAGAGACGACATATGAAACCTTCTTTTAAAGCCAACTAACAAGCAAATGTATATAAATCATGTAACTTATAAGATTTTTAAAAATAAATTATGTTGCTTAAAAATCTTATTTCATTTATAAAGATGCAATATTTCAAGCAATTGCTTTGTTCAATAAGCTTCCATTTAATTTATGCAACACAATCATGGATTTACAAGGACACAGTCATGTACTAGTGTCTATATTGGTATTTTGTTTCATGTATATGACCTTTCTTTAAGACAAAGAAAAACATGGATTCTGTTTTATTTCTCAGCAAATAAGTGCAACAGAAGTCTGAAACTATGCACACATTTTCCAGCCAAAATCCGTACTGCTGAACTCACTGACACCACAAATATGTACCTATAACTTCTGCAAAGGGGGACAGGCATTAGTGAGATTCAGTGATGCATTTACGGAGTCCAAGATATTCTATCCTAAAGGCAAAGCATTGACTAAGGAAAACTGTACTTCAATGCCTATTTCATCAATAAGCTCTCCCTTTCCAGATGAAGAAAATGAAATGGATCAATTATGAAAAAGTTAAGTAGAGGTTGAGATACTGAATCCCTGCATGGAACAAATCCACTACATAGATTCTCCGGCCTGCCTTATAGGCCTGATGAAGGTCTTCATTGTAGATGTGTCTGCAGGATTCCATAGCACCCCAGACCTCTGTACAGTTCAGTTATGACTGCTACAGACTTTAAACAATAAATTGCATCACTTACAATTCTTGGATATTTTGTTCATATTGCCATTAAGTGGGAATAAATAGCACTGTCTATAGTGAAAACTATTTTTAGACAATATAGTAATACGGTATGGATTTTGGATGCCATCAACTGCCACTGTATTTTCTCATAGCCTGATCAAAGTAATTTATGTTTTTTACTGTTTTCCTAATGAGAGATATAAATTAACCTAGGTACATTTATTTTCTTAGAATACAAAATATTCTTATACTATCATTTAGTTCATCACATTGGATATGAAATGACAGCCAGGGATGCATTCTATTAACTCTTCTATTTATTACATGACCATATATTTAAGTGTATTGATTTACCCTCTTGCAAGGAAGTTGTCTGGATATATTTATTTTTAAACCTTTATGAGTAAAGTTTTTTTTTAAAAATTGCAACTGTTGTAATAAATTTATTAATGTGACCTTGCAGCCAAAGTGGTGGAAACAAGAAAACCCCAAAAATGGAATTGTACTGATTCTGGCTGCTATGAAGAAAGTTAGCTCTATCCCAACTATACCATGTGCATTCTGTTTTTTCTGCTTGACCAGCGAGAGGACACAAGGAACTGGGATGGTTAACCTACCTTGAAGCTACAAGCCCACATCTGCAAACCAGGAAAGAAAACTTTGAAGGAAGGGGTCATCCAAGAAGACTGTCACTCATAAAGGACTGAGAGTGCCATCATGATTGTGACAAAAGGACTTCTGGCACTGCAATGGTCAGGCACTGAATACTCTGACCAGCAAGAAGTTCTCTGACTTATGCCAAAAGAAGGAAATGGATAATTGGTTTTTAAGGATTGTGTGGATCTATCTGACTGCCTGGCACACCAGGTCCACAGAAGTATAAGGCTTAGATGGACGTCAGGGCACAATGTACCCACCCTAATGCCATCAGGATACAGTGAGGAGGAAGCCAGGTATACTTTTGGAGTGACAGTGGGATATCAGCAGTTGTCTGTTTTGGAGGCTGAGGTAAGCCTAAAGGGGGACCAGCAGCAAAAGCATCCTACTGTGATCAACACAGAGATCCAACGTACTGTGGGCATAGATTAGTGAAGCAGAAAGTACTCAATGACCTAGAAAGGTACTGATGGGTTTTTGGTGTATCCGCCATGAACACAGAGAAAATTGAACAGCTGTCTACCTTTTCAGGGATCTTGGAAGATTCCACTGATGTAGGATTGCTGTGGATTGAAGATCAGCAAGTGACAATTTTTATACATTGCAATTTCCAATTGCAGCATAATCCATATTCATTTCCTACTTGCTCTTTTAATCTATGTTTACACTGCATGTAGTAGAAATGATCTTCATCTGTGACTTGGGTTCCAAGATACTGCTATGGATTTGCAGCCACCACATATAAGGCTACAAAGAGCTTTAGAAAAATATTTAGCCTTTTTAGAATATGCTACTTGGTGTTTTCCCTCTCTTTTATATTTATTATGGAATATTTATTTTTTTAAATTGTTTTTTTACTATTTTTATTTGTTCTGTTTTAGGGAAAGTGCAATAAAGGAGGACTGTACTGGAGAAGTGTTTGGTGCTTTTATCCAGCTATTTGCATGAATTTTGTTCTTACATTTGATTTGTTCTTAGATTTGTTCTTAGATTTGATTTGACCATTCATTTTTGGGAATGTATTCAAATTGAAAGAGAGTACATTTAGATTAAATATAAGGAAAATGATCTTTAATGTGAGTATATGAGGCACTGCACAGTTTGCCCAGAGAAGTTTCAGGTGCCCCATGCCTGGCAGTCTTCAAGGCCAGGTTGGATGGAGATCTGAACAACCTGGTCTAGTGAAGGTGTCCCTGCCCATGACAGGAGGGTTGGAACTAGATGATCGTGAAGGTCCCTTTCCAACCCAAACCAAGCACCAACATATTCTGGCAGCACTCCCTGCAATGATTACAATCAATCAAAACTCTGCAATTTTTCAAATCAACTTTTTTCCTGGAGGCTTCTTGGAAGGGGCAAAAATTAATTAGCCAGAGAAAACCATAAAACTCAACTAAAAAAGCAAACAAAAGAATTCCGCAGAAAGTGATTACTTGTGTAAACGTGGGACAAGGTTCTGCTCATTTAGACCTGTACAGTTATTGTAGTGCCTTCATAACTAGCTATAATCAAGAAACCAAAGTCTATTTTCCCACATTTTACACAAACTAGTAATTTATATGCTCACTGATAGTGGATTCTGCAGAATACTTCATGCAAAAATAAGAACAGTATTTGTGCTAAGTTCTTTTATTCAGAGCTTCAAGTTAAGAAAAGAAATACAGGATAAAAAGAAATCCGTGAAGCTGAAGTGTCAAATAAAAATAGCAAAATGCTGTTCCCATATTTTTGAAATGGTCTCAAAAGAAGGAGTTGCTTAAATTTCAAAATAGTCTTCTCTTCAAAAATTCTGAACTTTCCCATCCATATAAATAGGGTGATATGGCAGTATAACGCTGGAATGATTTCAATGGGTTGTAGAGAAATGTACTCCAATGAGGTAAAATAAGGATGATAGATATTTTTCTTAGCATAATTGCTTATGTTATTTCCTACACGTGAAAATATTAGACTGATGAACATTTTGAAAAGCCATAATTTCTACTAAAAGCATTTACCAGTCACATGATAATTTGCTATCCTTTCATATGTTTTTAGCTTTAAAAGCATTAATTTAGGGTAGAAACTACCCTGCATATTTGGAGAGGCAAAAAATCACCCCCTTCTATAAATATGTTTAATTTTCTTATTATTTTCATTCCTTAAACAGAGATTGTCTCCAACATTTCCTTTGTCTTGAGTATGCTCAGAGGATGACATGTTTTGAGACTTGTTGATCCGCATATCAATTATAAATGTAATTTTTAGTAAGATCAAGGTTAGGCACAGTGAGGCATATAGGGGCTTTTAAGACAGCATTCTTTTAATTTCACAATTCTGAATGTGTCAAATAATGAATGTGGCAAATAATTAGATGCTTCATTTAATATTAGGTTACGTTCAATTCTCTTGTGGTCTGATCCCCATTTGTTTTTTTTTTTTTACACCTAGCATTGGTAGCTGCTAGACTAGGCTTATGTGCTGTATGGCCTTCGTTGGTTTAGGGTTCTCCCACATTGGACTATGCAAAAAACCCCTTTTCTTGCATGTTCGAAACATTTTCTGCTGAGATTCTTTAAAGAATCAAGAAAGGCTTCTTTTAAGGCAGAGAATAAATATCATACTACTTTATGGGCATATAACTGAAACCTGCATATCTTCTGATCTGGTTTTCTGACCAGATCTCACTGTTGGTATGTGTAAAATGAAAAAAACATCTTAACAAAAATATTAGGAATAAACATATAATCCAGTTCTGATTCACTTCTGATGGCTTTGCTGTGACAGCACTCAATATTTTCTGTCTGGATTATGACTTTTGCATGCTTTCTATATCACCCAGTTGGTTAGAGCATGGTGCTAGTAATGCCAAAGTTGTGGGTTTGATCTCTGTATGAGCCATTTCCTGAAGAGTTGAACTTGCTGATCCTTGTGGATCCTTTAACTCAGAATATTCCATAATTAGCTTTCAGTAGTGTACATTAAAAATAAGTTATGCAGTCCTTAACAGGGCTTATGCACATGCACGTCATATCTACTTCTTCTTCATTTTGGTTTTGATGGTTTATGCTGTCAAACTCAACACTGTTGTTAGAAACTTATGCAAAATCAGATTATTTCATGTTATGAATAGCTGTGTTACCATTTGCAATTTGCTCACCCCTGTTAAATCAAATTTAGAGTTCACTAGGTGCAAAGAAAGAGAGCAAACAGGAAAATCAACTCTTTATCTTAACCTTTATTAACTATAAATTTCAACATCTCTCTGTACTCCTGCTAATCCTCTAGAGCATTTTTCTGAATTTGTTGAGAGCTCAAGAACTTATTTTGGAACTGACATGTGGGAAGTTATTACCGCAGGCCTGGTTCCTACGGTATATCACCGTGTCCCGCAGCTATAGGGAGGAGGAGGAGAGAAGATCCAGCAGGCAGGAATTGTGCAGCAAGATTGATTGATTTAATTATTTTACAAACTCTTTTATAGACTTTTTTCTTCATAGTCTAATTGGGCAAAGGACCAGCCACCCCTTGGGGGTGATTGGCCAAAATCCTAAAACATCCATTATCAAAATATTTTCTACTATACCATAAACAAGACTTTCCAAGGTTGCAGGTGGCTTGGTTGTTTACATTCCCTGCTACCTCTTCTGTGAGAGAGAAAAGTCTCTCACGGACTTAGAAAAATAACAAGAAGATCCTCACTAACAACATTTTTGTACCTACAGGAAGTGATGGGAAAACTTATTCCTTGGGCTAAAGACTGTTAAATTCCATCCCGGTATCTGAGGGATGGGAAGGAGCTGTGAACTCAAGTGTGAAAGCATAGTTGTGTTATCATATGGCAATTTATGAGAAAACCTCAGTCAGCAAAAAAGGGGGCTGTGCAGAGAAGAAGATTTGCATGTGAAATACAGATTTTCTCACCATTTCTGAAATACAGTTTAGTTAACTTCTTTGGTGCTGAAAGGCAACCACCAGTACAACTGACTTCTTGACTGAGCCGTTTGAAAGGCAGAACTGCTTCTTGATCTGTTGCGTTGGCAATTTTGGCTGAACACAACTATTCCTATCAAAAATGTTGTGTACACAGAAACTTTAACAGGACATGATCCAGGAAATAATTCTATGCTTCTTAGAGAAGTTATACAGAAGAAAGGCAATATTGCAAACTTAATGCTATCTTAAGCTTAATTCTTATTTTCATATTTTGAACTTTAGCAATTTGACCTGTTTTCTGGAATTCTCACAGGATAATGGGGAAATTACATATTCCGTAATAATATGCCTGCGTATTACTGTCTCTCTACATGATTAGTAAAATATTTGCCATGAGTTTTCCACCTTGTATGGTGTATAGTGTCTCTGACTACAATTGGAATTTATATTTAGAAAGGGTGATGTGAGAGAATAAGGTGAAGCTTGTGAGGTAGGGATTGTTTCCTGAGAAAAACTTTCAGAGTTTCATTGTACTTCTTAGCATACATGAAATGCTTTACTCCTTTGGGGAAAACAGTCTTTCTTGGAAGATACACTGGATATGCTGAGAGCAGCTAAAATGAGGCATCAAAGTGCATGATGCCAAAGTTTGTTAGAAACCAGTGAAAGTTTTATTTCAACATTCAACAGCATGTTGCTGGGCATCTTATTAGTGCAGCCATCAGTGGGAACCATTCTAACCTGCTCCGGCTACCCTCTGGCAGAGGTGACAGAGGTGCCCTTCTCAGGCCCACAGAAAGGAAGAAAGAGTGCAAGGGAGCTGAGCAGCAGAAGCAAAACTTTGCAATTAAATAAGTAGATAGAAATCATGAGAGAAGAGGTGCAAGGGGCTGCTCAAATGAAGTGCGCATACACTAAGAACATAGTGTGAATTACTAGCACATTCTTTGATGGCTGATTAGGACTGGTTTCACCTGAATCACTTAATGTCTACATTTACAGCTGCCTGTCTCAAGGATCAACAGTATCTTAAAAATGCCAACAAAAAATGTTGGTTTGATAAGAGGGAGTGGCATAACCTCTAGGAAATCTGACATACGCTCAGAACAAAGTACATCATTTCAGCGCTAGGCAACAAAAATTGGAAATGCTTTCCTGAACTCCTGGCTTTGGAGGTGACAGAGTTTATTTTCTTCTTAGTAGCTGGTAAAGTTCTGTATTTTGAATTTAATATGAGAAAAATGTTGCTAACACACTGGTGGTTGCCAGGTAGTCCTTACCAAGTCCTTAGCTAAGGAGTTTCGAGTTTCCCAGTCTGCCAGTGAGCAGGTGCACAAAAAGCCTAGAGGGAACACTGCTAACACAACTGACCCAAAGGCATATTCTATACTGTAGAATATCATGGCTACTATATAAATTTGGGCAGGGGGGAGAGGAGAGGGATTGACTGGGAGGGGAAGATGGCTGCAGGGAGATGGGCTGGACATTGGTCAGTGGGAGGTTAACAGTTTTATTGTGGATCACTTATTTCTCTTGGTTTTTTCCTCTCCTTTTCATTACAATTATTACTATATTTTATTTTGTTTCAGTTATTGAAGTGTTGTAATCTCAACCAATAGACTTTACTTTCTCCTCCCCACCAGAGGCAGCATGGTGAGTGAGCAGCTGTATGGTACTTAGTTGCCAGCTGGGATTAAACCATGATGAGAAGAAATTGTTGTTTATGCCTTAATTGGACATGCCTTTCTTCAACCTCCCACTTAATAATGAAATTTGTGTATAAGGTATTAGAAATGCCTGGTTGATAAACTAAATGGACTTTTATATCTTTTATCAGGCTTGCTGGTTTATGATGTCAGTTACTTTGGAGACATATCTGCATAAAGGCAAGATCAAGAGAAGGAAGGGGAAACCTTGTTATGACAGGCAGTTATGAATTAATGATGAACAATTGGTGATTATGCTTATTAGAATTATCATACTGAAGAATGAGCCATGCAAGAAGGATCTGTACTTGTATCAACTCTAACTTGTTTATATAGAAGTGGTAGATTCTTTCTTTAGTTTTGTTTTAACAGCTAAATGTTACTAATATTTGGGGTTCTTTTTGCAGCTAAAATTACATGATGGAATTATATGCACCATACAAGAAGGAAACCAGATACAGAGATCCTATATTTACCTTTTTAAAGGTCTTAAAACCTTGATAAAAACTATTATAATAGAAACATACAAAAAATATTATTCAAGGAAAGAGAGTGTAATAGAAGAGAGATAATGACCTAGATAAAGGATCTAAATTAATTAAGTGAAAAGTTACGTAAAAAATTCTTGAGGCTTTTAAAATAAGAGCTGGGCAATAAATGGTATCTTATGTAAAGAACATTCTCAAATCTGCATATTCTTATGCAACATGCTGACTGCATCCCTCTGCAAGGAAATAGTTTTGCTGTACTTTCGAAGTAACTGTATCTGTGTTATTTTCAGGAACAAAATTTTATTCTTTCTTTTGATGTGTGTCAGTTCTTACACATCTTTTGTGTAATATTTGCAGATTGAGAGGAAGCCATACATACACATTTTATTAACTGTATTGCCTTTCTTTAAACAACAGTGCAGATTTCATCACTTGGTATTTGTTTCATACCTTAAATACATTTTTCTGAGAAAACGAAATAGTAGATTGATTGAAGAAAAGAAATACTGCCTGCATCATAGAAAATAATTATGATTTCTCATAAAATGTTATGAAAAGATGAGTAAATGAATGAGAATCTTATAAGGTTTATCTGTTTCATTTTGCTATCAATTTCATATTATAAATACAATAATGAATATATATTTCCCTTTCTGTCTGTCTGTCACTCTTTCTGACTCTCCCCAGTTACAAAAAAATCTACAAAAAAGCCATGTCTTGAGATTCTGAGAGTGAAACATCTGCAGCTCTCTGAACAAATCATATTGTCTGAGCACCATTTCTTTTTAATGTGTGTAGCTTTTCCAATACAATAGACATTTCCATAGCACCAAAACCACTTTCTTGAATTTTTTAGTAGAAAATATAAAAATCTATGATAAAATATTAATAATGTACTCTTTTTAATGAAACAGGAGTTTTCAAAGTAAACCCCAATAATAAAATGATGCTCTGATCAGATAATTCTAACTAGAAAAGCTATTCAGGAAAATATTGCTATTTAAATTTGTAATAGGCAAGACATTAATAGGAATTTATTCCAATGTATAATATGTGAGAAAGAATAGAAAGAGTATTGAAAACAACATGGAGTTACAAAAAATGTTCTTGATTAAAGTTAAGTAGTTTCTTCAATAGCAATGCTTTCACAAACTGGTTTTGATGGAAAACAATGTTAAATGCACATTTATATAATATTGATAAGTATCAGATCAATTCAAAATCCCTTGTTGAGTTGGTGATTAAGTGATTTGGTGTCATAAGGACTTTTGAAGTATAAATTTCAACAAATGCTTCTAATGGGTGCAATTTGAAAGATATATACCACACCAAAGTTGAGGTATGTACGGAAAGTTTCCTTTTAGGAGTTTATTTGTGATATGAGCAGCAATTGCATATTTATAGAAACTGCAAAAATTTGTGTGCAACTTAAGTCAACTTTCTTCCATGAAAATACAAATGGTCTTTTGCAAATGTAACAAAAATTTTTAGGCCAGTGCTATAAATAAATGCAAAATAATTCCTTTTTTAAAAGGGAATGACCCTTTGAGAATCAAAAATTTCCAATATTGTTGAAATATTTCTACATTTAAATTATTCAAATTGTAAAAAAACCAATATTTAATGCTAATATTTCAAGCAGAAATATTATGTTCAGAAGATTTACTTAGGTATTCTGCCAAGAATCAGCAGTAGCCATGACTAAACAATGTGGTTATAACTGTTTGTGTGTAAGGCCAATGCAGACAGATAGGACACCAGGTGCATTTTTGGGATTTATTACCTAAAATTTATTATTCTTATCTTTTTTGATTAAATTTCACATTGTTTCAACAGCTGGTAGTTGGAAAGATTTATTATGCAAACAGAAGTACTGAATGATAGTATTATAACTCAGCGTCACTAATTTGGGAATTTCAGTGCTTGTATGCAAAATGCTTCTCATTTCCAAATTCTTTCTGATAGAATCAGATTCTTTACTCTAGAATATGTAATGATATTAACTCATTGTTTTGTTACACTCACTGTTATAGATCAGTGTTTCATGATCCATAGAAGTCTTGAGAGTACTGCTATATTCTGCTGGAAATGATGGTCCTGAAATATTAACTAAGCCAGAGGAAAAATAATACAATTCTGCTGCTCAATGAAGCCCAATTCTTTCCATCATATGCAATAAAGGCATTTAAGTCTTTGTATGTATTTATGGATTTTTGGATCTATATAGGGAATTTAGAGTTTTAACTGTTGAGTTTTAGATATTAACTGTGATGATTTAAAAAAGCCTAAAATCTGTTAAATTTTTTTACAATCTTTTTCATTTTTCTTTCAAAACTTAGTCTTAAAGGCAGGCAGAGGTTAGACAGAAGAGAGTGAATTTTCAAAGTATTTGAGGATATGTGAAACTAGCAGGCATTTTCAGAAGAACACAGTTTTCAAATAGTCACTTATCTGTGCCAAAATCTTCCTCGCATAAATAGGAGTCCTCTTAGTCAACACGTTTTTTTTTCCCTTGAGTCATCAGTGAGTTCTTTCATAGGTAGGTACAGTACTGTACACACTCAGCCCAAAATTTGGACTTCTCCTTATAACACCTGTAGCAGAACTTAAAATTTTTGAGGAGAGTTATAAATTTAATTTTCTTATTTTTATAACATTATAGCTTTTTATACAGTGTAAACAGGAAATGTAAGACACCCTGAAACTATTGTGCATTTTAGAAAAGTTTGAAACTACTCTAAGCTTTCATCTTTTTCCTGTAGAAAATCTGTAAATTCTCTTTGCACTTTCATTCTGTGAAGAGTTAAAGACATTTAGAAAAAATTTGTGAATATATATTCCTCGTGTTAACATGAAACATTTTTGTGTGTTATTGAAGGTCCCTAACAACTCTTTACAAAACCTTAAACAGCTGTAAACTCAGATGCTCAGGTTAAGTGTGAGTATAATTGCTTAGGAGTTGAGAATATGAAAACTTACAGGTCAAATGACTTACGCAGAGAAAGAATGTGAGAGGAGAAGACAAGATTTTTTTGATTCTAATCCACACAATACCTTGTCCACAGCACATTCCTCTGTGTTGTGACATTAGATCCATGATGCTACCTGTTAAGCAGCAGAGCAGGTTTAGCTTCAAGCAGACTGTTGACTACTGTGAAAACTCCTTATAGCTGCAATTTCATCTGAGAGTGTCTAGACAGTGGTTCTTACAGTTCCCAGACACAGGTCCACCTAAAGAAAATAGTGACAATATTTAAGAAGAAGAGACTGGTTTATATCATCAATCCTCTATTCACCCAGAAATAGATGTGGAAAATTAAAAATGGAAGCAGTGATTGCTGGACATTTTAACTGAAAAAGGGAGACGGTTATGGACTTTGTGGAATCACAACATGGATTTTGGTTTCATATGAGTAGGATTGGTGGAGTTTTAAAATTCAGCAGCATCGTCACAATTTCATTGACTGATTTAAAGATTACTGATCTCTCACCAAAGCTGTGGTCCAAATATATGTCACAATAATCTAATCCTGTTAATTTGCATTTCCCTAATACAATAAATTAACATATGTCTGTTTAATCTGTTTTAAATGTGGTATCTGCTTTATCATTTTACAGTGAAAAGTTAAACTCTGAAAAAATCAGCTTGCAAAGATGACACTAAATGGAAACTTTTGAAGTCAGTGATAATGAAAAAGGCTGCAGTGACAACAGTTGAGGTGAAAATCTTGTTTTAGTCAGAAGATAAACTTCAAAGGTTTAAAATTGCCTACAACATTTAAGTCTGAACTTTAAATCTGATCTATGTCTAAGACAGGAATTCCAGATTATCATTATTCTTATCACATATCTGTAGTTTGCATGCCTTTCATTTGTCTTGGTGTTTTTCAACACATTAAATGTCAAATGCTAAAGGCCAAGTCACTGTGCTATGTTTAATATTGCTAACTTTTGTATTTATGTTGCTCCCGAAAACTATGAAGAAAGACTGTGAGGTTTCAGATATGAACTATTAACATAGACATTAAAAAATTCTGAAAGAACTGTTTTCATACTGTATTGATAATTGTAGTGGTTTGGTCCAAAATACTCATTACTGTTTATCTGCTGTGAGATAAGAATTAGGAGAAATGCAAAGCAGGCACCAAACTTGAAAGAATATAAAGAAGTTTATTAACAGACCTAAAAGAAGAAGGAAAAAAAAATTATACCACCTTCAGAACTCTCCTCCTCCCCCCACCTTCCTCCCTTCTCCCACTGACAATGTGAAAAGACAACCCTTAAGATGTTCAGTCTGTTTACCACTTCCATAATAACCTTGTTCAGTCCATTTAGAAAGAGAAGTCTCTTCTTGCTCATGCTATGAAAACATTATCACAACGAGACAGCCGCCCACTTCCAAATATTGTTCAGTCCATTTAGGAAGAGGAGTCTCTCTGCCTGCGTGTGAGTCCTTTCCCCCGACTTGCAGCTTTTCCCGCAACTGCTTTCGAGGGTCCACTCTTGAAGTTTTTGGGGTACAATTTTAAGGTTGAGCCATTCAGAAACAAAAACAGAGGCCCTTCTCCTTCCCTGGGAGCAAAGGGTCTTCATCATCTTCATCTTTAGGACTATCTCTGGGAGCATCTCTAGGAACTGAGGTTTTCTCCTTTCCCATTTGGAGCAAAAGTCCTCATCTGGTTCATCTCTAGGGACTGAGGTTTTCTCCTTTCCCGTTTGGAGCAAAAGTCCTCATCTGGTTCATCTCTAGGGACTGAGGTTTCCTCCTTTCCCGTTTGGAGCAAAAGTCCTCATCTGGTTCATCTCTAGGGACTGAGGTTTTCTCCTTTCCCATTTGGAGCAAAAGTCCTCATCTGGTTCATCTCTCCCTGTCCAAACTTCTCATGAAATTACAGCTGCGTCAGCATCTGCCTATCTCAGCGCAGGTGCTTCTGCTCACGAGTTGTGCCTATTCTTAAATGTGGATCACAGAGGTGGTCACAACTTTAAGTGGCTTAAAGAATTGTCCATATTCAAACTGGCCAGCTGATAGGTTCTGTCAGGTCACAGAGGAAGCTGTAAGCACCCCTTAGCAAGGACGTCCCTTCCGGGACAATGCTTGCTAACCTATGACAATAATTTTCCTTTGGATTACAATTTTAAAAATTAATTTAGAAACATTTACAGTGCAATTTCATAGATGCCTCATTAAATTAAAAGAAAAGCTTTGAGTTTCTAATTTAGTATATTTTTTATTACAATTTTATTAGTAAAAATTTTACAATCTGGATTGTCAAACACTAAACAAAGGTATCTAGAGAGATATGGAACCTCTTTCTGGGACATAATGAAAGTTCTACCAGAGAAGGCCCTGCACAACCTGACCTGTGCTGGCCTAGCTTTGAGTGGCAGGCTGAACCAGAGGACCCCTAGAAGTACACTCCAAATTAAATAAATCTGTGACATTTATCAAAATGTCAGTCATTTTGCTGCTTTATTTTACAAGCAATGAACACTTTAAACTCCACCAAAATAAAAATGCAGAAGTGATACTATTTTCCTCTAGCAACCCAAAACTTGAATTCCTCATTTTTTCTACAACATTCAGAGTTTGGTATTTTAAAATCCTATAGAACAGGTCCTCTTCTCCAGCACTTTTGTGTGCTGTAGGCTATCTATAAAACTAATTTTAGAGATATGCTCAGACATTTAAGTTCAGCATGTACCTGCTGCAAGTGCTGTGAAACTGCTCATGATAGATGATAAATTTGTTATTCAAGAAAGGATGCTGTACATTAACCCAGCAGTCTCTGCATCAATATTGCTGGAAACCTGAGACGTGCTACAAGGGATTTTTTTATTATTTATTTTGGCCAAATTTTCTGGGACAATACATTTTATTTTAAGACTGAAGATAACAAACTAACATTTACAAAAACATCCTAAAATAATTAATTTAATTTATTATCTGTTCAAGGATTTTTTTAGTGTTTTTGTTTAGAAATACAAAAACATGCAGTATCATCTGAGTGTGTACCTAACAAGCAAATGGAATAAGTGAACATAAATACATAAATCAGTACATTTTCTTTTAGCTGTCAGGTTAAATGATTACTGGAATGACTTCCTCAAGACAGAAAGAAGTAAAATGTGTTTGGTGTGCTAAGTATACATGTTGTGCTAAGATGTTATGGAAGCTGAATATGCATTTATGTAAGAAGTATTTTACAGACCATAACCAGTTGTGGTAGAAGTACACTCTTGTTTTAATAGCATTACTGAAAAATTTTATAGAATTCTTTTTAATCCTATGCTCTTAAAGTATTTTGATATTCTGAGACCGTCAGGTAAACTGTGTAGAAGAGCATAATTATGTATTGAGATCCACACTGTCTTGAAATGAGTGGGATGCAAGTCCACAGGCTTTACTCGTGGGCTCTCTTGGACTCGTATGTTTGAGAGGTGGGGCAGGATACACATTTGTCTCTCTAATGAAGACAAAATCTGACGGAAGGACATTTTTATTTTCATTCATAACCTGCATATACTATGTCAAAAAGAATGAAAAAACCATTTATCTCTTAATCAGTCCTGTATTCTCAATTTATAGGATATGTGGGGCTCGTATTTTTGTAGGTAGCAAAATATCTATTCCTACACTATTAATTTGAGTTAGTATCTTGTTATGCCTTGGGTGAAATAGCTTCATATAATCTAATAATGTAACGGATTTATGCCAGAGTCCTTGTGGAATAACTTGTATTAATATTGGTTTTCTAGATGCTTTTATTAATATTCATGTTTCACTTTTAGCTCCTGTGGCTCAAGAACTGCTACAATTATTTAAATATCATGAAATAAAAACCATTCTGATTATAAACAGACAAAGAAACACCTCTTTTATGCTGATTTTAAATTTTGGTAGCAAACAAACAAAAATATATAACCTTGCAAGTGTTTGTACTATTTTAATAAACACTTAGGCATAACTTAATGGTGTTTACCATTTTGATGCCATTGGCATTGGCATTTGTATTCTGCATGCCAAACACTATACAAAATGCATGTATAAATTTAACATTAAATCACCTTTGTACCTCAGGATTAAATAAGAAAATGGATTGTGATATTTTACTGCTTTGTATTGTACTTCCAGCAGGAAAAGCTGCCTGCTATTTTTAAAAGTGAATTTTTCTCCTACAAAAATTAGTGCTCTGAATACTATTAATGTACCCCTAAGAAAAAGAGGATAAAAAGAATTGATTTAAAATGTAAATTGTTGAGATGAAGCCATCTAAGGCTTTAAAAGATAAAAGCTAACAAAATGTTTTGTAAGAAGCTGTCCCCAGTTTTATAGTTAGAATTTTTCTCTTATGGAATGTGACTCCCTTTACCTGGCTCTGTACACTCACCAGGGTGTTTCTGGACACACCAGACACCCTCAGTTCTCAGGAAAGAATGTTTGGGTTGAAGTCAGTTCAAGTCTGTTGTTTGCTTCTCTCTTTCAACTTCATTCTCTTTTGTTTGTTTGTTTGTGGACTCTTTATTTGGTTTGGTTTGGGTTTTTTTTTCCTAGTTTTAGTACTCCACTTTTGACTGAGCTATCTATACACTTTCCTATACTGGTCTTGGCTAGTTGAGGGAGGCAGTATTTTCTATAATTAACTCAGGAAAGACCATTTACAAAACCAGCGGAGGGACTCAAGTGACATAACCAGTTGATTCACTTTACAGAAATTTATGAATAAGAAATCCATTTTTTTTTCAGTTCCCTTTATGTTGAGATACTTTTAGTTTTCCTTGTAACTGTCAATTTTTCCCCTTATTCTTCCTTGAGCTTTACGAACATTTTACCTGGGCCCATCTTGCGTGATTTTTCTTCCACCATATGGGTTTGTTTCTCTGTTGCATATTTCTCTGAATTTGAAACTTGGTGATTCCTGAGAAGCAATTGTTATTTTCATTTTTCAGTTTCAGTGGCTCTCAGGGACATTTTTTTTTCTTGTAAGTATTTAGCCTTGGAATTTATGTATTATGGTCTGGGAGCTACTCCCTAGAATTAAGGGGGAAAGCCTTTTTGGGATATATATGACCCCATGCACTGAAGGGGCAGAACTTAGGAAAACAATTATGTGGAACAGTATAAAAGAAGATTGCAAGATAATGTGCACATACTGAAGAAGAAATTAAAATGACACTGGAACTCTGCACATGTTTGAAGATTATTAGTGTTTGCCTCTGCAAATTTGAGTGGGGTGGTAAAAATTTTTCCACCTGAATTTCATTTTATCTGGAATATATAAAGTCAATGTGTTCTTAACCACTCTTCAGGTCTGACTTGAATGTAAATAATATATTGTGATCACATAATGGCTATATAACTAATTATAAGATTATTTAAGAAAACCTTCTAAGATAAGAAATAAATAACATATAGTGTTTATGACTAAGATATTTTTCCAAGCACTTAACAAAGTTCCTGCATCTTTTAAATGACACTGTTCTGATTCAGACTACTTCAATATGGGGCAAAGTTCAGTTTGTCACTTCTATGTAGGTTAATTTCATGAACATAGGTTATTTTTTGGCATTAATATATCTAGTTGTGTTTAATGTGTTTATTGTGTTTGGTTGTGTTAAAAATCTGTTTTATTAAATATTGACTTTTCTCTCTAAAACTGCCATGCTTTTCTCAAATTTTCTTTCATTGCTGAGGCTTTTAATCTTGGAAAACAGAAATTTGGCATCCATTTAATCTACATTAATTGATTTCAGCATTCATTTCTTAGTGTGTGTGTGTATATATTTGCATCTCTAAGGTTTGGAAACTTTAATTATCATGCGGCATCAGAATATCTAACTGTTAACAACATTTTCTATTGGTGGTAAATAGCAGAAACCTACCTTTTTGAAGCAATAATATGTGACTTCTGACTGAAAAAATGGTAAGAGAGAGACAAAATACCAGATTACTGGATTTTAAGTATAGGGCCTATACTATTAATCTCAGTTCAGGTAAAATGTGAAGAAGATATTCCATATACATGAATACACTACCTAAAGGCCATGCAGATGACCGTCTGTGGTAGTTCAAATTCATACAACAAAATCAACTTTTACTATTGTTATTATTTCCTGGGATTTAGTGAGTGTTATAAATGAAACTGGAAAAGTTGGCTTTCCCATTAATGAGTGATGGTTCATTAATTTGTGATTAATTAAAATTGTATAATTGGACAATTAACCTGAATTATAAAAGTTAAACCCTCCAAGTTTTAATATTGTTACCCTGTTCAAAGTTCATATTGATGCTTAAGTTAAATGTTCATGTTAAACTAAAAAAGTTTAAAATGTGTTATAAAGTTATATTTCTTTAACTAATCTATAAATTAAGTCATGCTTCAAGAGAGGAGAGAAGCTCCAAAAGGGACTATCCAGTGAGCTATATTTGGAAACCACCTGTGGACCTGTCAGCAAGCTCCATGGCAACACTGAATTTGATGGGATGGGCTAGGGGGTATAAAACCCCATGTCACAGCCCGGAGAGGTGTGTTCCTGCTTGGGAGCGGCCCTAGCAATGTTGAGTACTGTGGGTGCTTTACCTTGGGTTCATAGCTGAGTCAGCTTAGAGTCTCTAATCACTGTAGCCTGGAAAAGTAATTTGAATAAGGGAATTCGGCCTGTTAATTAATAAACCAAATTTTAAATTCTAAATTGAGTGTGGCCTCATTCCTGACAGTGAGTGTAGAAAATTTTAACATTAGCTCTGCTTCTCTCACGCAATTATGTACTGGCATTTTTCAATGTCAAAGAAAAGGCTTATTTCCTGCTTTTGCTTGTGCTTTGTGCTTCACTTTGAATCACGATGTATTTGTAGGTTTATGATCATTTTAAAATAGAATTATTTTGCACATGAAATCATTGCTACAAGGATATTTCTTGGTAAATGTTAGATATTTAGAAATTACTTATGCTTAAGGGCACATTTAGCATTACAACAGTCTCTGATAAGGAAGTAGATCACATCCAAGCATCACTAAGGTATTTGGCAAATCTCAAGAGTTCTATGCTTTGTGGATAGTATTTTGAGGAGCGCTGTAAACTACATCTGTAATTAAAGTTTGTTAAATCACGTTAGGATAGGTTTGGCATAGGGAAATGTTGTAATTGCCAAAGTCTGAAACATAAACTTTGATTTAATCAAGAGTGTCAGAGTAGTTGAGCTCCTCACCATTTCTACCAATTCCACACCAATATGTGTTAGTTGCATATTTATGATAATCATCACTTGATATTTTGAAATAGGGTGTTTAAATTAATTTTCACAGACTATTTGTAAACCACTAATTACCTTTTGTGGAGATCAGTGACCACCAGACTGAATAAAACAGAAGTGAAGAATAAAAGCCATCTCTCCTCCAAAGCAAAACTTAAATGAGTATCTGACATGTATTACCACATCCATGTAATTTTGTCCACTTGTAATGAATCTGTGAAAATTAAAATATGAGGGCAAGGCCCAAAATAATTGCTGTAACATCAAGGTGGAGGAATGCAACCTTTGAATACAAAAAAAATTAATTCTTATTTTATCACCCTTCATATCGCCTGAAGTTTGACTGAAGTACATTAATTATAGGGATAATATAGTTACAACCTAGGTTTTTGACGTATTGGCACTTTAAGAGGGAAAATAGCCCTTTGCATTTCAACATGGGACAAGATGGAAACATTTTACCATTATCCTTACAATTCACTTCTTCCCCCTGTTTCTCCATGTACATACAGCATTGTTTTGACCATTCAGTGCAGCTTTAAATGACGATCCAAACACATAAACACAGATTTTTTTGTGCAGTACTGTATGTTGTTTATCAGCCCTACAATCTCTAAGGGTATGGATTATTCTACTTTCATTTTCTTCAGCTGTTAAGCTCAAAGCCGGTCTCAATATTTACTTTGGCAACTTTATATCCCCTCTGGACAGGAACTGATGTCTGAAATTCTAAGAAGATTTTTTCTGTTTGTTGATTCCACTGCCAAATTTGGTCACCACTGGAAAAAATGCTCAAAAGCCAGTTCCACTAATGATATATATTAGTTTGCCTACAAGTTGGCCCCTCCCTGCTCCTATCCTGCCATTCTATTAAGAGGAAAAATACAAAAGTTTAATGTAAGGCTAACTGGCAGAAAACAAAAGATACGGTGCCACATGAGGAACTTATCAGTTAAGTAACTCTGACAGTCCATTGCTTCAATTTTTTTTTCTTTTCCCTCAAGTATCACTGTAGAGTTAGTATCTGAGTTATAATAGCAGGATTTTAATGTTAAGACTTTCAGCATAAAAGATTATAAGCAAGCTCGTTAAATACAGTGGATGACTCCAGTCTACTTCATTAATCTCTGTAATGTTAACTTAAAATCTTTTTTACAGCTTTATTTTTAGATTTGTCCATATTTTGAGCATTCAGTACAGTAAATATGGTTCTTAGGGTATTTTTATAGCTTGGTAGTTTGTGTATTATTGACAGTACTTTCTGCATCTTCCAATAATACTGCCTAGCCAACTTCCACAGCATATTTTAATAGAAATTTACTGTGTTTTACAAGTGGGAAATGGATCAGCTGAAAAGTACTTACTATTACTAAAAGCTCATTGGAGATAAGCCCCCTTGTACTATGAAATGACTGCTAAGAAGTCACTTGATTTTTTTCCTAAGAGGAAATCAAGTGTGGTAATTTACAAAGTCATTTTGCTTGCATATGTCTTTCTGAAGTAGTCTGTTTTCAACCACATTGCAGAAATTATAATTCCTTGCTGAAGAGGTCAAATTGATATTTTTTAGTATTAGTTTTGCTGTAAGTAAACTACAAAATATATACAATTTTCATATGTTATGTCAATGTA
Source organism: Corvus brachyrhynchos (assembly GCF_000691975.1). Classification (NCBI taxonomy): domain Eukaryota; kingdom Metazoa; phylum Chordata; class Aves; order Passeriformes; family Corvidae; genus Corvus; species Corvus brachyrhynchos. Next base: position 837,895 of record NW_008237953.1, read on the forward strand.
GGTTTCTGAATGGAAAGTGTGTCAAAAAGTTTGTATGTATACGTACAAATCATCAAAAGGTTGACCACTTTGTGGACTTTGAATAATTACACTGCTTTTGTACTGTTCCATCAAAATTTTAAAATCTACTTGAACAAAAAGCAAAATACTCTGTTTTGTATCATTTCTGAAGCTCATTGTCTTGTCAAACTGTCTGAAAAGGACTTATATGTGGAAACTGAGTTTCTTCCCATGAGGAGAAACTTCCAGTCTTCCTCACAACTCAACTACCTCAAACCTGCATTTATTTTTCACAAGTGAATGAATAAATTAAATTAAACAAATGCTTTTTCTCTAGAAGAAGAGAGCCTGAGAGGCTGATGGCACCAAATGTAAGGTGCTTAAAACACAGGTATCTACATTTGAGGTACTTGTCTGGGTTGGCACAGCCATCAGAAAGCTGTTCTCCATGGATGTTATTTGGAGCAAGATCCAGCTGCCCAAGGGTGGATACATATTTGTGTGTGGGAGTTCATGTGGATTTGGAAGCAGCTTTTGTTTTCCTTTCCGTTCTACAGATCACACTGGTAAAGAGAAGAGTGGGAGAAATTGTGCTTTGCTTGGGTTGTGCAAACATCTTTCAGAGGAGCTGGAAGAAGAACCTCCTTTCTGATTTTTGTTTTATTTCACCATCTTCTCTCAGAGCTAGACATGAAACTACGTGTGTAGATTTCAAGTGGAGGTAAACAGTATTTGTAAACTGTCACTCTAAATTCAGATGAAGACTCTTACAAACAGGCTCAGGATTGAGCTTCAAAATTAATTTATTAACAAAACTAATTCAAAAGACAATAAGAGACCTCTTGCGGCGATTTTCCATACACAAAACAAAGGGTGCAGCGCTGGGAGCTTGATCTGGGACAGATCAGACTAGAGGCTCCCCTTGCAGACTCGGGCGGTACAATTTATAACCCCAGTCTCTGCCTCCCGGCCGCCCCTTTCCCCGCTCCACCAGAGTGCTGTGATTGGCTCACTGATGTCTAGAGTCCTTTTATTAGCTCGTTGTCCGCTGGCTGTTGTCTGGGGTCTTGTTACTGGTCCGGGGAACATCCAGTAATGGACTTTTATTTCCACCATTATGTAAATAAGGTCCGAGGCCCTTCCTTTATAATTACATCATAGATGCCCTGGAAGATTACCGGTTCTTCATTTTGTACCACAATCCCCATAATAAGCTTATTAACAATAAGCATGCTAAATAGTTCAATTAATGGCTTAACTTTGATAGTTTACACTAATCAAACAAACCAACTGGAAACTTGACTGTTTATCTGCAAATTAATTAACAACCTCTCTTAACAACTAATTAACAACTTTATTTTTAACAACCAATTAACAACTTTATTTTCACTGTGAAAGCCAACTTTTCTAAATTTAATCATAACAAAAAATTATGATACTTCATTAATTTATTTAATACAAATTCTCATTTTGAAACAAAATAATGAACTGGAAACTGAAACTCAGATATTGAAGCCAGATAATTCCATGTTCTTAAGTCTTTAAAGAGTTGGTCTTCAAAAGCAAGAAGAAAAAAAGCTTTTTTTTCCAGAGAGTTGTGATTGTGAAAATAATGCTAAATTGTCAGGTTTAGTGCACTAGCTCAAAGAGATCCCGGAGGTCTAGCTGCAACCCAACTGCACTACGGCGACACACACACAAAAGAGCAGGCAGACGGAGGTGCGCTCCTCACTGGAGGGGGCTGTCCCTGAACAGGGTGTGAAGGCACGCAGGCAGAGGGGAAGAAGTGAGAGAGGGAACTCTCCATATAAGTTCCACACAGAAGGTTTATTTAGGTGAAACAATGGGGGGAGGAGATGAAGAGCCAAGGATCTAAGGGTGTCCAGGGATTTTGTAGTGGGGATAGGAATGGTGGGGATAAGGGACATGGCCAATGGGATACTTGACAGGAGGCAGAGTTGAGGTAAAGGGAACCAATGGGAACAGTACATAGGATGGACTTAGGGGAGGAATCAATGGGGTATCAAGTATAACAGAACTTTCTAGAACTTATGCATACTAACTAAGGGAAATGAATTTACATAGACTTACACATAAAACAGGGAGTGGAAAACACGAACCAATTATGTAGAAGTATGCAGATAACTGAACTGGGGGATTATGGGCTCTCACCCTAAATATGAGTGAGACATTAAACCTTGGAGCCTGGCCACCACAGCTTGGCGTCTGTTGGATCCTCAGGGGTCAGGGTGGCTGCAGCCACTTGCACCACCACACTAAATGTCTTTTCACTTTCAAAATCACTTCTTGTCTAAAACAGAGATTGATTTTTATTTCAGAGCTGAGCATGCTATTGAGCAGGAGCAAATGCTCAGATTGAAATTCTCATCATATTCCCATTAAAGTTTAGTTGCTATGGGGTTTTTTCAGTTTTAAATTTACTTTTTCCTTGACAATTTCTCTTTCAGGGTTTTGAATATTCAGTTTGTTGTCCATTGGTAGGATATGGTAATTTAATTAATTTCCGTTTTTCTTTTTTTTTTTCTTTCTTTTTTCTCTGTACACACTAGCAAGGCTATATTATATGTATTTTTCCCCGGTAATTAGTCTTTACTGTTCCATAAAACTGCGGTCTACCAGTATTTAAATATCTAAGCTAAGTATACAGCAATTTATCATGTTTTATGAATTGCATTGAGCTCACATGTCATTTAAGGCTTAATTATGATTAAGAGTATTTAATAAATTACAACTCACTTTAATAAATTGACCTTACATTTGCACAGACTTTATAAAGGACTTCTAAAAATGAACAATTTGAACTGTTATAGTTCAAACTAGAATATTTTCAAATAAGGATTATTTCCCTCACACTGTGGGTAGCTGACCAAACTCCTGAAGTGTTTCCTGTATTATTTTTACTTTTTTTTTTCCTAATTAGTCCCAAAAAACTTGTCAAGCTTTCTTAAATGAGAGCAACCTTGCTTTTAGTCTCTACATGTTATGAAACTTGTCAGGCCTTTGTCCTTATGGATTTGTGAACAGCACATCTTTAGCTTTGTAAGAACCTGTAAGGGATCAGACAGCCATAGAAGCTGAGAGCACAATGGAGTTAGACAGCAGTGTGGACCTTTTAGCTCTGGTGCAGCAGAAGCCTTGGGAAAGATAAAGGCAAGAACAAGAAGTGAAAATGGAATGAAGAGGGTGCTGCAACTTGACTCCTCTGGTGCAAAGAGGATATTAGCCACTGTGGCACAAAAAGGAGGTCGACAAGGTCTTGATAACTGACAAGATAGTGTTGCTAAGTGAGCAAGGGCAGGGGGGTCTGAGTGGAAAATTTTGTGTGGAAGTTAGAGAACTATAAATGCTGGTGATGAGTGTAATAAATTGGCTTTGCTTGCTGGCTTTGCTAGCACACAGCATGGTCCGTTGTTGCAGTGGGGATACTGTAACACGATGTACCAAACAAGGAGTCCTGTGGAAAAGAAATATATATGGACAGATTCTTGATAGATGTTTCAGAGATGTTTATTTCTCCAGCTGCATGGCTGAGGTCTCCCAAGGAACTCCTCAATCATAGGACCAAGGGTCCTTGCCCGCGCAGGGAAACACAAAACAACCAGTGACGAACGAGGCTGAGCAGGGGCCAGGGAAACCCCGTCTCTGTCCCCTCAGGGCCCCTCTCCCAGGGCTACATGGCAGGGGGAGGAGACCCCGTCATTTCACCCGTTTATTTTTAATAAAAAGAGATTTAAAACTTAACATTGAAAACAACTGGATAAACATAACAAGAACAATTTTAAAATAATACAAGCTACCCTCCTGAATCTTTAAATGTCCAAACAGATTCTCTGGAACATCTTAAGGCTGACAGAAGGGAGACAGGACTCTCCGAGCATGCTTTGTGGGGAAACTGATGCAGGAGAGGGTTTAATTTCTTCCCTCCCCCTCTTCATCCTCCACTCGGCATTGGAAAGGGATTTTTGGGGAAACAATTGGCAAAGGTATGGTTTTGTGAGGGAAACCATGCATGAAAAAATGGATTGGGAATACACTGGAGGTAATAGGATATAGGATAAAGGGGAAAGGTGGGATTAGGAAAAGGAGACTGTAGGGGGGGCCTTCAATGGAAATACTGTCTAACATGACTACGATTTTTAGCATATATACTGCCCTTTACAGGAACACCATCAGGCCCAGTGACCTGCGATGC
>NW_008237953.1:842645-851698 GCF_000691975.1 Corvus brachyrhynchos
CCTGCTGTTCGGAGAGGTGTCGGTCCACGTGGCCTGGGTCACACAGTCCCTGAGCCAGGCTTCCCTTCGCCAGGACACAGCTGATATTGCTCAACAGTCTCGGTAATTAAATAATATTCACGAAAATATTTTTCCATCGGCATATATTTTGACTCAGAAATTAACTGTGTCCAAACAGTCTTCCAAAAGTCTTTGGTAAGAATTAAATCCCAAGAAACATAGAAAAAGTTCTTAAACAACCATGCCAAGAAGTGTTTCAGTTCCTTTTGAGCTTGAATTAAGCTAAAATTTACAAATCATTGTTCAAGAATCTTTTTAAGTTTAAGATAAATGTCCATATGCAGCTCTGAGAGCCAAGAGTCTTCCCACGGTTCCTCCATAGTTTAGATATGGAATAGCAAAGCAAAAACAAGAAGAGGAATCCAAAGTTTCTAGGGTTTACTCACACATCAGTCGCTTAGGGATCGGGGATCATTCTGCTCGCATTTTTCTACCATTATGTTACAGTGGGGATACTTTAACACGCATATCAAACAAGGAGTCCTGTGGAAAAGAAATATATATGGACAGATTCCTGATAGATGTTTCAGAGATGTCTATTTCTCCAGCCACATAGCCGGGCCCTCCTGAGGAACTCCTCAATCATGGTACTGAGGGTCCTTGCCCACGCAGGGAAACACAAAACAACCAATGGCGAACGAGGCTGAGCAGGGGCTCAGGAAACCCTGTCTCTGTCCCCTCAGGGCCCCTCTCCCAGGGCTACATGGCAGGGGGAGGAGACCCCGACAGTCCGTGTCTTTCTTTCAATTGCCGCAAGAACCCACAGTTCAAAAAAGGATTTTTCCTATTATATTAAAAACAACAGTTAAAAATGATACAGATATATGGATGCCCATGCACACACTTCCTCGCCTACACAGTGATAAAACTGCTGGCTGGCCCTAGGGACCTTAAGAGATTGGAGAGACATAGGATCTTTTTCAAACTGACAGGTGTTATACAAGTGGGTGTAGGACTAGCAGCAGAGCCCTTCTGATATCATGTATCTTCATGTCTAATAGAGTTAATACCTAATGTCTGACAGCTCTTGGATCTAGTCACTCTTGTCCTTCTTCCAGTGGGCCCTAAGCAATGTAAAAAGTGCCTGGAGAGAATAGGCATTTTTTGATAATGAGAATGGCTTTGTATTGGGCAAGTCTTGGTGAGAAATTTCTTTGGGAATTTCAAAGGGTGTGATTGATACAGGTATCTGACTAGATTTTAAAACATGCTCCCTATCAATGCCTGAATAAAGATGACAGAAATATCCCCATATCTATGGGCATGCCTGCTTCCAGTGCTTGAATATGTTTCAACTTTTCCACAGTGCTGCTGGGTGGGGTAACTGGTGGTATACACTGTTCTGTACAGGTTTTATATGGTTCTAAGGTTCTACCGTTTTTCAGCACAATGGCATGCAGTGCTTAGCAAACCTTAGCATTTGTAAATCTCAAGAGTAAAGGATGGAAAATGGATTTTCCAGAATGAAATTAAACAACAGACCAAAGTTGTTTTCCTTGTGTCTGTGGCTTCTACTTGGTCTTGACACTAAATAGGTTTCTTTATTGCTGGGCTCTATCAAGGAACTGCATACATTTTTGACTGTACAATTTTCTTTAGAGATTGAATTCATTATCATAAATGGCAGTATTAGATAATACATTTAAATGCATCCTTCCAAATTAATTCTTTTTTTAAAAGCTAGAGTAACCACCACAGAAAGGATAATAGTAAAAAGGCTGAAGTGGTAGTCAAAGAAAGAAAATCTTTGTTCAAATCAAAGAACTATAGATTCCTACTGTGATTCTGAGTTACCACATCTGTCATGATCTTTTATTATTTTACAGATTTGGTTGTAACCTTAGTAACCAGGTATCCATAGTAACATGTATATTCAAAGACAATTGTTTGATCAAAACTTTTTTGTGATCTGATTTCTGAAGTCCTGATAGACTGTTTCGCTCAATTCAGGATGAAATTAGAGCCCAACTTTTTCATTTTTTAAATACTCAGTTTCACCTCACAGATGACCTTTCCCAAAAATGTATCTAGTTGTACTAATAACAAGTATGCCACTGTGTGTCACACATGAGGGCACAGATTGCTATATCTTACAGTACATGGTGGGTGTTGAAAGTGAATATTGATTCAAATAGAATATTTTAGTGATGCCATGAAGATTTTTTGCGTTTTGTTTTACACCCCTGTTATACCTTTTTACAACTTCTGTATTCCTAGTGCTTTTTGCCTACATTCTTGGACTTGTTTGTCAAGCTAAGAGACTAAACATTTTAGAAGCTTCATAGCTAGGAATCAATGTGCCCCAGACCCCAAGGTCCTCTCCAGAACACATTCTGTAAACCAAGATAGAACCATCCAGGGGAAGGTTCCTTGGGGAGGGGGGCTCACTTGAGCCTCTCATTGAGGAATCTTTGATAGATATGCTAATTAGTAAAACCTATAATGATATACCCGATCTTTGGGGATATACTCGGCGGGGTGCATCTCGATGCATTTGACCTGGACATGTGCACCTAAGGATCCTTAAAATAAATACCAAGGTAAAATCCCTTTTCCCCTTCTAACCATGTATAACTCTTGATTTTAAGACCAAGAAAAGGCATCATCAGAACATAGCACATGGATATGCTTATTTTGCTATAGAGTAGAAAACACTAAAAGCATATTTCTTATACTACATCAACATAATAAATATCTGAGGCACTATTGATGCATTTTTATTAATTTTGCATCATCTTTAAATAGATATGAAAAAGGTCTTTGAAGTTTTATAACTTTTGAACAAACATAAAATATTGAACTGCTAAGAGATGATTTGAACCTCTTGAAAAAAATCCAAACAATGTGGAGACACAGTATAAAAATTAGAATGCAACAACAACATCCAGCTAATCATTTACATTCTGAAACAGTGTTAAGTTGGAAAACATTGTCTGCCCTCAAGCCATCAGAATGAGCATTTTATTTCAGGGAAAGCTGGAAATGTTGAACACCTGTTGGATTGGTTGTGCTTACAGTCCTCAAGTTTCATGAAATTGGGAAACCCTGTAAGTGATAAAATACAAGAAACAATATTGTCTGTAGTGACAGGATCATCAGGTTTACTATGCTGGCACTATAAACTTTGGATAGGAAGCTGGATGGATTGGTGGCTGGAAGATACCTGGTTCATATGTTATGAATCAACACTTAATAAAATGAGAATTATGAGGTCCTCTTCAATATATGAAATAGAGAATACTATTTATAATATCTAAATAAATGTATTGCACACACATTGTATTTAATTCAATAAAACCAACCAACCAACCGACCAACCAACCAACCAACAATCACATGTTTCCAGAATCCAGCTTGTTACTGTGCACCTCCAAATTTCCTTTTCAGAAGAAGATAATTTTCTAATTTTTCCTTTAGGTCATAGGTTCTTCTTTTTTTCAGAGGAAAAAAACCTCTCAGCAATCCACACTTGATTTAGTCTCAAAGGTCATATATTTGTATTAATAGTAGAGTGTTTATTATCTATTAATTTTGTAATTGTGTAATATAGTCTTAGATGATCTTTTAACATATTAGATATTTTATTTTTATTAACTTTCTTCCCTAATATATGTAGGTCTGATACTGTTTTACTCTCTTCATATAAAGTTTTCTTAGACCTAATTCTCTACAATTTTGTTTCCTCATTACTACAAACAGGATACAGGAAAAAGCAGCTCACTAGTACCTCACATCATCACAGTGATGCAGGTTATAGATGCAATGCAAGAACACTTTATACAGTCTTCACTCATTTCTTTCTGCTGCACAAATGTACACAAATTTCTCTACAAGCCATGCTAAATCTAGGACTTTTAACAACCAGTGTCGTCACAACCATTATGAATTACATGTTTGTATTTTATAGCAAATGTTTTGTATCTATACAGGCAACCAGGTGATGGTTTCAAATGGTATAACTTTGTTTGTTCTCAGTATCTCTGCATACCTACATCAAATTCAAACTCAGTGGCTTGAGGAATCAGGTAAAATTAAGAAAAAGACCTGTAATATCAACAAAAATGATCTGGCTTATTGTATTTAGTTAAATTAAAGCTGTATTTTAACCTTAGCATCACTGGACTCAATATCAAGATTAAGAGATTTAGTTCCTAAGAAAGATATAACACTTATTTGTATATTTTTTAAGTGTTTTCCCACAGCACTTTTCTGTGCATTGTGTTAGACCTCTCTGTTGCTATTTTATATTGTTTGATTAAATATTGTATATATTTTTTGATTAAAAAGATATGAAATCTGCCCTAGAGAATTAGCAATGTAAATTCAAAGCTGATGCAGATAAAAGTATATGGAGATGACAAGGTTATTTACCCAAAAATGCATAGTGAAAACAGTGGATGTTTACTGTACTTATTTACTAACTTGACTGGCAAGTTTATTTTCAGTAGATTAAAAAATTTAGATTATTTTAAATTAGTGTATAATTTATGATTAGAAGAAAATAGATATGCAATAGGATATTTCTAATGGAGAATCAGGTTCTATCTTTTATGTTTATCATGCACTTGAATAAATTGAATATCAACTTAGCTGAATAGTTGGTCATTAGTGTATATAAATTAATCTAAATATGAGTTAAAGATACATTTTGACATGGATGAAAATAAAATTATAAAAATAAAATTTTAAAAAGTGAGTTTTGCTACAATATTTAAAGTTGCTTTTTAATAAAAATGAAAAGTAATTCCATCACAGCCTTGGTTATAGAAAACCACAAATGTTATGGAAGTATGAAAACATTGTAGTAAAATCTTGGTTCTGGTAAGTGTTGATAACTACAGCTTTTGAAGACATGACTAATATGCATTTGTGGTAGATACTACTCATAATGTTAGTAAGATTAGTATTATCCAAGCAAATGAAAAGGATATGGAAAGTAATTTCTTTAAAATTTAGAAGAAAACATTTAATCCCTGCTGTAATCAGAATACTGCTATAAATTACAATGGTTTCTTTCCCTTTATGTTGGCTTATTTCTGCTATGAAGGAAGATCATCTCTAGTCTTTCCTCGCCAAACTTCATTCAAATCATTAGACTGCATAGTCTCCACAACAAAGAAGAATATACTGCACTTTTGTTTTTTTATGTGCCGTGAAGATACACATCAAATGATCAAAAGATCAAAAGAAATCCTAAATCAGAGAAGAATGAGGCCAGGCCTGAGATGCATCATGTAGTTGTGCTGATAAAGAATTCTTTTGACACAATTTTTGATCAGAAAAGCACAGCTTCAGGCTGAAACAGTTTCTGTACAGCAGTTCTGAAATGTTGTTCAAACATTGCTAGTTGAAAACTGGTTTTGAATTTAAAATTTAATGAATAGAATAAAATTATATATTACACACAAGAAAATGAAACATTTTGGCTTGAATTGTAATCAGGAGATAAAATCCAGTTTATCAATATAACCATAAAATGACAGCCAAAGGTGACTCTTGAGCAGGTCGTAAGAGTTAGTAGTATGTGGTATTCTGAATCACAAAAAAATCTGAAACAACATTACAGAAAGAAGAGCTGCTTAAAACTTTCAAAGGTAACATCTGAACACATTATCTATCATGCTAAATGATAGCATTTAGGCAAAACCCAGTCTGAAGTAGGTTTATTCTGAATTCTATGTACTTCAGGATATATCTTCAATTAATTAAAAAATCCTTTATTTACTTCTTTATATTTACTGTCCTTTAAGATTTGATGTAATATTTCTTACCCTTAACATAATATTTCTGATTATGTTATTATAATCAGAGTTCATAGAATAATTTGCCTTGGAAGTGAGCTTTAAAGGTCATCTTGTCCAATGCCCCTGCAATAATCAGGGAACATCTGCAACCAGATCAGGTGTCTCAGAGCCCCATTTAACCCTACCTGAATGTTTCCAGGGCAACCTGTTCCAGTGCCTCACCACCCTCATTATAAAAAAAGTCTGTCTCATATCTAGTCTAATCCTTTTTTATTTAAAACCATTATCCTATGTCCTATTGTAATAGGTCCTACTAAAGGGTCTGTCCCCATTCTTCTTATTCCTTTTTAATTATTGAAGGACCACAAAAAGGTGTCCCCAGAACTGTCTTTTCTCCAGGCTGAACGACCCCAGTTGTCTCAGACTTTCTCCATGGAAGAGATGCTCCTATCCTCTAATCACCTCAGTGGCGCTTGCTCCAACAGATTGAAGTCCTTCCTGTGCTGGGACCCCAGATCTGGATGCAGTGTTCCAGGTGGGGTCTCACCAGGGCAGAGCAGAGGGGCAAAATCTCCTCTCTTGCCCTGCTGCCCACGCTGCTTTGGATGCAGCCCAGGACACGTTTGGCTTTCTGGGCTGTGAGTGCCCATGTCTGGGTCATGTCCAGACTCTCAACCCCCATCATCTCTGAGTCATTTTTGGAGGGCTGCTCTCCATCTGTTCATCCCCCAGCCTGTGTTGGTACCAGGGGTTGCTCTGACCCAGGTGCAGCACCTTGCACTTGGTCTTGGTAAACCTCATGAGGTTCTCATGAACCCATTTCCCAAGCTTGTCCAGGTGCCTCTGTACGCCATCCCTTCCTTCTGATGTGTCAACAGCACCACTTAGCTTGGTGTCCTCTAAAAATTTGCTGAGCATGCACTTGATCCTTTTGTCTATGTCATTAATTAAGATACTGAAAAACCCTGGTCCCAATACGAATCCCTGAGGGACCCCACTTGTCACTGATGTCCATTTGCAGTCTGAGCCTTTGACCACTACCCTCTGGATATGACCATTTGGCTACTTTCTTAATGATCCAAGAGTCTACCCACTGAATCCATCTCTCTCCAATTTGGAGAGAAAGATGTGGGTCAAAGGCTTTTCAGAAGTCCAGATAAGTAACACCTGCAGGCTTCCCTTGTCCACAGATGGAGTCAATCCATCATAGAAGGCCACTAGGTTGGCCTCCCTCTTTGGTGAATCTGTGGTTGTTACTGGAAATCACCTCCCTGTCTTCCATGTGCCTTAGCATAGCTTCTAGGAGAATCATTCCGTCATCTTCCTAGGCATAGAGAGGAGGCTGAGAGAGTGGTACTTCCCAGAATCTTCCTTTCTAAAGATCAGTAAAATGTTTCCTTTTTCCAGCCCCCTGGAACTTTACCTGACAGCCCTGACTTTTCAAATATCATGGAGAATGTCTTGGCAACTGTATCAGCCAATTCCCTCAGAACTCTAGTTCTCAGATCAAGGTTCATTGGTTCCTAATGCATCTCACCAGGTCCCATAGTCTTATGCACATACAGTTTCCTCAGGTTGTCAGGAATCTGATCTCCACTTACAGGGATGTTGTTCCCCTGGTCCCCATCCTCCTGTCTGTCCACTTTACAGGTGTGAGAAGAGAGGTTGCAGTTGAAGACTAGTCATAGAAGTTGTTGAGTACCTTAGACTTCTCCTCATCTATTGTTACCAGTTTTCCAGCATTTTTTATAAGGTGATGTACACCTTCTTTAACTTTTCTGATTAACATACCTATAGAAGACCCTCTTATTCTTATTTGTGACCCCTGTTGGTTTCAATTCCAGCTTCATCTTGGCCTTTCTCACTCCATTCATCTCTATATCATTCCCAGGTCACCAGTCCTAGCTTCCAATACTGGTGCATTTGCTTCTTCCTGTTTCTGTTTGACCAGTAGTTCCCTACCAGCCATGCTGGTCTCTTGTCTTCCTTGCCTGATTTCTTTTTCCTGGGGATTGCCACCTCCTGTGCTCTGTGGAAGACTTCCTTAGACATCTGCCAGCTCTGTTCCACTTCCTTTTTCCTCTGAACAGTCTCCCAGGAGAGCCCACTGACTATCTCCTTACTGGTAGTTTGCTTTCCTAAAGTTCAGGACCCTAACCTTAACTGACCCATATCCCTCAGGACTGCAAACCCCAGCAGTGCATGGTCACTGCAGCCCAGGCTATTTCCAGTCTTGATGTCCTTGATTCTCTCCCTTACCTTGGTGACCATCAGATCCTGTATCACATCCTCTCTAGTAGGGCTATTACCTGGCTCAAGAAGTTTTCCTCCATGCATTCCAGGAGTCTCCTGGATTGCCTGCAGCTTGCTGTGCTACTTTCCCAGCAGATGTTAGGGTGGTTGAAGTGCCCCAGGCAGATGGGAACCAGCAAGTGTAATGCCTCCTGTAGCCTAGGCAAAAAGACTTCATTATTAGGCTCCCCTTGATCAGGCAGCTTATAGTAAAATGCTTCCTGGACTGGAAATAAGGCATAACTACAACTACCAGAGAACTTAAGGGCAAATCACAGGAACCACAGGGATTTGGTGTGATATTTCTAAACATTTTGCTGCATTCAGTAGTGCAGGATTCTGTATTGAAATATAAATTATATGTATGTGGTATACCAGAAGAGTTTAATTTTACCACTTTTGAAGGCTTAAACATTTAAAGATGTGGTAAAAATGGAGAGTGAAGAGGTAAATGTAAATTGTATCTTTGTGAATATTTTGACCAAAAATAAGGCTGAACAGGATAAGTCTCATCTCTTCATAATCAATGCAGGGGGAAAATTTTATGGAAATCTGTTTTCAGATTAAGTAGCAGAGTTCCAGTTTAATTACAACCATATTTGGTATAGTAGCTTAGTTCAAAATATCCATTACTTATTTTCCTTCTGTGAGATAAGAATTAGGAGAAAGCAAAGCAGGCACAAAACTTAAAAGAATATAAAGAAGTTTACTAACAGACCTAAAAGAAGGAAAAAAAGTCAAACTAAATCTTCAGAACACTTCTCTTCCCCCTGCACCTTTCTCCCTTGTCTCATGTAAAAAGACAACCCTTGAGATTTTTTTCAGTCAGTTTACCACCTCTATAATAACCTTTTTCAGTTCACTTAGGGAGAGGAGTTTCTCTTGCTCATGCTATGGAGACATCTCCACGAGAAACAGTTCTCTCATGGCTTCAATGTCACAGCAAGACAGCCACCC
>NW_008237953.1:852384-900057 GCF_000691975.1 Corvus brachyrhynchos
GGCCGCCCCGCACAGAGCGGGGCCGTGGGTGGAACAGGGCTCCGAGGCTCCGGGGTGGCTGTCTCCCAGCTGGCCTGGCTGCACTGAGGGGCTGTGCCGGGTGTCCAGCGAGCAGAAGCAGCTGAGATCTCAGCCAAGCTGTGCCACGGCTGACCTGGCTGGGCCACACTGAGCAGGGCCCAGCTTGGACCCGCTGGGCCACACCACAGGCTCCCAGTTACCTGTCCAAAAGCCAGAAGCAAGAGAGCTTTCCTGGGCTTTGTTTGTTCTTAAATGTGGATCACAGAGGCGTGTCAAGCTTCTTAAGTGGCTTTAAAAAGTTGCCAATATTCAGACTAGCCAGTTGGTTGGTTCTATTGGGTCTGGAGGAAGCTGTAAGCACCTTCAGGCAAAGAATCACTTCCGTGACTGATGGAGCCCTCTTTAACTAAAAATCCAAACTGTGCTAAACCATGACACTTGGGAGCATGATAACATAAAATTCAGTGATTAAGTAAAAAAAAAGTGATATATTATTTATGTATTATTATGTATTATTTATGTATTTAGCTGTAAACGCCCTTCTTTTCTCTTCTCCCTCCCCACCCTTACTAAACCCTCTGCTCTTTCCAGTTCTTAGGGGTTCTCTCTTAAACTGTTTTTGACAAAAATAATTCATTTTTTCTCGCACAGTATAGCACTAGTAACACTTCTTCCTATCTTTCCCTGTGTTTGCATTCCATTAATTACATGGTTCAAACACTGCTTGCAATAAAAATACTCCATAAGTGTATGTATACACTTGTAGGATTTTCTTCAATTATTTGTGACTTTTTCTTAAACAGGACAAGTCATCAAGGAGATGGAAGGCTTATTGTTTTGTACAGCTGTCTTAATACTGCATCATGAAATTTTCATTTGAATCCTCCCAGACAAGCATTTAAAAAAAGTTCTTCAAAATTTGCCTGCATATTTAATGAATAAAATTAGCATGGTGGAATCTCTCTAGTTGTCATTTGAGATAGTCAGCTTGCAAAAAAAAAATTGAAAAAATATAAGTCTTAATCTTTTTTTTTTTAGAAACTGTTATGGCTTTATGATGGAAAGAAAAGTAAAGGAAAAAGGGAAGGGAAGGAAAAAAGGAAGGGAAGGGAAGGGAAGGGAAGGGGGAAGGAAGAAGAAGAAAATGAAAAAACTGAAAACAGCAATAGAAAGAAGTCAGCATGGTTCCCACACCTAAATATAACAAGAATGAGAATTGCTGAACTTATTTGCCCTGAGGGGGTGATAATTTCTGTCACACTGTACAAATTAATAGCTTTTTTTCAAGAATATAAGAACTGAAGTCTGGCACAAATACAGAATGTACAAGTTTTATCCTCTATGAAGAGTTGTGTTATTGATTGGAAACAGAGACTCGAGGAGCTAGAGAAAACCAGATGACACCACAATTGGATTAAGTAGAAGTGAGCACTAGAAAGAGACTAAACTGTGCTTCAGGTAATTTCTAGTGTTCTTTCATGTAGAGAAGCCCAATACAATGGTATTTCAGGCTAGATTATAGAATTCCTTTTGGGACCTGCCATGATTTTTATTCCCTCTTCTTACTGTAGAACAATTAATGCTGGATTCTGAGCATTTTTGTTTCACAAAGATGGAAGTTAAATGACAGTTATTTGCTAGAAAAAAATATTTTAAAAAAAGAGAGATATAATAAGAAATCTAACCAAATTGTATCTGATCTTAAAATTAGAACTGCTTATATAAAGTCTTTCAGTATGTTTTGACAATGCTTAGCTTATTTGAACATCTGAATTTATTCATTTACTTCTCAAACTAAGTTGTCAAAAGTTGGTTTCTGTTGTGATTGGTGCCATTATCAGACTTTAATTTCCATTCTGATCCTAACAAAACCACCAGAATTGAAAGGAGTAAGTCTAAGAAAAGAAGGAAAATTCAAGAGTCTCAGCAACATATTAAGCAGTTAAAGGTATTACAAGCAAGTTATAACATGGACTTCCATTGTTTTAAGGATAACTAACATGAATCTTCCTTGATATTTGCGTTTGAATGTTGGTTTGGGGTGTTTGGTGTCCTCTCCTCTCCTCTCCTCTCCTCTCCTCTCTTCTTCTCTCTCGTCTTCTCTATGTATTCAGTCCTGGAAATAAGAAAATCTAGATGATTGTGAACTCCATATAACTGATATTTCTTTATTATAATTCCCAAAGAAACTTTGCTAATGCAACTGACTGTATAATGTATGCCAATATTAAAAAGAAACTATAATAATCCTTTGGTATGATTGTTTACCATCAGTCTCTGTCATGATCCTAATTGCACTGAATGATCTCATCTCCTGACAAATGAACCCAGGTACAAAAAAATGTGTATCTTACATGTTCATTTTCATAAATACTAATCATTCAACATAAGGATGAAAAATGGGCATGTCAATGTTGAAAATGCATTGAGAGTAAATATCTGAAGGTAAGAAATGCAGTTGCTGAATGCTGATTTAACAGGGTTGTGTCTCTATCTTCTCTTTTACTATCAAGTAATAAAAAGAATGGCTGCTGCATTCTATGCTTAGATGTAAGTCTGTTGGGTCATTGTAATGACTGACAGATGCAATGTTAGTAAAGTCAAAATAAGGGAAAAATAACTTTTCTGAGGAGTTTTTGGCTCAGGATGTACATGTCACGAAATGTGGATAAAATTCTATTATAATAACCATATGGCACCATAGCAAAAAGATACATTCATCATCCAGTTGTGCAAAGGCAGCACACTATTTTTCCATGGATTGTTCTTTTTCTGTACCTTTTCCTGTCATGTTGTTTCTACTGGCAGCATGTGGGAGGTTGACTTTGTAGCTTTGTTTCTATTG
This sequence comes from Corvus brachyrhynchos, assembly GCF_000691975.1. NCBI lineage: Eukaryota > Metazoa > Chordata > Aves > Passeriformes > Corvidae > Corvus > Corvus brachyrhynchos. The sequence goes on from NW_008237953.1 coordinate 855,251, forward strand.
TGCCAGAATCTTTTGGAAATTATAAGTCATTTTCTGAATTACATATTGATATTGTTTTACGTGCTGTTCTATCTCTCTATTGACAGCAGGGTTAATCCAAAATTCTACCCATGAATCCAGCAAAGCAGTAATTTGGATTTACACTGGCCAAATACGAGTTGCCAGGGTCTCGCCCAGCATGGGTCTTGAAAGCTGGAGGGAAACTGAAGGCAGTGTTCCTTACAATCACTAAGGTGGTCTCCCATGGCCTGGTTCACTCCAGATTTTGCACCAGTCTCTATCCCTGCAAAGGAACATGGGGTCAGTGGCACCACGTGTTGCACACACAGTGAAACTGCCAAGTTTTTGGCAGCCCTGCAAGGTGGCATTTCTTTTCAGGACTCTTTAAGGTCTGACTACACCCCACAGTCAGTCCCCCCCTGTTATGTATAGATGCTATGCACTCTCCAAAATCAGTTTTGTACCTGGGGTAAATGAACCAAGCCAGGCTGAGCTCACTGTATTAACACTTTCAGAATCACAAAATGGCTGATGGTGGAAGAGTAGTCTGGAGTCCATTTGGTTCAGCTCTGGAGTTGCTGAAGGCCAGATTTGCTTATAAAGTTTGAGGCAAAAAAGGTGTTCGTTACCTCTGCCTTTTCATATTCTGTCACCAGTCACCAGACTTTCTGCCACATTCAGTAAGGGGCCTGCGTTTCCTTTAATATTCTCATTCCCATTTATTGATTTAGAGAAGAAGCTAGTGTCTTTGGCATCCCTTACCAGTATTAGTTCCAGTCAGGTTTAGGTTTCTCTAGCTACGCATTCTTAAGCATGCTCAGACAGCGTCTGTATGATCCTCCAGATTATTTGTCCTTCCTTTGACCTTCTTTCTTTTTCTTTTTTGATGTATGAGTTCTCTTAGGAGCCACTTGTTCATCCTTGTCCCGACAGTTTAATCTTATTTCCTGCTCACTGGGATAGATGACTCTTGATAAAGCCTTATAAATACTTTTGTTAAATACTGCAACAAGCATACAACCACAAACCAGTTTTCTCTAGTTTGTGAGTACTAGGTACAGCAAAGCACATCTCCTTGTTGGATCCTCTGTCATTTCCACCAGGGAGTTTTTCTTGATGGTCTCCAGGAAACTTCTAGAGTCTGTGCTCTGCTCTGCTGTTCCTCCAGCAAATAATAGGGTGGATGAAGTGCCCCAGGAGGACCAGGGCCTGTGAACAGGAGGCTACTTCTAGCTGCCTATAGAAGGAATTGTCTGCTTGTTCTTCCTGATCAGAGAGTCTGTAGCAGACACCCACTACATTGTAATCCATATTCGTCCACTTGTGAATTCTTATCCTCTCAGCTGGTTCTCTACCAAAGACACGGAATTCCATGTATTCCAGCTGTTCTCACATAAAGAAAAACTTGCCATGCTGTCCTTCCTAAAGAGCCTGAATCTCTCCATTGCAGCACTTCAGCCCCAGCTGTGTCACCACATCTCTGTGATCTCAGCAAGACTGCGCTCTGCACCTGCATCAGATCTCTAATTCCTTGTATTTATTCCCCATGCTGTGTGCATGAGTGTGCAGACAGTTCAAAGAGACACTCCAGCATGCTGATTTCCCCAAACCATCCTGTTTTATGTTTGGCTTTGTCAGATTTAGTGTTTGGGTTTGTGAGAAACTGGAATGTTAATGGTTAATGACTCGAAACATTCTGTCAGGTGGCAGGGTGCTTTGTTTGCAAACCTAGGGGGAGGAGAAGAGATTTTTGTGCTGGGTGTTGAGCCAGATAAGGGAGAAGACTGGTAGGAAGCAGACCCTGCAGAGATAGGATAGTGCTTTTATAATACATGTCCTCCCTTTGATAACTGGCTCAGTTGTAAAACTTCCCCTCACCTCCCTCTGCCCACCCAGGGAAGATGTTGGGGAATTTACATTTTTACGGGACATTCACAAGTGGGCCTGAAGTATCCATCCTTCCTGATGGGGCTCAACCATGCTGAAGTGAGAGGCAGAAGTTGTGTCTTAGAAGGCATCATAAACCATCACATGCCCCTGAAGCACTGCTTTCACTCATTTCTGGGACCTTCCTCCTGAGGACTGTGCAAAATTCAGTGTATTGCAACAGACAGAATAAAGCTCTACTCCCAGGGGAGGTACCTGCGTGCTTCCACCTAAACTTAAATGTGTCTTAACCCAATGAACTTTGTGTTTTGTGGGCTTTACCCAGCCTCTGATGCATCAAGACTGTGACCATCGCTTTGACCAAGAGACAACTAAATGGCAGCAATGAAGTCTTGTTGCTGGACCCACAGGTGGTGATGCCTTTCTATTCTTATCCTTTCTCTTTCTTTCTTCCTTTTCCTTAAATATTTTATTGCTATATTACCATAGATAATAATAACCAAAATACCTACATAGCAGCTTTCCATTGCAACCAAATTGTTCTAAAATAAACACTACATATATATTTATAAACACTGATCATTCAGTGTCTTTTCACTCTAATCCACCTCAAGGGACCTATTAACAAGAATGTGGGTTACCCTCACCTTTTGGGATGGGCTGAAACTGGGTTTTGTGATTTTATTTCTCTGCATAGTGGTAGCTGCTAGCCACTTATATGGAAATATTTCAGGTCACCCCTTCTAGGCCCAATATTGTTGATTTTGTGTTTGCTTTCATTCAAATTTCTCTAGGTTCTTTCCTTGTCAACCCTGCACATCCCTTCATCAGAAGACCGCTGCTAATTCTCCCCCTGTCCTCATTCCCTCTTTAAAACCCAAGACACGAGATCAGTCATCCTGCTGGAAAGGATGCCTTTGCTCCACTTACTGAGCTGGATCTCATCTCTCCCAAGATGTTTATGGTCAAGCAGCATCCCGCAGGCACTGAAACCAAAACCCTGCTGCTGATACCAGCTCTGCAACCAATTGATGACATGCCTTCAGTGAAGTATCAGTGCCTTCTTCTTACCAACCCTTTTCCCTCAGCAGTAAGAGCTAGGAAAACACTACTTGGGCTCTTGTACCTATATTGATATTGTCCAGACTGCTCCTGGCAGTATCCTTGGTGCCCACCTGAAAGCACAGCAGATTGTAGTTGTCAAAGATTAGGCAGGCCTTGACAGTCTCCGCAACATCTTGGGTAAGGGCCCCAGAAAGCAGCGGTCCAATACTTTTGTTTACTGTCACAGAGTACTGTTGATTTGCGCAGAAAAAGTAACCAGATTTCAGCGTTGGGTGAAATGATTACTAGGTAGCTCATCAATCAGTGTGAGAGTTTGAGTAAAAGGCACTGCAATGTGATAAACATCAATACCCTGTAACCTTGGCTTTCAATCAAGACAGTAGAAGTAGGAAGAGAGTGCAACTTCCTCAGAAAGATTTGTTATACTATATTACAGAATATTGTAACACAGTGCAAATAATAAAAATCAGTTTTCCTTATTGCCATGCCTTCAAAAATTCCCATCAATCTTTTTATTGCAGATCTCTTTTCTAGGTTATCTATTTGACTTCTCAACACATTATCATCTTTAGTATTCTCAGTTAGAATAATACTCCATACATCAATCAATTTGCAATCACATTTCTTTTAAGGTTTTTTTATCATAGTGACCCAGTTTCTTTTCTGATGACTTCAGAATAAACTTAGTAGTGATGGCTTAAAGGTGACTTTCTTATTAGCCAGGAAAATCAGAAAGATGCTTAAAGCCACAGAGGAACTGCGAGCCCCATAACATTTGGGAGGCATATTGCTTCAAGGGTTGCACAAAGGTCTGTAGATATCCTTACTTTGATGAGCATTGAACATGTCTTGTCCTCAGACCTGCCCATGAAGACAATTTTGGTACAGAAATGAATTCATTGGAGTCTGGAATGAGATCCATCATTCCTTGACCTTGCAAGGCTAGACCTAATGCCTAATTGTTTATAAATGGAAAATAACTTTGGGGAATATATTAGCTTTCTGGCCCTGTTACAGAAGTACATTAATAAAAGCAATAGTAGACAGAGGTTTTTAAGGGTTTTGTCTGCAGCTGGACAGATTTACTGATTTCTACTTTTCAGATCTCTTAGTGTTTGATGACAGGATGATAATCACTTATTGACAATGCCAAGGTAAAAGAGTAAAGAGAGAAGGAAGACTGAATCCTTTCTAACCGCACAATATCACTAGCTCATGTATATTTGAAAGAAAGACAAATGTTAAATGAATGGGAAGAAAAGAAAGTATAGGTTAAAGTTTAATCTGATTATTTTAACTTACTATAATCTTGCCTAAAAATTAAGTAAAAAGTGTTTGAATTCTCTAATTCATTACACCGTAACTTTTATTAACTTTATTTTTCATGTTTTTCTAACACTGCCCATGCCTAACCATTGGCTGAAATGGAAGAATGATACTCATTTTTGTTCCTTGCCTTCAAATGTAGGTTCTCCCATTACCTTCAATTAGTAGTTATTTTAGAGTTGGTACTTTCTGAAAATCATGCTCCACAAAGAATGCCAGAATCCATAAATATTTGTTAGTTCAATCTGCACCTCTGTAGTAGCTTTTCACAGTAACGTATTTGTATTTCTAAGTAAGAGGACAGCCAGCTGTAGAGAGGAGGCAGTGGCGCTCATCTTTATGTGCTTGATTGCAGGGTCCTGGAATGGTAGCCTGAGGGCTCACAGGTGTTTTCTAGAAAGGGTACAGATATGATCTTCAAGGCTTTAGTCCTTCTATATGCTTTAATTATCTTTATGAAATTAAACCTATACTAAGGCAATAGGAATGACTTTCTGAAAGGCAGAGTTTTAGTCCCTCATCATCTACAGTAAAGTGCAAAAGGTTCATTTTGACAGGGAAATGGGTATGTGTAATATCCGGTTTAAATTCCAAAACCATTACAAGGTCTTGTAACTTTTATGAATACACTCATTTTTTCTGTGAAGTATTTGAGAGGGAAAATTAATCCACCTGTAGTTCATGCTAATATCTCCATGTGACTTGCAGTGCTGATGATTGCATATCACCAATGCCAAAAGAACAGAATAGGAGATAGAAACATAAAGTTTTTGCTTTGCTGACTACTTGTGAAACCTAGAGCAATTATTGCTGTATATTTTGCTTTGAGATTGCCGCAGCTGTGAGGAACAGCTCAGTTTGGGGCTAATTCTGAAAAATAACTGATGCTTGTAAATCTCTTGGTGCACAGCAAATGCCATTTAAGGATCTAGCCCTTGTTTATGACCACCATCTCAAATGATGCAAGAGACAAATTTATAGCTTTTAAAGATGGAGGATGGCATGTAGATTCAATTAAGGGAGGAATTTGTCTTAGAAAAACTGTGAGGGACAGGACCTGGGGTAATTAACTTGTTTGTGAATTAAAATAAACTTATTGAATAAATTGCTCTGAAATTTCAAAACGAAGCTGAGCTTAATGAATTTTTATTGCATATTGGAAAGAAATAATTGAAGGAATTACTTTTGATGTCTTGCAAAGAATCTTGTTCCTATTAATTTATTTTTATGGCAAATAAGAATGAAATCAGTGGCTTTTTTTTTTTTTTTTTGGGGGTTAAGAGTAGAATTGATTGGCTTGTTTTCAAGATCTTAAACATTGCAGAAAGGAAATAAATTGTTAGAGAAATTACTTTTGTCTCTAATTGATCCTAAATAAAGTTTTAGCATGGAGTAAAAATTCTGTAATTAAAATTACTGCTTCAGACTTTTTAGTAGAACATTAGTTTGCAGAGTATTATTCTGGACCATGATTTTTACTCGGGTGGTAGGGCTTTGATTTCAAAATCTTTTTTGATTAAATCCTGTTTACAGTGGTATTTGTGCTGACAATACTGTAATTCTCTACTGTTTTTTATCAAAACCAGTGGATTTGTATGACCATTTTTAATTTGAGACATCAAAAAGCTCCACTTGAGTAAGCTTGTTCCTTTACTTTTGCATATATTTGCCTTTCAAGGCACAGGAATCATATCCTCCACATATAACAAGTGATCTGTTGTGGAAGAAACACTGTAGACAAAACCATCAAAGTCTTCATTCATCTAAATTACCAATATGAAGTCAGGTCTTTTCTCCCTGTCTCAGGACTTTCTAATAATGAAAAAGTATACAGTAGCCTTTCTGCAGAGAAGGGTTCCTAGGTGTGGGGGACTGGGTGCAAACATGTTTCGTCTCAAACATTCTGACTGTGGCAAGGGGAAAGTTGTGATTAGAAGAGAGGGTCCTACAGGGGTGGGGACGTACAGCTCTGAACCACCTTCCATTACCTCCTTGATAAGGGTGCCCAGTCCCCACTAATTCCTCCCTTGACTCACTTCCTGAAGGAGGCTTCAGAAATGTTGGCATCATGTACACAAAAAAATGGTGCAAAATAAGAAGCATACACCAGGTTAATTATAAAAGGAAGTGGATCAGTCTCCCTCTCTCTCTTTTTCCTCTTTCTGTTTTTGTCTCACTTCCTCAACTCTGAACCATCTACTCAGCAGGACCAATGCGGGATCTAAAAACTGATATTTTTTTCTCTCTCTGTCTCTTTTCTGCCTTTATTTCTCTGCACCCTTGCTGTGTCTGGGCAACGGCTGTATCATTATTACGAAAAGAGTTTTAGAGCAATATTCAAGACAGAGAAGCAACCCAGGATGAAAAAAATCAAAACAAAAGCAAGATAACTTTCTCTGAAACTCTGCAATCAATTTTCTCAACTCTGTGAGTGTTTGGCTTCTCATTAACATAATACTCATCCCTTATGGGTAGAAAACAAATTAAACAAAATATCTGAATCCAATTAACAGAGCAATGAAAAGGAAACATATCCAACATGTGCAATGATCACACTTGAAAATTGAAAATTAGGTTTTGTAACTATATTGTCTATTATGAAAGTAAGGAAAACTGGAAATTATGTTCTTGTGTGTACTTTTAATTAAGGCATATAGCAGCATTAGAAGACAATGAGTTTTAATTGACATAAACTCTTATAAGAAGGTAAGATTCAAATGTTTTGTTGAAAGCAAAGGTTGGAAAAAACAGACTTCAGAGCTTTCAGATATCAAGTAATTGCTGACCACTTTCTATCTCACACTTATTAGCATACAAATATGGGCAAAGGCCAGAATCTTGCTACTAATTTTTAGCCTGAGGTTCACATCTGCAGCAAACATACTTCGGTTCTTAATCACCTATGCTGAAACTAAAGATTCAGTGTAGTATTTGGGGTGGTGAAATCACATTGATTTTGAAAAAGATCAGAGGATTAATTTAATTGCTTTATGTTATGGTTGATGTGGAAGGTTTTAGGATTCAGAGATATTGCTAGAAGCTAAATTTATATTCTGGGCTTCTTGTGGTTCTCATGCTTCCTTCTTTGCTTCTCTACCATATCATGCAGTATAACACAATTATACTATTTCTCTATACTCAAATTTCTTTTGTTTGTTTTTTTTTTGTTTGTTTGTTTGTTTGTTTCAGAGGTTTTTTTTGAATACTGCATTTGGCTGTTTCTGGCTTTGGCAGTATTTAAAGTTAAGTAACTCATTACTTGTCTAAGGTTCACAATATTTCTTGTGTGAATTTAGTTATTGATTTTTTTAATTTTCAATTTCTGTTACATTTGTGGGTCAAAAATAAGTGTCAAAACCCCTCAAAGTCAATAAACTGTTATTCAAGTAAGTTTAAGACTATCTTATCAAAGTACTTCTCAGCATGCATTTGACACATTTCTGAAACCTGAAGGATAAAACATAATTTGAAACTTAAGGCCAGATCACCTCTATAAATTTAATAATATACATCTTTTTGGTTTTGGAGAAGATCCCTCCCTGTCTCCATAGACAAGTACCTCTGGGAGAATCATGCATGTCTAGCACACAAGAGGCTGAGAAACTTTGTCATATATTGAGTATATTTTAAGATTAAGCCCCACCTTACTCTTTTTCATTTCACGTGTCCTGCAATACATGCATAAAGTTGGGGGAAGAGTATTCTTAAAATCAAATTAGAAAAAATAATCACTCAAAAGCTGGGAAATGCAGAATTAGAATTTCTTTGTTTCAGTCATTTTAATTTGTACACATGTACAGATAATTTCTTAAATATAGGGTACCATATCACTTTTTAAGAATAAATGGAATTTAGGTAATGAGCTTTTTGTTGATGAATTTGGTGTCCTAGGCAGTATTTGCTGAACTTTATGTAAGCTCTACTGTATAATAAAGATAAGTGTGTTACAGAAAGATTGAAGGCTATGGTGAGACCCGACATGGGGCTAGTTGTAGTAGTTGGATCAAACACTAAACTATAACCAAGGAAATGTTCTTGAAAAAGGTTTGACACTTTCTATCATGAGTGGTGCTAATAACCTCACTTGTTGTTCACCTGTATCTGTAAGGAAAAATGGTTAGACCACATTGTGGTATTAGAGTAATGTATCATCACTTCATGGATTCTTTGATTTCACATTTGTAGCCCCACAGTGCAGAACAGAGAAGAAAGATGTAAGTTAAGACAAATGTCTTGTGGAGGGTCTAGAGCAAGGGACTGTAGACTCATCTGCTCTTTGTTCTTTTCTAAAAGCCCAGTATTGGTCAGAAGCAAGGAGGGGATTGTTAGATGGGTCTGGTACTCCCATCACAACTGGGAAGTAATATTATTGACTGTCTTCCACTGCTGCTTGTTTCTTTCTCTCTCAAATGTGTGGTAACTGTCACCCTCTTTTTGCTATAGTAATAAACCAAGGGTTACAAACACTTGAGTAGGTGTGAAGAAGGAGCCACAGTAGTGCATACTGTAAACACGATCTGGTCTCTGAAGCTGCAAGGATAAATACAATATCCTAAGGTTAAAATAGGCCAATTGATGTATAGCTTAAATTTCTCTGAGAAGGTAAGATGATGAAGAACAAAAGAGATGACAGTCTGTACTAGTTTTCTCTGGAATAGAGTTAACTTTCTTTATAGTAGCTTGTACATTGCTATGTTTTGAAAAGAGGGGTGATAACACAGGCTTATTTTAGTTAGTGCTGAGCAATGCATGCACAGTGTCAAGGATTTTTCTTCTTCCTACACTGTCCCGTTAATGAGTAGGTTGGTAGTGAACAAGAAGTTTGGATGAGCCTGACCACAACAGACCAAAGTGATATACCAAACCATATAATGTCATGCTTAGCAATAAATGCTGGTGGAGAGTAAGATGAGAGGGAAGGGTGTTTGGAGTTATGGCATTTACGAAGATAAAGTAACCATTACATATGGTGGGGCCCTGCATTCCTGGATACAACTAAACATCTGGCTGTCACTGGAAAAAAAAAAAAATTCCTTGTTTTGTTGTGATTAAACAGACAGCTTTTGCTTTACCTGTTAAGTTTCTTGATCTCAATCTACCAGTTTTTGCCCTTTTATCCTCTGATTTTCTCCCCAGCGCTGCAGTGGCGGGGAATGAGTGAGCTGCAGTGTGCTACCTATCTGCCGTCTGTGGGTAAGCCATGATGTGGTCAAACAATCTTTTTGTTATCATTCTGTTAGGAAGATACTATGGAGAAAACTCCTAAATTACCCAAAATTTTAAAAATACTTGTCAAGCACTGCCAAGAGCTATCTGCAAAAAGTAATGTAATTCCCTAGAGTTATTTCTGGTTTTCTTCATCTTACAGTGGATAAATACAGTATGAAAACTTTTCTTTTTCTTGCAAGCATCAGTTCTCAGTAATGTAAAGGACTTATTGAAAGCTTTCTAGTTCAGAGACAAGAATTTCTAAAAAAGAAAAAAAAAAGAAAAAAGTGAAAAAAAGATATTTATGGTTAAATCTTTTTCAGTATTATAGATTAACTGCCATTATACAGTCATTTGACACCTTCCATCTGAAAAGAATTTTTGCATATAACTGAACATGGTGCTGCCATTCTTAGCTGGTTATTAATTTAATTATGAATCTAGATTATTTAATAGAAAAAGAAGTGTGTTGGAACTGATTTAGTAAAGAAATAATTGAAACAGAACAATGCACTTCTGACTGCTACCTTAATTCTAGTTGCTACTAGTCCACTTCCAGAACCTAAGAATGTCATGCAGATAGGCTTTGTTTGCATAGCACAATTTTGTTTGGGATGGGAGAGCCTTTAGATGCTCAGATGGGCTTCAAGGAAACATCTTATGCACTTGACAGAGCTAACATGATGAATTCTAACATATCTACCCTGAGGTTAAAAGAATAGATGAAAATATTTAGGTGATGTATAAATTTTACTTCCAGGAGGACAGCAGCTGAAACTCATCCAGTGGTGGACAATTACAGTAGTTGATTCTGTTTGGTGAGAAGGACTAAACCAGACTTCAATCTTTTCAATCTAATGAATTGAAAAAATGACTTAATGGAAGCCAAAATTCTTAACAAGTGATGCTGAGGGGGAATTTTGGAACCAAGCAGCACAGTGGCAATGATATAAAAAAAGCTTTCCTTTTTGTATCTTTTCCATGCATTATACATCTCACCTAGTACAGCAGATAAGATCAACTCAACATTATTCCAATATTTAAAGATGACAACAGAATTGACAAGCACACTCTGTCGCTATTTTGACACCCTTGACAAACACAGGGCATCATAAAATAGTAGCTGAAAGTAGATATCAGAAATTAATAAAAGAATATTTGCTAATCATTATGAAACTATCTGTAGTCAAATAACCTTAACATCATTACAGTGTCTTGGAAAGACAGGAACAGAATGGATCAACTGCAATTGTCTAAGTGCTTCCTGGAGCCTGAAAACATTAAAACTTTATAAGCAAAGCTAGCTTAAATTAGTGTTATTTATCGCTATATAGAATCAGAATATTTTGAGGAAAGGGACCCAAAAGAGTCATCAAGTCCAACTCTTAAGTGGATAGCCTATACTGAAATTGAACCTACAACCTTGGCATCATTATTATCACCATGCTCTAACCAACTGAGCTAATCTCAGTATATATATGCATTCAAAGTCACCATTTCCCTGAAGAGAAAGTGAGGACTGCCAAGTGTTTGGCAACTGAGTTGGCAGAAGGCCTCCTCTACCTTTATACCAGCAGATTTCTTCTGCATACGTTACATTCACAAGCCTATGAATTCAGATTTAGCATTCAGTGAACAGCATATCAACAGGTATTGTTGATAAAGAAAACAGATTCCTATGCAAAAGAGGGTTTGGTTGTTTTTTATTTTCTAAATTTATTCTGTAAGAACTAATGAAGCCTACTGGGATTTTTACAGTGGAATAGAGATTTTTATACTTTCTAATGAATATTTGTATAAGGTTAAAAAATAAGACATTAATAAGCTTCTTGGTTAGCAAGTCCTCAGAGTGAACTTTATAATTCTGTCTATATTAGTCTGTCAAAATGTCTTTAGTTGTGTGCTGAATTTTGAAATTTTCAATTTATTCACAAAAATTAAGCCATTGGAGCTATCTGTACAGGACAAGGACTTACACTTTAACCAAAGAAGAACAGATTAAGGAATTTTCCTGAATGAAACGTCTGGTTGTATCGTTTTTGTTTCACTTACATGAAGAGTGATTTTTCCTTTCGAGTAGATTCTTATTTTTGCATAACAAACTTCCCTTCAAACTTTATGCAGCACAGCAGCTGAATCAAACAATTCTGATCATTCCTCCTGACTGATTTTCTGCTCAGTAAATCAATTCAGGTTTACTATATTTGTCTTTTTACACAAAGGAAAATCACCCCTGGATTAGTATAATTTGATATAGGTGGGAAAGGGTGGAGTGTGATAATTCAGTATGAAATAACATTTAAGAGAGAATTTTATAAGTGAGGTTTAAAAACAATACAGACATACAGCTTCAACAGTCACTTTGGGAAACCTTGTGGGAAACAACAGTCACCATATTGTCAATGACATTTGGGTGAGACCAAACTGGACATTTTCCACTTGTGTATAATTCCACATTCTTAAATTGTTTTAATTAAAGGAGCTACTGAGTCTGAAATAGATGACATAAAAATTTTAGACAGAAACCTATCTGGGATGACAGCTTTAACAACTAACTAATTATTTCTCCCGTTCTTACCTTTTAAAAATCACCAGGTTGTTCTTAAGTTAGCATGGAAAATTCTTGAATACTTAAGCACATTTATTCACATTTATTTATTATTAGTTTGGTGAAGGCTATATAAAGATTCGCATGAGAGGAACAGAATCTTGTTCAGCTTACTCCTCACTCCATACAGTATACTCAAGGTCTTTCAACAGCAAAAAAACCAGCAAAAATATTTCTTTGTCTCCTTTTATGCAGGGTTCAAGTTGACTATGTATAAGGTGTTGCTGTTTTATCATTGAAAAAATAATTAGTGTAACTGTTTCATTTGCCTAAAATGAACATGTTCTTGTCATATTTTTTTATCCTTTGGTGAAGAAACACTTCATGGCATTGTATCAGATTTTTAATATTTAGGTTAAGGCAAAATTACTTTCCTTAAACAGATTCAGGTAACTCTACTGTTTTTATTGCTTTCATTAAAGTGACTGACTTGGTGAAAAGGTGACAGATATTCTATAAAGAGAGCATACTTTTGAAGAGTATCTTTTAAAAGAAACAGAAGAGTCAAAGAGATTCAGGATCTTTTGTGCTTTTACAGGCAATTTTGTTGTTGATTTGGAATAAAAATTATGATTTTAAATAGGTAATTCATATTAATTTATTTGTTTGATATTGAGTTTAAATAAGTTTACTTCCTCCTTGGTTCTTGTGTCTCTGCTACATTTGTTATAACTGGAAAAAATAACAATAATAAAGAAGCCAACCTCCTTTCATGTCTTCCCAGGGCACAGAGTTTCCTGTCATTTTTCTAGTAAACTTCATTTGCCATTACTCCAATTCGAACTTCTTTTTTCCTGAGAAGAGGTATCCTGACTGAAGACTTTATAAAGGTAAGAAATGAGTAAGGTACTGTATTACCCATAACTTTTGAAACAGTATTCATCCTTTACATTTAAAAGGGAAAACTATTATTTTGTTCATGATTTAGTCATAACCAAGTGAATATCTATATTTGGATGGGGTGAATTTTCAGAGTTTCCTGCAAAATGTAAAAAAATCTTAGATATAGGTGCAATGTATCTGACTTGACATGCGTTTTTATATTATTGAGCTTCACTGCATTGACCCAGCTCAATTCTGTCACCTGTATCACTCTAGTACCAGTCCTTCCTTTTCTCTTGTTCAACTGCTGCTTTTCCATGTAACAACATATCAACTTCTTTACTGAATTAGTTAGACATATTTACTGAATTCCCTAATTTTGGAAATAAGTTATAAAGAAAAAGTTATAAGTGCTAATTTATCATAGATTCCTGCCTGCCTTTTTTTTTCTTTCTTTTTCCTCTCATTGACTTCATTTAAAAAAAAAAAGTCTTTCAAAGCTGGTTTTAAGCCTTATAACCTATTAATATTAACCTAATGTTTTGTACTTGACTTTATCTTCCCCCTCCTCTTGCATGAACTTTAAAGTTCTTAAGTCATATGCTACTGGTTTTGACAGATCTTCTAGGAAAGTGCATTATTAATTGCAGAACATAATGGGTTAGTTGTTTCAGAGATGTTGGAAGAAAATAGCTTCTCTGTACTGAGTTAATTTTAGTACATAAAACTGGACTGCAATTTATTTTGCCGCTGTCTCAAACCTATTAGCTTCCTGGTATTTACTTATACAGAATGTTTATTTTACCTTCTGAAAAAAAAACCCTAAAGCCACACACTGTCAAAACAAGAGTGGCATATCTTACTTTTTCTTGGTTTAGAACTATGTATTGATTATCTATAATCTTTGCTCTGCCCTTATGTATGACCACCTTGCCACTAATGGTACTGTTTTTTCACAAGTGTGGAGAATATCTACCTGTTGTAAACTTGTTAAATTCTGACTTGAGACTTTTGTATATATTCACTTCCATCTTCTACAGGCATGCAAATTAATTTTCACCTAACATCTAAATGCTAAGACATAACACTAAATCTCTTATGACCTGATGATAGGATGGTATAGGTGGATGACATAGATGAAAAGGCAACAGATCTTTCCCCATCAGTTTTAAACAAAATTGACAGATGGGCTGAGGTCTCTTAAATCTGTATTTGTTCTTCATGTAGAAGCTGCCAACAAAAAGCTAATATTTGTACTTTGACTGAATGAAATGCACTTTCAAATACTGAAATATTCAAACCCACAGATCACAGAATCACAGAGTAAGCTGAGTTGGAAGGGACCCACAAGAATCATCGAGTCCAACTCCTGGCCCTGCACAGCACCGTCCCCTAGAATCACACCATGTGCCTGAAAACATTGTTCAAATGCTTCTTCTGTCAGGCTGGTGCTGTGACCACCTCCCTGGGGAGCCTGATATTGCAAATTAGCCTTAGACTGTTGCTGGTATAAATGCAGAAGTTTCTTTTGCAGCTGTATGTGTGAGACTGGAAAGACTGATGTCTTGAGACAGTTTGGGATGCAGGTGTGTGGGGGAGAGGCAGGGGGGGCCCTGCCATGGGGAGACAGTGCACTGCCCCACTCGCCTACGCCAGAGCCTGTATCCCAGCCTGGCAGTGGTGCTGGTCATTGGCACACTGGAGGCAATGGCCCATCTCTGGAGCCCCTAACCCAGGTCCTGAGAGGCCAAAAGACTGGAAGTCCTGCTTGGGGGAAGGGCCCAGGAAGGCCAAGGGGTATTTAAGGCTGAACATGAGGCCGTCACATTGTCTGGACCCTACCTCTTCTCAGAGTTTCTGTCATTGTTGGAAACCAGGAGTTAGTAGCTATATGTGTCCCTTTCTATACCTTTTCTGTCTTTTTCTTCATCTAATTCTCTCTTCTTGGAATTCTTGAGTAATTGGAAGTCGAACGGTCTTAAAGCTTACTAAGTTGAATGGGCCAAGCTAATGCTTTGGGAAGTGTTTCATGTTGATTGACTGTTGCACTAAACCTTTTGCCAATGTTCTCTGATTTTTTAAAGTTTCCAGTAAAGTCTCTTTTTGTTGTTTTTGACCTCTTGAGGATATCTTGTTGGTATTTCTCCTGTGCATCCAGCTCAGAGTACATGAACAACCATAAGCCCTCCTTGCTGAGGGAGTTGTTTGGGGCCTTACACTGTAGTGTACATGGTATAAGAATTTAGTCTGGAATGAGCTTTTATCTTAAACTTGAATGGAATCGCAGAATAGAAGCGACCTAGAATTTAAAATCACCAGATACTAAATAACATTCCTTTGCTTATCATTACAATTTTCTTGTTTCTTTAGGAGATTCTTGGCATGGGTGGTCACTTGGTACCACCAAAATAATGCTTTAAATATGTGGAAGATTCAGCTACATACTCATACTATTTTTTCTGCATGTTAAGGCTTCAAAATACGTTGCATTTGGATCCTTAGTATTTAATTTCTTTTATAAATATTTCATGTTTTAAGAAAAATCAATTATATAACTTGTAAAACTCACACCAGAAACACAGAATTTTTTTTCAGAGAGTTCATTAATATAATGTATGCTTGTGGAGCAAGTATGCATTATTTTATACCTATTGCAATATTATTTTAAAATAGTATAAGAAAATTGGTTCTCATGCATTCATTAATTTGTTATAATTGACCTGATCATATTTTTTTTGTCTCTAATGTACTTTCTTTATTTTCAATGACTGTATGATTTGGGGTTTTTAAAATATAGTTTATAGAACACATATTTCATGCTATATGAAAGAAACATCAATGATCTTGTGAAATTGGTGAACTAAGGCCCTCCAATCTGACTTGACTTTCAAGAAGAGAAACTGAATCCAGATGAACCTGGATTAAAAAATGCACCTTCATAATTTTATAGGTAGAAATCTCTGACTAATTTACACGTTAAATTATCTTTTATGTTTGCAAATGAGGTAATTCTACG
Organism: Corvus brachyrhynchos; assembly: GCF_000691975.1. Taxonomy (NCBI): domain Eukaryota; kingdom Metazoa; phylum Chordata; class Aves; order Passeriformes; family Corvidae; genus Corvus; species Corvus brachyrhynchos. The sequence continues at coordinate 871,183 of NW_008237953.1, forward strand.
TGTAGGTCACTAGTTAGATACCTTGTTAGCTGTTGGAATTGTACATAATGATTAAGAGTAGGTCCTAAGTGTGTGCTTTTGAACACTGGAACTGTGAATTCTCAAGAAAAATTTTCAGAGGGTGCTTTCTGGACTACACTAATTTTTAAATTTGTTTTAAAGCAAGAGGCAAGTGACTGTCTAGTTGTATCATTCTGCTCCTTATGTGTGCACAGGATAAGTAGATTTTATGTGGAAAAGCTTTCAGAAGAAAAAAATTGCAAAATAGGATCTAATGTGTTGATCAAACACTTAAAAGTAAAATTACTGTGTTTTAGTTTTGAATATTATTATTTACCTATAAAAAGTACAAGTATGTGTGGTGATCTTCACCACAGTATAATTGCACCATTTGTGCTCCAAGATATTATTGTCTAGATGTTTATTGCTGAAGAAATTGAGTCTTGTTGGGTTTTTGATTATTGTTTTTGGCGTGCCCGTGTGTATTCCTGGAGACAGCATTTGCTGTGCATCCGGATAATAAATATGAAAACAGTGTGAGCACATGTTGCCCTTTGCACATTTTTTGTGTGTTTGAAATATCTAGCAAGAAAAAAAAAATAGCAGGTAGTTATATAGGTAGTATTAGGCAGTTTGGGTGTTAACAGACAAATTCAATACAGGCTGACTATGGACTGACTGTATTACTTCTGGCTCTAGAGATTTTACTGGGAACAACAGGGATTGCAGAAACTAATTTTTAAGTAGTCTGATCTTGGTCAAATGGACCCTAAAGGATTTTATGAGGGATTTAAATAATGTCTAACAATATGATTGATTTCATAATTTCATCTGCAAATATATGAACTTATTTATATCTTTCTTAATGTAAGGAGAATTGTATATGAAACACATAAATAAAGGTACATTGGTTTAAATTTTGTCAGTGTATCTAACCAAGTACAGTTAGCAGACGACCTGTATTCAGAGATGCTATAGACCAGGTATTTCAAAAGAAAAAAGTATAAGGAGCTAAAAGAAATTAGTAAAACCCACATATATTCAAATCCATGGGAGGAAAAAAACCCCAAACACTGAAAAATGAATTTTGTATTTCTTTGTATCTTTGAAAAGTTTATGGCTTTTTCTGCCATCAAATTCATGCTATCAGCTCAGAAGTCTCTGAGGAGCTATAGAACTCTTGTTAGATCATGTCCAGTAGAGGAGTTCACTGCAATTAAGCACGTATGATATGTGTATTTGTGATAAAAGAAGTGGAGAGTTGAAAGGAACCTTGAGGGATCATGTTATCTGTCTTTCTGGTCTTAAGTAGTATTGATATACTTAGATCATCCCTGTTAATGTTAATTATTTTGTAATTTAAAAACTTCCAGTAAGATTTTGTAACCTTTACAGGGCAGCCTTTACCCTTTTTGCTGTAATTGCAGTAGCCTTTAATTTTTCACCTGTGATCCCACAAGACAGCAATTGTTCCACTTTCATTACAGAAAACCTCAGTGGTCTTTGGATTAAAGTAGCATATATAGATGCAGTGTTTCCTCAGGATGCAACACTTTTTTTTTTCTATACATTTGCTTAAATCATTAACTGCTACACCCAAAACTGAAGGTGTACTCCAAATGATAGCTCTCCTAGAATAAGCAGATAAGAACAGCTGTCATTAGTGGCATGTATAACATTTTTGTTGCTATATCCCACAACAATAGCTGCCTGACATGATGATAAGGAGCAGCATTGCACTTTTGACTCACAGTCTATTTTATCTACTCAGCATCTAGTTCCTTTTTGCAGGATTTCAGCCCAACCTGTAATTGCTCATTTTCTATTCTTGCATTTGTTATCACCTTTCCAAATGTAGTTCAGTGTATTTAGTGAATTTCATCTGACTGATTTTATGCCAGATCTAAAATTTGCAAATTATTTTTAGTTACAGACTTACTTTCTAAGGTATGTACAATGCATTCCAACTCAGTATTATTACTGAAAGTCACTATTATGACAGATTTTTTTAACTGCACTTTCTATTCAATTTAGTTATATTAAAAAAATAGTATTTCCCCCTAACTAATGCAACAGACCTCCCATTAAGAAAGCTCTTTAGCATGATTCTTTCTTGTCCTGATTAATTCACATTTGCTGTGCTTTTTGTAACTTCAGTAATTTTCTATTTGCATATAATTTGCTTGTAAACATTTATTCTAGCATTATTCTGGGGACTGAAGTACGGGATGACTGGTTTCCCTTCTTAAATATTAATATATTTCCTGTCGGTCTCTCTCCACTTAGATTTTTTTGATTTTAATTCAGAAAATGAATTATTTAGTTTCTTAAGTATTTTTTCCATACACATACACACACACATATATATATATATATCTTTTAAAGGAATAGAAAATAATTTTTTCAGTCACAAGTGCTTATCTTTGGTTACTTTGAAATTCAAAGGGTTTTAATAAACATAACTTTTCAAAATAAATGGTCTGAAATGATATATTCTGTTGTTAACAGAGCTATCTCATTAATATAGAGATTTCTTTTCCCTCTTCCTTTTATAGTTTCTTATCAGTCATGCTTGAGTATGTGAGAATATGGTGGATGCTTGACATACAAGGTCAGGGGTTAAATTTTGCTGTGAAAAGATAAGAATGTAATAAACAGAAATGAAGGCCTGTGTTACATAAACTGTTGGTAATAGATGATACAAATCCCAGAATGAAGACTTTCACTCCAGAAAGAAGGTTGAGGTAAGATATTCCACCCTCTGTGTTGGTGCTGTTTGATGCTCGGATTCATCTTGTTTGTTACTTGATTTTACTTTACTTTCTTTGGGGTTTTTTGTTGGCTTGTTGTTTTTGTTTTGACTTTGTTTTTTTTCTTTTTTTTGTTGTTGGTTTCGTTTTTTGTTGTTGGTTGGTTGTTTGGTAGGTTGGGGTATTTGTGGTTTTTTTGTGGGTTTTTTTTGGTTGTTGTTTTGTTTTTGGTTTTTTGTGAGTTTTGTTTTTAGTTTTTGATTTGGTTTGGGTTTTGGTTGGTTTGGGGTTTTTGGTTGGTTGGTTGGTTTTAATTTTTTTCCTTTCTTTTTATGCTATCTTTAGTTTTCTTTTTGAGTTGCTGAGAAAGCTGAGTACCATTCTTCCCCTCTCCCATGAACTAGTTGCTAGCCACTCAAATTCAAATTTCTATTAAAAACCATCAGGCCATAGCAGTCAGTCCTTAGACAGTGCATTGTAAAGTACAACTCTGTATTGACTGACTGGCCTTCAGCTGGGATGAGGACATTCTGGGAGCTTAATTGTACCTACAGGGATACATTTTTCTCTGTCAGCACTTTGCATTATACCCTGTTTCACTAAAATAGTATGTGGCAGGACTTGTTCTCATCACGAACAGTTCCGGTGTTTTTACTTCAGGACTGCCCCTCTTTTCTTCTGCTGGAAAGGAGCCTTCCAGAGAGTATCTTCCTTCTGCAAGTACCGCACACTTCTCTTTTGCTAGGGAAACTGTAGATACTGTGTTCAAATTGAATTCAGGTCCAGGTCTGGCATTAAACCCACCTTCCAAGAAAACCTTATTCCACTGTTTAGTGGGTTGCCTAACACTCAATAAACCTCAATCTCTTTAATTTGCTTTAATAACAAAGTGAGTCATTCTGTGGCTAGGGAGGCAGGTAACTGCCAAGGGCAATAATCATCCCAAGAGCACATCTTAGGGTGTGAAATTGTAGGCAGCCAAATTTATAGTTCATGCTAAGCAAACTTTTTGAATGCAGCAGCCGTTCTAGCTGGCTCCCACTGCTCTGCCAGCTAATTAGCAGTGAGAAGAATGGAGCAGAATAAGCAGATGGAGCTGTTGTTAAGTTCCTCTTGGATGAAGCTCCTCTTTTTAGAACTTACACCAGCCATTACCTGTTCATTGCAGGTATACCTGGAATGTGGCTGCACAGATAGATAGATGCTGGATGGGCAACATTCAGTTCCCATGGCATCTGGCATGGTGAAACTGAAATTTGGCTGGTAACAAGGAACAAAGAGAAGAAATTGGTGATGACTCTAGAAATAAGACAACTTCTCTAGGCAGGCAGCAGTCCCTTGAGATAAAAACCAATTTTTCTAGTGTCCCAACATCTGCTTGCAAAAGGAAATAGGTTCTGATCTAGGGAGAGTTTATTTCCTTCCTTTTTTAAATGAACTCATCATCTCGTTACAAAGCAAGCTGAGGGCTTATTGGTGCTGCCAAAATGTAATGAATGACTGACTCAGCTGGGGAGATGTTTCTGTGGTTGAAACTGAAATAAGAAAATAACATGCAAGTCATTCCCTTCTACCTTGTAAGTCTCTAGTGGGCTCAGCACATAGGGTATTCAATTGCCTGCTTGGTGGAGACAATGGACTGGGCAAGGATCTTCTCTAGGTCATCTACATCCAAGTGGTTATACTGAGAAAATGAAGAACAAAAGAGTATTTCTTGTGAATAATATTATTGGTAAACTCTGTTCTAAGATTTATTTCCTGTTATATTCTAATTATGTACTATATTCCAATTATATATGTTTGAATTATAGATAATATTTTCTAATTACATCTATATTTTGAACATCTATTTTGCATTCTATTTTTCTAATTTATCAATATTTTTTGTTTAATTTAAGTAATGAATTCATTCAGCACTTACATGTTTAAGAAAATACAAACACTATTTGACTGTTTCAGGATGCAATCATTCATATTTGCTTATATTAAACTCTAGAAAAATGACTTCTATTGGCAGAAAAATATCTCTGCTGCTTTCATTTGCATCTAAAAATTACAAGTACCACATGTGCAGTACACATTCAAGGCTATACTTTTTCTAGAAGCATTCAAGAGGAAATTGAATGGAACAAACCGTGTAAAATTAAATGTGCTAACACAGCATATCTGTAATCTGAAAAAAATGTCTGGTTGCCATCTAGTCTGAAAGCTTGTAGATTTATTTTTAACTCACTCATAAAATATTTTCCTGAGTTATTGCATCTAGATGTAAGTTATTACTATACACTGCTTGGAAAGATAGCAGATCATTAAAATGTAATGAAGATTTGTAAAAGTTTGTAGAATTTTGTAGAAGAGCTTAATTTAGGTTTCATTTGCTCATCCTCCAACCAAAATTGAAATGTAATGATGGAGAAACCCTCAGGATTCTTGTTTTATCATGGTATGCTTTGCTGATTCCCTTATACATTGAACTATTTAAAACTAATTGATATGGCTCTATCAGGTTATCTGAAATTATGCAAATAGGATAGACAGTTTAATATTTGCATGACAACTATCTTTAGCCAGTAATTTTATATCAGATAATTTGTATCCCTTGCTCTAAACCTTACTGGCAAGAAAACAAATTGTATCATGAAGGAAAAATGCCAGGTTGACACCCACTGTTTTCAGCTAGAGCAGTACTCAGTGAAAAGTTGGGTTAGCAGTCTATACAAACTGCATTTTTCTGGGAAGGGGGGAGGGTGGGGCTTAAAAAAAAAAAAAAGCTCTATGCAAAATGAATATAGAAGCAAATTTAATGTATGCATTCAGAAACCATCACTGTACACAGTGTTCCTACTGAAATATTGAGCAGTGTAAGTATTTAGAATTCAGCACACATTCTCTGAATACAAGCCAGAATAATGTACACATAGTAAATTAATGCAAAGAACTGAGAAGAATTGTAAATGTGGTTTGGTTGACTATAATTCCTGAGAAGTGTGTAGAAAGAGAAAAGCTGATCTTTTATATTCTGCATAACTGAACAGCCAGTGAGCCTGTCTTCTCTAGATGAACTTCTTTATGTGCAGCAGCCTTTATTTTGGAATTGGTGCCAGTGGGAATGGGAAGAATGGGATACCTTCCCACTCATGTTGAGATATATATAAAGCTGAGTCATATCCAGAAAATGTAACATTAGTTTCAGCGAGAAAGCAAGAAAATCGCACCAATATTTCTGCATGTAAAGCCATTTTTATTGTGATATGTGCTAGAACATAAAATACAGTAACATTTATTCATGGGAAGAGAAGTGCAAGGAGGGAAGAGTGATTAGCGCCAGAGGCACTTTCTTGTGGGCCTATTTTTGTATACATACATACATACACAAACACACACATATGTATATACTGATATACATGCAACGAAATACTTGTATTTAACTTGAATTATTAAATAATTAAATAACAATATCTAATGTAATGGCATTTATTTTATTGACATGGCAATTGCTATTGGCTGTACCTTGTGTATAGCTGTAAGAAGACACAATGTTGAAGGGAGAAAATATTTATTATTGTCTTTTCTTACTTTTTAGAGCTAATTATTTCAATCATTGATGAAGTCTAGGGTATAGAAGATTTAATTTTATGCAGCTCTCCAGAAACTATTTCATTTATGTAGCATAGATATGGAATATCAAACATATATTAGTATTGCTATAGCTTATATATACATTTGATAGACAAAACAAAAAATGTCTTGAAGTCCCAAATGAATGATGGATATTGCAGTTAGCTCTGAAACTTTTGGAGCTTATTTTCATTGCTGGGTGTGTTTAGTGGTTTGCTTTTGCTTGAAGCCATGTAAATGTGCAGACAAACTCTCACTGTGAATGCAGGCTGCATAAACCTATGATTTGAAGATGGAGCTGCACAGCTGTATAGCTACAGCCACAGCCTTAAAATAGTCCCAATGATGGAAAAAGGCAAAGCAATATATAAATTTTATACATCCCTGATGGCAAATTCATGTTGGAGTTTGTTCTTGGATCTAGTGTTGAGGTATTTGTAGTTGGCATTTGTCTGCAACTGTCTGGCTTTTTTTCAAGCTATCTTTTTAAAGCAGCATATGCTGCAGTTCATCTGATTTCTGTGAGTATGAAGTGCAAGTATCTTGCTTGTACATGCCAAATATTTTTTGAAAAGCTAGTTTTAAGGTCATGTTGTGAAGAGTCTTCTACTTTACTGTGAGAAAGAAAAGCCCAATAAAGGAAGCTCGTGATAAGGAGAGGAAGTAAAGAGAAATATTACTCAATATAAGCCAGCTATGTGGAATATGACAGCTGATAGCAGGCACAATGGAAAGGAAGCTGTGTTATTTCTGTTCAATGTCCTGGTAAATGGAGGCACAGAAGGACACACTGTGGCAGCAAAGAAAAAGATAAACGGAAATAATAAACAGCACCAGATGGTTGTTTTCTTGTAAATGGCCTTTCTTTCAATTTCTGATGAATGCAATAAACCCCAAACATTACTGTATATGAATATCTGTTGAAATTTTTGGTTGGCAATTTAGCACTAAGTTTTTTGAAATCAACAAGCATAATGCACTTTCAAAAAACAGTTAAAAAAAATCACTTTTATTTTCAGAGCAGTAGATATCTATTTATACTGAGTTGATGATATCAGTTCACACCACTGTCTCTTGAAGATATATGTAAGGGTTCACATCCTATGAATGTGTCTGAGACTCAGTACATTAAAAGTGTAACTGAGATTGACTGTTCATTCAACTGAGTCATAACAACCCCAAGAAAGCTATTTAAAACTACGTTAAATTTACCCGATATCTCATATTTCAAGTGAGATAAGTGGAAACGGTATAAAGCACTTGAGTAAACTTTCAGTAGCTGATGATTATGGCAGTGAACTCATGAAAGTATTGGCACCAACAGCAATAAGTTAGGCACATAAATAATCCTTGGATTTAGTTTACGTTTACTGATACTGTGATGCTGAAAATAGGAATTCTATACTATGGACACCAAATTATGATTCTGCATGAACTGAATATAGCCTTGCTTCTCTCCTTAACGTCCTTTTTCCATTCAAGAAATTCTGATTTAATTGCTTGCTGCATAGCATCACAAAAATATGTATGAAAAAAAGTATTAAAAAATGCCAAACCCAGCAAAATCCATGTAAGAAGGCAGGAATGAAACAGATGCAACTCCTAGGGAATAGCTTTATTTTTTATTTCAGTACATATCCTTCATGTTCTTCATTTCACTATGATGAAATTTAGTGTGTTAGTAGAAGACAAGTACAGTGTGTTTAAGTTCTTTTATCTCTAGATTTTAATAGATTAAGTGAAGGTAATTTTTATATATGATCTTGTAGGGGGTATATTGAAAGTTTTCTATTTTTGAAAAATAAACAAAAAAAAAATCAAGGAAAATCTTCAGGAAAAGAGTATTTGAACCAAAGTTAAGAAAGGCTTAAGCCTTTCTACAGCAGAAATAGCAGATTTAATATTATTGATGCCATGTTAAATGTTGATTAGCGAACATGTGTGTGACAATTACAGCAATTCCAAAAGTTAAACAACTGGAAAATCATTTCATCCAAAGTCCTCAACCAGATCTTCTTTTCAGAAACACATATTTCATCTCCTCCCACTAAGGAGGAGTTTTTCTATAAGGAAAATATAATAGCTGAAATAGATAATTCTTCCTTCAAAATAACCTACCACACTTTCTGATTTCTTAGTTTGTGATATTTGAAAATGACCAGAAAAATCTTCCTGTACTTCATGTAGCAGCTTTCATGAAATGCTCTTTTTCTGCTGAGAAATTAACATTCTTCTAATTTGTCACTGGTATACTAGAAAAGTTATACAAAAAGTACTTCAACCTCTTTGGCTGAAGCTCTTGGCTATGGACTCAGTACATTTCTGGATTCTTAGAGAAACACCAAATATTATCTTCTCAGGATGCTCCAAAGCAAGATATGTATAATTCTTTCTCAAGAATTTTTTCTTGTTTTATTATTCTTCACTTCTTCCCTTGCTTCAAGGACCTTTTGGCAAATACAACTCAAAGTGCTCTAAAATGTTTCTACGATGCTCCAGTCCTGCCTGTTCTAGAAAACCCAAGTTCAGTATAAAATATGGCTTCTTGGATGTGGTCAGATACATAAATACCAGATAGTCTGCTTTCTTCTTACCCTACAGGTTAGCTCATGGTTTTAGGAAAATATTAATTTTGTGACAGATATATACCTAAGATTTAGCTTCTTCCCATTCCTCAGGAATTATGGCAGGAAAAAAGGAAACAAGGTACTGTAATATTTGCCTCTGCTCAGCACATAAGACTGTAAATCCACCTTTTTCTTTGTCTGGCTCTGAGAACTACGTCTTAAAATCTATTTCTTTTTCATGAAGTGGGGACATTAATTTATTCAGCAAATACTTTCTGACTTCAAAAACATAAAAATGAAATTATTAAGGAGGTATTTAATTTTAAAAAGCAGGGAAATTCAGACAAACCATATCTTAAAATAATTTTCATACTACTCTGATTTACACTTGCTGAATAAGCTGTTAATTCTTGGTAAAAATCTTGAATTTGTTTTCGATTTCTATTGCTAAACAAAGAAGTAAATATTATATGAACATATGTTAATTCAAACTAATTAATTGCTACTGGATTTTCACGAACAAACTACTGTCAATGTTGACAGAGCAAAAACACTTAAACCAATCAAAGACAACTCCAAATCTGATTTTCTGAATTATCATCTTTAGGTCCTGTATGCAAGTTTTAGTTGTACCTGTAATTTCTTCTTTATCCCTCAAGTTACTTTCAGCTTGTCCTTCATAAGAGACATATTTGTTCATTCTCTATCTTCTTCTATGCTCCTATGTTCTGAATTGTTTTCTGATGGTGAGAAGCCTTTGGGGTTTTCTTAATTGCAATATACCTTTCTCACATAACTGTCTTCATCTAGATTTTCCCTTTAACACAGGAACAAAGTAGAGATTTATTGAAGAGATATTAAGGAATTAATCTCAAAAAGGTCTAAATTAAACTAGGCATATTTTAGTCTTAAATCTTAGGCCTGACTCCAAACTAAAACTCATTTCAGAATGGAACTGAAATGCAACAGAAATTTTGTAGAGTTAGGCTGCTTTATCTTTTCAGATGTTGCAAATAGAGTACAGTAGGAAAATAATGTCATATAATAAACTTTATAAAACAAACAAAAAAAGTAAAGGGAACTGTCCTGGTTCCATCCAGGACAGAGTCAATTTTTACAGTAGCTATGAGGAGGCAGAGCCTGGCCAAGAAGTTATTCTATACCACCTCAGGTCAATTGCCAGGGGCAGGGGCAAGGGACTCTCACTTCTGAGAAGAAGGGTGCTCCTTACAGGGGGAAGAAAACATGGCAGAGGAAAGAGTCCGTATTGTTGCAGATTTACCATGTAAATTGTTTCATTGTCTTGTACCCTCTGTTATTCTAACACCACTGTGTTTAGAGACACCTATAGTAATTCTCCTCAGTTCATTCAGCAAGGTAAAAAGAGACTGTCCTGCAAAATCATCTGGTAACACAGGCAATCCATACAATTAAGTTCGAGATGCTGAGGGCCAAGTAATCTCTTTTTTGGAGGCAAGAGGCAAAGATCATTAGGATTCCCATTCTTTAATGGAACTAGGTGGTTCTGGGGCAAAGCAGACTCTGCTCTATCTGAAGTTTTGGGAAGTGTTAAGGTAATGTGACTCCTCTGAGTCCCTTGTCTTCAAACAGAGTGGAGTAGGCAGGCTAAAGTCTTCATTGGAAAGTAGAGTTACAGACTCTTCTAGGGGGATCATGTAATGGCATGGAAAGATTTATGTTTTTAAATGGCATGGAAAGATGCTGTGGGTTATATTTTGTCCAGTTGCTTCCAGTTGTTCTGCCCTCCAACCTGCATTTCATTTTTGTTGTTGTTGTTGCTGCTGCTTTTGTGTTTGGCGTTGTTGTTTTTTCATGAAAAAAGTGCACTTATCAAAATTCCCCACATCAGTGGGAAGGTATTAGCTTTGTTAATTGTCCCCCAAATGTTTTCCACAGAAAAACATTAAGGTCTGAGACTGAGGTCTACACTAAGGTGTATTACAACTCTGTGGTCTGGAAAGTTTGGCATTCTCAGATTAATATTGCTATGAAAGTTGAAACTGTGGCTGGAGAGTGTTTGAGTGTGTTCACAAATGTTCAATTAAGTTATGGTTTATATGATTATTAACACCTTAAGGACAGGATGTGCTTTAGAGTAAAGCTTGAGTGTGGCAGGGGAGGGGTGTTATATTTTCTGCGGAGGAACATATGAATGGAGATTATAGATTTTCTAGGGCAACAATGGGTGAGAAATGCATCATTCAGGTGAGTCATGGCATACTGCAATTCAAAGCCTTACTGTGAAAAAGCTGGTTTACTGTGTTTGCTCACCTGCCTCTTGGTGCAAGGGACCATCAGCAAATTTCCTCTAAGCAGTACCTAACGTTACTCTCCAGAGCCTCACTTTTCAACTATACTGACAGATGTTTTTCATGCATTGTCTGGACTACAGTGTACTCCTGCTAGAAAGATGCTTTAAGGTTTTTTCCCTTAAACTTATATTCTTATATAAGTTGGCTCAGTTTTCCTTTGATGCTCTTTAGACTAAATATCATGTTTACAGTATGGAATAGTGTAAAGGGAGAATTCTGTTTTTTTTAAAACTTTCTTCCTTTTTCCAGCTAAAAGTATTTAAAACCTAGATGTATATGAAAGTAATATTAAATTATGTCTTTAGGAATATTTGCACTTAGTTCACTATGTTTTTCATCCATTTTCATGCATTTTTTACGTCTCAAAGTGTTAATAATAAAACAAGAACCATCAAATTCCAAACAATATGCCATAATGAATACAAACATACAAGATCTATAATCCTATGTGTTTATGCATATGTATGCTTCATAGGGAACCAACAGCTAAACAACCAAAAACCAAGCCATTAAACTTGCCCAAAATCCCAATGTTTTATATTTACTTACACTAAATGAAAATCAGGTCTGTTGAAAGTGATCAAAACCAACAAAAGCTATGAGGAAAAATAAAAAAGAGCCCAAAAACTATATAAAGGACAAATTATTTACTATTTATATTTCAGCCATAAATCTTCTGATTTTATAAAGCATGAGAAAATATATCAAACAGAAAGTCATTACAGAAATAAATATCAAAGATATAAATACAATCTATAGACTTTATTTGGGGCTCCAAGAACTTGCATTTAAGTTATAGTATTTTTCCTGATAAATGTAATTTAAGAAAAACTGTGAAAATGTGAATGTTGTACATTATACATTTTATGCATTGATTAACAGTAGACTTTTTTGCTTTCATTTGAGAAAATGAAAATAAAATGCATTTAAATTATAATTTATTATTTCCCAATGGCATGATCAGAGAAACTCTCAAGAATCCTGAATATGTTAGGTTCCTATTGCAAAAATTGTATCTAAAATTTTTATTTTTCCTACAATACGATTTATATTTTTCCTGATTTACTTGTGTTAACAAGAGCTGAGTTAGCTTGTTCATCCTGATCCTTGGAATCTATAACTCAGTGTTTTTTGCTAGATTCATCCATGAAGTCTATCAGACTTACTGGCAAGTATACCTTCACGGTATATTTGCCTAGGTCCAGTAACCCTTCAGTACTCAAGCACAAACACAGGAAATAGATTTTTCTCAAGTCAGTTATTTACTGCAGCATAAGCACAGAGAATTAATTGCAAAAATGGAACATGAATACAAGTTAGAGTGCAATAAGAACTGAGCCAGATGTGCTTTGATCCAGCTGAATGGATTAGATTAAGATCTGTGAAATAGAAGTTCGTTAGTACCTCACACAGTCAGGTAAAATCTCAAAAACATGGCTAGTGCAACTAAAATAACACTATAAACAGTAGTATGTGTACTTTGAAAATTTATTTATTAATATCTGCACTCTGCAGATATACTTTCTCTGTCAGTGTGTCCTCAAGTGCATTATAAATTATTTATTTTTAGCCCATTGACAAGCATTTTATTTCAATTTTTCTTTAATTTCCTGTTAAAACATTTTTAATGTCTCTGTTCTATGTATTTTATAGATATTTAGTCTCAAAGTAGCCTGGACCAACATACCTGCAGTACCATTTTCTGAGCTGACTTTCTTTGTTGTCTTATTTAGCTTTGTGTATTTTTCACTCCTTACTTTTACTCCCTGTGCACCAGGACCACCCTCCCAGATATTTTTCTCATTCATTTTTTCTCAAAATACTGCTACTTGCATTACTGCTTTGAGATTATTATCATTCTCTATTTGTTTCATGCTGTTTATAAGAAAAAAGTCTACAGGGCTTTATTTTCTCTGCAACGCATGCACAGAAGTCCCATTATTGTTAATGGAAGTTTCATGTGCCCATTAAATTGTACAATCAGTACAAAAAGAAGGAACTGTAATTGGCCTATCTTTTTGCCACATGGAAGCCTCTAGCTCATTATCTCTAAACTAAACCAAATCAGTTTTAATGTCTATTATCAAAAGTCAAATCAGACTTTTAATGTCTGTAGGCTAACTTTAAATATCACTACTGATAGTAATTCTGCTGTCTGTGTTGGCAGTTTTCTTCAGTGTTTGTGGGAGAAAGTGAGGAACAGCAGTAAGGTGCTTAAAATAAGATTTACATCCAATTTGGTTGGTGAATGTGTCTATGTAAAAAGTTGTGTATAAGGTCTCAGAGATCTGAAAGGAAATTTTTTGGAATACTAGAAATCCCTGAGTCATGCATAGTGTTCATAAGAATGTTGCTACATGTTCTGTGAGATTGCTTGAATATTCCTTGTTCTTACTCAGTTTTCTGAAATAACTGTGTTTCTTGCAAGTTCCTAGATGTAAAAAAGTTGTACATGTTGCAAATATTCAGTAGTGAATATTCTGAATTATGTTTTCTGCAGGTACAGAACACTAGCACAAACCTTACTTTTAGAAGATATTTGTTGTTAAACTGAAATATGTTTTAAGTAGAATGAGTAATATAAAGTTATAATACTGTGATTTATTGTGTTGTTTTCTTAGATTTGAATGCTTAGCATGAGTAGATGGATTTGATGAAATTTTTGGGCCCCAAGCTGTGAGCATACACTTAGATGTGTTTTCAGCTGGAAGACAGTCTTCTTAGTAATTTTCCTGGTAGCTGGTACAGTGCTGTGTTTTGTATTTAGTATAACTGGAATATTGATAACACACTGATGTTTTCATTGTTGAGAAGTAACATTTAACCTAAGTCGAGGATTGCAGCAGCATGCAAGTACACCTTAAGTCCAAACCAGAAGACAAGGAGACTAGAACCAACAGCTGAAGCTGCAACTTAACAAGAATAGTTAACAGCCTGCCTACATGGACAGAAGAAAGATTGAAATAAGGTGTTAGAATACCCAGCCTAAAAATCACCACTGGACCAAGAGGCTCTGGTAAGGCATGTTGAGAGCATGTGAGGGGAGGGTATGATTGCCCAGGGATTTCTTTGTTTGAAATCCCTCTCCAGAAGCATCCAGCTCAAGCTGACCAGCTACTGTACCACATTATTACATTATTTACTTTTGTGAATCCAGCAGCTGAGACTCTGCTATGGGAAACATAGGAATGAGCCTGAAAAAGAAGAAAGAGGTCCTGAGAGTGAGTGTGTGTGTAAGAGAGGAGTTGAAAGGGGCACTCTCAGCTCACTGCAGCCATCTACTACAAAAGGTCTATGGTCCCAGCAGTTAAAGTCTCTGGTGGTGAGTCTGTGAGTCCTTGAGCGGTGTAAGAATTCTCATGCAGTGGCTTTTTCATTAAGATCTGGCTGTTCCACTCTGACACCAGTGAAGTAGGCATAGCATAAACAAAAATGTGAAACAGACTCTTGGATATTGTAATGTTTTCTGAAGATATTTTAAGTACTGAGCTGTATTAGCAGCTTACATTTGACAATATTTGGCTTTCAGAGAAGGGTGTATAAAATAAGTAAATGGGAAAAACCAAAAAAGGCAGCTTTGTCTATTCTGCACAGAGACATAGCAGCCTCTCTATTTTTAAGCACAAAGAATATATGAAATTATCATGTCTCATCACTTGTGGATTTGTTGACTCTCTATGGGGACAAGACCCTTGAAGAGGGTTATGAATACATTGGAGCATTGGGCAGTAATCAGTGGCATGAAATTTAACAAGAAAAAATACAGATTCTGCCCCTGGGATGCAGGAAAGCTGGGCACAAGGACAAGCTGGGAGAGGAGTGTGTGGAGAGCAGCCCTGCAGCAAGGGATCTGGGGGTGCTGGTGGGCAGCAGCTCAGTGTGAGTCAGCAGTGTTGTGTCCGGGCAAACACCATCCCGGCTGCATCAGACATGGCAGCACCAGCTGGGATCAGTGAGGAGCAGCTGAGGGCTCTGGGTTTGTCTAGTTTGGAGAGAAGGAGGCTGAGCTGAAATGGTGACCTCATTGCTCTGTACAGCTTCCTGAGGAGGGGACATGCAGAGGGAAGTGCTGATCCCTTCTCCCTGGGGTCCAACGACAAGACACATGGGAATGGTTCAAAGCTGCATCAGGGGAAGTTCAGACTGGGCATTAGAAAACATTTCTTTTCTTCAAGGGTGGCAAAAAACACTGGTACAGGCTTTTTAGAGAGATTATTGATGCTTTGTGCCTGTCAGTGCCTTAAAAGGAGGCATTTGGACCATGTGTTTAATACCAAACTTTAACTTTTGGTCAATATGGAATTGGTCAAGAAATTGGATTAGATGATCATTCTAGTCCCTGCCAACTGAAGTATTTTATTCTATCCATTAATTTTGGAAATTGTCTTCTGTCACCTTTACAAAGTATTTTAAAGAAAAGTTCTTGAACAAGATATGCACAATTATGAATATATGATAATATATTTGATTTATTTACTTGAAGTGTTGGATAAATATGAGTGAGAACCTGTCTTTGAGGGTATCATCTGTGACCCTATGTCTGATAAATTCATTAGACATAAAATAGGGTGACCTGTGTATATGAGATGTATAAACCTATAATATCCATTAACTCTCTCCTTCTGCTTCTAGGCACTCCTTGTATTTCATGAAGACTTTCTGTTTGCATAAGGGTTCTGCCTCCTTGCTTGCTACAGGCTGAGAAACTTCATAGGTAGCACCTGAACCCAAACAGCATCTAGAAAGTAATTAATTCTAGGTGTCCAGTAAGATCTGGAGTGAATCGTGTTCTCAGCGAATGCCTGAAGATGGTCTTGCACAATTTGTCTTCTTTTGTTTTAAGGTGTGATGTTAACCTGCCCATTTTTTATTTAACAGTGCTTAAGAGCAGTTGTTAAGACCTGAGTGATTTCTCTGCATGTTTCTGAGTTCTCAGAGTGCTACAGCCTCTAGCTTAAAGGCTGGAAAAACATCTAACGTGCATCTAACTGCTATCTCTTTTTCCTGAAATGTGCAAAATCTTTTTCATCAGAAAGAGAGCAAAAATCTTTCTCCAGGAATTATCTATATCCCTTCTGTAATTTAGTACTGAGACATGAATCCAAGAAGGGGATAATCAGGTTTCTGAATCCTGCTTCCAAAATTTGTCTGGAATTTAGATTTTGCAGTATTTTCAGGAAATGTATCAATATTTACTGAAACAAGAAACACAGTTTGAAGAAATCTTCTGACCAAAATAATCCTGTTCTTTTTCTCTGGAATATATTTTGTAGGGTAGACAGTGAGCATTTTCTTCACTGTTGCTTCTTTGTTTGAACCTTCCCCTCTTCCTGTCTCCTGAAGAAATTATTAGATGAATATGTTATTGTGCCATGTTTTAAAAAAAAGGGCATTAGTGTCTTAGAAGAAGATATTGAGCCTGTTTTGATTCTTTCAAACATTAGCTGTAGGTATGTGCTCTCAAAGGGGAAAAATTTTAAAAAATAGAAAAGCTCAGGTCTAACATATATGAAACAGCTTGCCTGGAGGTAATGTGAGACAAAATGTCAATTTAGAGCTTCCATGCAGTACATCTGTGTTTAGTTTTCTGTGATAAATGCAGTGACTTTTCTCTGTTCTGTATTGGAGATCCAAGCATTTGACTGAACTTTGGGATTTGTGCTAGGGAACTGAACTCTATAAGTTCAGTTCTATTCAGCCCTAGAATATAGCCTAGAAAGTGTCATTTAGCCCTTGGAGTGGTTGAGTCTAAAAATTTTAAGGAGAAAATAAAGTACTTTGTATGGTGGTATATCATACAATTTGCCATCATTGATTTACTTTTGTTTCTGATAAACTAAGAGATAACACAGCTGGTAATTATATTGCATATTCCACATGAAAAAATATGTCAATGTCCATTTTAAAAGAATAAGTAAAAATTAATGCTCATAAAGCATTTTTCAGTTCTAACTCATACTATATGTTCCTCCATTTCCCTCATTCTTTTTTTTTAGTAGTCTTCCTTGAATTATCCCTGAAGAATCAAATAAATTTTCCCAAAGGTTATGGAGTTTTATTAATGAAAAGTGATGTTTATGCCCTGACTACCTAGTCACATTGTTCTAGTACTTTTTTGTTCTGTTTTGATATTAGTATTTATGCAAAATTTGCTACAAGTTAATATTCATAATATGTTTATATTTAGAATTCTCAAACTTGTTATTATAATTGATGATGAATAGTAACTAATGGATGTTGTATGCTTATTACATCAAATTATATATATTTTGTTGATTTTACATTTTAGAATTTAATGCATGGAGAATTATTTAAAAGCACTTCTGAGTTTTCTTAAGCAAGCAGGATTATATTGGTATTTGAATAAAACATCTAAAATAGTGTCACAAAATTCTTTAGACAGTTTTAATCAAATATGGAGCCAATGAAGGGAAATATATGATTTTTACCAGATAAGTAAATGTATGGATTATAATCCAGACTGGTGATCAAAAGTGCTATTTGTGTGGAAAAATAGTTTTAAATTGTCTTCATTAATTTAGAAATTGATTTTAATTTAGAAAAATGAAAGCCAAGGCATACAGCAGCTGCCTTTAAAATGACAAAACCTAGTATTTTTGTGTAATGAGAAAAACTTACAGTTTGCTTAGGTGATGTGAGATGTCATATACATCAGTGTGATCTGAGGCTACAGATTACATAAGAAACAGCCATTCACCTTCAGTAAGACTGAAATACTCCTATTACACCAAAATAGCAATGGAAAACATAAAGGAGAAGATAGTGAAGGAGGAAGTAACCTCCATCGCAGAATGGAGGTGTAAAATGGTGTCTTAGAGCTGTCTTAGGGACAATATATTTTGCTCTCCTGCTGTAGAAGCATAGAACCATTGATATAAAGAGTATTAGTATCTCTATGGATCCAATTCTTGACAAGAAAAGCAGGACAAGGTTTATTATGTAGAGTCAAAACCAAAACCAAAGAAAGAAAGCATTGCATGCAGTGATGGAGGATAGAAAATAGTTGATTTAGAACTGTTGATTTAGCTCTGAAGTATTTCAGCTTTTATTTGATAGCCATAATGTAGCAGAAATAAATAGACATCATAAACTGATCTGTAGATAAGATGACGGAGAAAAAATCCACACCTTTCTCTTCTGTAAACCCTGTGCAGAGAGTCTGAAAAAATTCATAAAATAAAATAACACATTTTGTCCTCTCAGAAGTCTTGGCTTTTTATTAACTTGAGGAAAGAAACCTTCACATGGAAAAGCAGATTTCCAAGGTTACTGCTGAAGAATAGGCAGGACTATGCCATTTCCTTAGCGAACCAAAATCTTCGTATTTAATTTCCACAGAATTTCCACTTACTATTGTGAATGCTGATTAAATTCAATTTTAACCTTGAGTAGTTGTATGCTGGCCAAAACCAAGGCTCTCTTTATTTATTTGATTTTGAAATTTAAACCTTATGCAGTGCTGGTTACATAAATCATAGAATCGCAAAAATGTCATTAGAGATCTACCATTAATAAGCATATCTCCAAGCCTGAGCATTCATCACTGAAGGGTTACGTGAGGAGGAGGAAGTGCATGCTGTACTGTGGCTTGAGTGGTTCTGCCTAAGGAGTGCAGACAATTTCATGAAAAGTTCATGAACGGATAAAGACCAAGTTGTTAGCTGCATGAATAAAAATAAATTATTCATCCACCTTTGTAACGGAAATCTGCCTGACAACTGTGTTAGTCAAGACACTGAGAATAGATTTCCAGATGCTATTTTAAAATCAGAACTGGAGGTTTTCATAAAAACTGCAATGATTCTCCATGTACAAAAATAATATATAGGACTTAGTTTAATTTAATTTCATGTCCTACCTTTAATCTCTATAATTTTATTGTCTAAGAAATTAGACAGCTACAAGCTTGAGATCTGATTTAATGCTGTATTTTCTACTGAGAAATTGGTCGGGCAAAATATGATTTGGCATATATGAATGTTTTGCCTTTGGCATCAAGCTGTGCTGCTTTTTATGTTGTTTTTTGCCTTGACGTATATCACCTCCTCCTTTAGGGAAATTAAGAGCTACACTTTAACTGCAGATAAAAAGACCCTACAGGTTAAACAATGGGAAAAGTCTTTCTTCAGGTTGGTGTAGGAAACAGAACACAAGATATCTACTCAGTGTATATAAAAATAAGGTCTTACAGGAGCATTCAGCTGCTTATAGAAGCTCTTAAATTGATAGAAATTATTATGTTCAGACCATATTATGTAAACTACTGTTCATTAAATGACTATTTACACATGACAAGCAAAGACAAGAAGGAAGAATGGAGACATAGGGATATGAAACTGAGGGAAGTAATAAAAAATAGTTAAGAAAAAGGTGAGTGAACAAAGTTGTAGGAGGCTCAGGTGTAACACAACAAAGCCTGCAGGGAGGGAAAGAAAGAGACGATGACCTTGGTGAACCCATGTACTCATTTACCCACTGAAGAAAATAATGGATGGGAGAGTGGAAAAGATCTAGAAGAGAGGACAGCAACCCCTAACAATGGGTATACACAGGTTAGAAAAAATTATTTCATTAAATTCCACTATAAATTTAAGCCTACAAGCAATATCTGCAGGTTTTCTGTTTGCTACAGATAACAAAAACTGTGATTTAAACTCACATGCTGAGAAATAGTATTATATTTAAGTGGTAATGATTCAAGAGTGTGAAAGTAGCTCCATGAGACTTTGGTCTCTGATGGACCAGAGAGTTTTGACCTTGTAGAGGGATAATACACTGTACACTGATAAATTCAGTGGGAGTTAAGAGAAGATAGGAAAATGTATGCATGCAGTAATAACAGTTCAGAAAAAATGATTACTTGAAGAAATGTCTAATGTAATGAAGGCACCTTTAAAAAACCAGATATTATTTTACCTTTTGCACTGCATTATTGATTGCCCCATGTTTGAAATTTTTGGAGTTTTTTAGAAGTTTTTCTTTTGATGCTGAAATACCTGTATTACAGTGCTACTGAATTATTTCATCTGAGAAGAGTTAATCTTAAAAAAAAAAAAGAAAAGAACTGTAAGGAATACTGTCCTACAACACCGACAAGATAAAAGTGTGCTTTCACAACAGGAGGTTAAAATTGTTTGCCTAAACTCTAGTGAAATTATTAAGGTTGCTATATTCTTTCAGAGTTTTTGAAATTTGGTGCTTCAGTAGTGGGGAAGTAGTTATTAAATATAGATGGGAGATAATCCCATTTTGTTTACAGTGCCCAGTACCATATACTCACTTTCCTGGTTTCATTGGTCAAAGCTCGTTCACTCTGTTGAAATTTTTTGTACCTAGACATGTCCTTGTCATGCACATCCCACAGCAGGTGTAATAGAAGCCCATAAGCAGGCACTGGCCAGGGCATGCTTCCCCAGAGAATGTTGATGTCTTGGGGTGACTTTGTGATGTGTATCCCCTATTGCTGCCTCATGCCCAGAAATTAATTTTGTGCCTTTCTGTGCCTTTAAACTGAGCCTGAGAGGGGGAAGAGACAAAACCGAGGGAACTTTCTAAGCAGTTTGTTTTCATGTTTTCAAGGACACAGAGATAGAGATGGCTCTGTGTTCACCTGAGGGAGCAGAGCGTGGCGGGGGAAAGCACCCGGCTTGCTTTTGGCCAGTTTTTCAGCTCCTTTTTCTTTCTCCGGAGACAGATGGAGAGTTGAACTTCTGTTTTCCTGGGACTTTGGGGTTTTTTTCCTTTTTTTCTCTGCTGGACAGTTTCAACATCAGAATACATCGGGAGGAATTTCCACCGAGGCCTTGGCCCTGGAGGTGGGCCCACCACTCCATCCCAGCTCCAAGGAGGGGAGAGAGAGACTACAGAAGGACTCTGAAATTTTCCCAGGTTTCTCTCAGCAGAGCGAGGGGTTTTATTATTTAGCATTATTACCCTTTTCCTGTGTGTTTGTTAAACAAATAGTTTTTATCTCTTTCACTTTCATTTGAGGAAAAAGTTTCTTTTTTCCCAAACCTGGTGGGGGAGGGCTGGTTGTAATCTGCCTTCTCTCAGAGGATATATTTCTAAATTTGGCCAAACCAGAACAGCTACAGAAAAGGTACAATGAGCACAGCTGCATTAGATGTCAGCAGTATTTAAGCAAAAAAGTGAACAATTTTTTTATAGCAAAGAAAGCCACAAAGTGGTCAGCCATAGCACACCTGTTTAGAGGAATTCTTCTACCACAAAATTACAGTTCATTTAAGGAACATAGGCAAGGATCAGAGACAGAGTGAGATAAAGGGACTATTTTCTACAGATCTTCAGCAGTTTCATGACTTGGGAACATAGAGAAAAATATTGTAAGAAGAATATCTCAATTTTCATTACTCACTTTGTTTTCCCATTGATTTATTTTACAGACCTTGTGATGTTATGGCACTTGGAAATTGTATTTATAGCTGTTTTATGGGGAAAAAATGCATCTCTGTCACTGCTAATTGACAAACTCTTTGGGTTTTTTCCTTTACTAGATTTATCTTAAGCCTCATGAAGAGTAAGAGACTTGATAGTTTTATTTTTACTTAATCATTATTTCCTATCTATGTTGAGCACCAAATTTTTCCATTTATATTTTATTTTATAGTAGTTTTGCTTTAATGTTTTAAACTACCACTGTTCATGCATAATAAATATATTATCTCCCCTTTGGAAATTTATCAGTTATTTATCTATGCAGATCTTGGCAAAGTGAGTTATTTGTTATAATTAATATATTAATAATTCAGAAAGGACATAGATTTGTAAATTATATGTTAGCAGCATACAAGCAGCAAATAATGTTGGATCAGTAAAATCTTCTAAAGTGTGTCATCACCATTATTACCCATTTTGACTGTTTATATTATTATGGTTAAAAAATAGGATTGTTTTATGAGGCTGAAATCTATGATCATGGCAATAGTTTTGCAAAATAGGCTTTTAGGATAGCAATTACTTTCTCATAGATGTAAAAGAAAAAAACCCCGCACAACAAAATGGGTGTTTTGTAGATATTTTCTTCAGTACTTCATTAGAAAATATGTTTTTAACATGTCTTTCATGATTTAAAATAACCTGATGTTGAATATCTAAATTGTGTATGCTTATGGGGGGAGACAAGAGCTCAGAATGAAAATGGTAGGAGCCTTTTAGATTCATATAGAGCATGGGATGTTATAGCTGCTTTTTTATTTTTTTTTAATAAAATAAACTTTTTTAATGCATTCTTTTTTCAAAGTCAGGATTATAATTATCAGAGTGATGAAGCAAATCTAAAGACACTTGACACAGGAAACTTTAGACATTGATAGTGCTGTGATACTTCCTCTTGCCTTGGTATCTACCTGAGCAGTTACTCTGTCCCTTGCTGCAGCATACATGGGTGGACCTTTCTCTCTTGCAGAGGGAGAGTGGATTAGGTGCAGAGTGTGGAGCAGGTGGTGGGAGAGCAGGGGAATGAAAGCCAGACAGAGTCAAAGATCCTCTTCCATATCTCCTTTAAACCCAATACACTTGTCCAGCCATGTGTAGTCTCAGAGGAAGGCCCTGGTTCCTTGTGTGACTGTTGCCCAAGGAGGGCCTGGGCAGTAAAAATGGCTGGAGCAGGAGTACATGATGAATACCATGTCCCACAAGAGTAATGGCCCTAACTGTAGAAGGTGTAAGTTTTGTCAGAACTGCAAAATTTTTTTTTAAGTATTGAAACTGTTAAAAAGTGCATTTAATTCTATTTTTAATAAAATAGTACATTCTGTTCTATTTTTAACAAGATATTTGAGTTGTATGGTATTTTAAAGAAAAACAATAAATTCACTCATTGGGGGCGTTTTAAGAAATAACATTATTTCTTAACTGCTCATCTTTCACTGACAGTAGTTTGTCAGAGCTCATTTTTCATGGTTGTGTGTGTGTGCACTTAACACGACTCAGGAGAGCATGGTCAAGAGAAGTGTTCAGATAATAGTTGCCCATGGAGATTAAACAAAAAAACAAGGCTTCTTCAAGGAATCTGGTAATGACCACTTTTTTGAACTAGAGCCTTTAGCTCTTTTGAAAATGTCACCTTTCTGTTAGTATTTTAACAGCAGAATGAAATACTGGATCAGAGTTTTAATTGTGCATTTTAACATCGCTTTTAAGAGTATAACAAATGCTGTTTATTTGCAGAAGAATGTTTGAAATCCTGCATTAGAGAGAGGTACGCTGTTGCCACTGACTTTCTTAAGACAGGCCTAAAAGATTTCTTGCCTCTGCAAATCATTGTCAAATCTTTTAAACATAAGAAAAGCCATAAATACTATCTTAAAAGCAACGTAACGTTTATTTGGGATGTTTTGATTTCTGTTCTCTGTTTGCCAGTCCCTGTCATCCTCAGACCATTTTGCCACAGCAGAGCTAAAATCAACAAAGGAAAGATCTTTTACTGGCTTAAGTTACTTTAACCTTGTGTGTGAACAAACACCTTCTTTTAATTTTACAATGGTGATTCACATTCAAGGTCCTCACCAGGTCTCTAAGCCCAGTTCACTAAAGGCACCCTAAACCATAGGAAATACTCTTGTTCCTTCAACCCTGTTGACAAAATGTTCTCGGTGTTGTATAAGACCAAGTCTCTTTTTTTTTTTAAGCTTCTCACATGGATAGTGATAGAAAAAAGAGTAGGACAGTAATCAAGTAACTATGAATTTCATAGAGAGTAAAAGCATTGACTTGCAAATAAAAGGTAGCAGAATAGAATTATAATTACGGATTTTTAAAATTTCTAATGTTAATTACCAGAACGGTCAAAGACATATTCACAACAGAGGCAGCCAGGATTATGTCCTAAATTTTTTCTTATAATGTGAAAAGATCTTTGCCTTTTAGTACAGAATTTCTGACAAATTCCTGAGTATTACCAAGCACTTTGGGAAAAAATTAAAGCTGCGGAAATACATTAAATAGTCCAACACAAAGCAGAATTTGCAAATAGAAGTCCAGTTAGCTGTCTTGAGCATGGTGAGATAATGGTATTTATTTATTTCTCTTTCCATCTCAGGGAAATGCATTTTATACATTATCTTCATGTTTTGTGCGAAGTATTGTGGGGGGATGTAAGTATAGCAACATTTATTATTTTATTCCTGACATTATTGGTTGTATTGATTTCTAAAGCCTTACCATGTTATATTCAGTAATGGCCTTGGACCATTTGTCTAAATCAGCACAAGCCTTACCACCACTTGTCAAAAGCTTGCTATCTTATCCTACAATTTGATGAGAATGGACTTGAGTACAGTAAAGACAAAACAAAGCCAGTCAGAATTTCCATTTTACTATTTACAGTGTGCAGGAGTGTTCTAACTCCATACATTTGTCACATGTATCTGGATGTTAAAGAGGAATAAGGGACTGTACTTGCTTTTCAGGAAAATTGAATTCAGGGAATGAAGCTTTGTTAAACATTCCAATAGTATTGTACCTGCTCTACATATTACCCAATTTATTTACATATTTCAAATTCTGAGGATTTCCATATCTAGTTTAGCTTTCCACATATATTTGAGAGAGAGAGAAACTTCCCAAGAAAGGTCAGTTCCTTGTGACAGTCTCTGAGAAATGTAGGAGACAGCTCCTGCAACCTTAATCACCTTAAGAGCAGCATGTATCAACCCTCAGGGGAATTTTGCTGTTTATCAAGATTTTGTAGTGATAATATGAATTCTACTGGATTTACTGTTAATAGGGAATGCACAGCCTTAACAGTCTCTCTATATTCAGCTTGAGATATTTCAAATGTCTAAATCACTTATTACCGAAGTCTATATTCACAAGCATAATACCATTTCCTAATGATATCACAGCAATCTACGATATTTAATCAGCCTCAGTTGGACCATGCAACTCAGTTTCCAGTGTTCGTCCAGCCGTTCTACCTTATCCTAGCTGGAAATCCATGACAGGCACACCTACACTGGAGTTATTTAACATATTCCAAGATTTTGTCTTTGCTTCTCTCTACCCTTCCACCTCTCTGCAGCAACTTTGTTTCCTAGATGCTGTGTCACCACAAGTTTCCGTTGCCCTAGAATACTATATATTGCAAGGCAAGCAGCCTAATGATGTTGTGCTTTGTACACATATTTGGCTGCTTGTATATCTTTCAGTTTCTTCATTTAAACGAGCAAGCCCCTAAAAAAACAATAGGGCAAAGCCTGACATTGAAAGTCTTCTGGGGAACAGGCTTGCTCCATCCTCTTG
Source organism: Corvus brachyrhynchos (assembly GCF_000691975.1). Lineage (NCBI taxonomy): Eukaryota > Metazoa > Chordata > Aves > Passeriformes > Corvidae > Corvus > Corvus brachyrhynchos. Next base: position 896,734 of record NW_008237953.1, read on the forward strand.
CATATACGAAAAATGGTTGATTTGAGCCAGGTTGGCTGACCTATCATGCTTATTTTGATTGCTGTGGAAATATATTTTGAACCAAAGCTGTCATGCTTTTATGGGAACTGACAGGCTGCTGCTTATGTGCCATGGAAAACAAGAGCTTCTCCTTGGCTTATATACTTGAAATAAGCTTCTTGTCCATTCCAAAGAATGGAAAAAAAGAGCAAAAACAACATTCTTATTTCCCACTATTAGAAATTCCAAATGTAAGTTCTGAAATGCTTAGGTGTTCACAGTACAATTATCTACTATAGGGTGTAAAGACACCATATAGGGTTCATACCTACCTATCTGGATAGGATATGTATGACTATCTTTGTAGATCTACAAAGACTGCAGATATAGATACATATATATATGTAAAGTACAGTACACCCTCTATTGCTTAATTGTATTTAGAACACCTAAATATTGCAATATTCGTATAGAAAGTGTGTATGCATATGTGTACACATGTACATATATAGAAGATGTATATATAGAAAAAAATTGAAATTATTTAAGCTGAAAACTCTGAGACAAATTTTCCAAACTTGACGAATTTAAGTTTCTATAGTTTTTGTGAGAATACTGATTTCCTTTTGAAGAGAGGTTTAAACAGAAACTTTTGAAGGGTTCATAAAATGGGCTGGTGCAACTGGAATATTTGTATAAGGCTGAGGAAATAAGGAAGAAAATTTGGACTGAATCTCATCTCTAATCTGCTTGAAAAGAAGAACTTAACCCATTGTAAAACTGCAGTGGTATAAATGTAAATCAATTGGATTGATTTTTGAGGAACTTGCTGTAGTGCTGCCAGTTCAAAACTCAATTAAACACTCTGTTTAGTGATAAGGTCATTAACTGACCAATAGTTTCACTTAAAGTATAAAATGTACAGATTTTTGCAGTGCATTTTGTGACTTTTAAGATTTTAATTTATTTGGTATTATGAATCTACAATATGCAGGTTTGCATTATGCACTACTCTTCAAAAGAATCCTGCTTTTTCACTGATGTATGAAAAATTTATCTGGATGACTTAATGGAACCCCACTTTCATAATATCTACTGTGGACAGCCCTGGAATTTGCCACAATGAATATGAAACAATCAATTTGCATGGTGTCCTTGATTTAGATGGCAAGGTTTCACGGTGGTGGTGGTGGTGGAGTGCTGCAGGGTTGGCTTTCATGAGAGGACACCAGGATCTGATCCATGTCATACACAGCAGTCTGTAATGGACATAATGAAAACCACAGCTGAGCCTATCAATCCAGCTGGTGATTCTTGTGTGATAACATATATCGAAGGGGTCAAAAAAATGCTTTATGGCAGTTGTGTGAGAGAGGGGTGAGAGAAAGGTGAGGAAAACATGCCTGCAGATACCTAGGTCAGTGAGGAAGGAGGGGAAGGAGATATACTGGAGCTGAGATTCCCCTGCAGCCCATGGTGCAGCCCATGGTAAGACCGCTGTACCCCTGCAGGCCATGGAGGTCTGTGGTGGAGCAGAGATCCACCTGCAGCCTGTGGAGGAGACCCACAGTGGAATAGGTGGATTCCTGAAAAGTCTGTGACCCTGTGGAGAAAGCTTATACGGGAGTAGGCTCCTGGCAGGATCTGTGATTCGATGGAAGGAGAAGCCTCCCTGGAGGGCTGGAGCAGGTTTGCTGAAAGGAGCTTCAGTCCATGGAAGACCTGCACTGAAGATGTCTCTTTCTGAAGGACTGCACTGCATGGAGGGGATCCATCGTGCTGGAGGAATTTGTGAAGAACTGCAGTCCACAAAAAGAATTCATGTTGGAGAGGTTCATGAAGGAGTTTGTTCTATGGAAGGGACCAAATGCTGGAACAGAGGAAGAGTGTGGGAAGGAAGAATCATCAAAATGTTATGAACATACCCACGTCCTGTTTCCCATATTCCTGCACTGCTTGAGGGTAAAAAAGTAGAACAGTCAGAGCTGAACAAGCTGGAGGGATGGAAGGAATATATTTTTAGATTTCTTCTTATTTTTCATTATTCTACTTGGTCTAATTGACAATGAATTAAAATAATTTCCCCTAGCTGAGTCTGTTCTGCCCATAATGATAATTGCTGAGTGGTCTCTCTGTCCTTATCTTAACCCATAAACTTTTTGTTGTACTTTTTCCCCTTGTCCTGTTGACCAGTGACCAGAGCAGCTTGGTGAGCATGTGATGATCAGCCAAGTCAACTGACCACAGTAATTTTGTTGGTGCCTGACTTAAGAATTTTAAAGAATTCAAGGTAAGGACAGTAACAGGGAGAGCTAACAGGCAAAATATGAACTGAACTTTGCTAGAGAGCAGAGTAATTGTGAGGAATTTCTGTTATAATTTTGGTGAAGCTATGAGGAGTCGTGTGCGTAAATTCCAGCAGGGCTTCTAGTAGGAAACGCAGCCTGGGGAGGATCAGTAGTCTGCTCCTAAAAGACTATACCTCTCAGCAAGGACCCCATGCTGGAGCTGGGGAAAAGCGTGAGGAGGAAGAGCAGCAGAGAGGAGCTGTTATAGATTGAGCAGACTCCCCATTGCCTATCCCTCTGTGTCACTCATAGCAGGGTGGATAGGAAAATTTGGAATGAAGGAACAAAGTTGAGCCTAAGGCTGGGATAAAGGTGTTCTAGTTTTTCTCTTTGCTTTTTCCCATTCTACTCTATTTTTAATTGCTAATTAATTTCCTGAGGTCAAGTCTGTTTTGCCTGTGTCTGATTTCCCTATCTTTTCCTCAACCCATAAGCTTTTTTATCTTGTTTTCTCCTCAAATCCTGTTGAGTATGTGGAGGAAGGGAGCATTTTGGTGAGCCCCTGGCAGCCAGCGGAGGGAAGTCAACCCACTGCAAGTGGCATGACATCATCTTGTTACTTCAAACTTACAAAGGTGACTTACTTTCCCTGAAAAATATGTAACACTGTAGGCTGAAAGAAAGGGAAAAATTCCTGAGAATCTGCCAACAGTCTAAGAATATCTTTTGGAACTGATTTCATATGTAGTATTCCATAATCATGATGTTATACTGTTATACTACATAATCAAACCCAAAGTAGACAAGATGAAACCATACTTACGTCAGTGTTTCCATGTGGTCCGACACTGCTGTGTCTGAAGTAGAGTGGATGGTGAACAGAAAGCAAGCACTCAGTGGAGTTCAGTCAGCCGACTTGACAGCTCAGACCTGGTTTAAAAAGGCTGAACTTCCTCTCCAGCTCACCAGTAACTGCTAGCTTGTGCACGAGGTTAATCATCTCTAGGACTTCTAAGGATTCACTCAAAAAACTGAT
>NW_008237953.1:900086-951917 GCF_000691975.1 Corvus brachyrhynchos
CTAGTTTGGAAGATGATGACATTATGGAAAAAAACACTGTGCTATAAAACAACTTTTTATACAAATGCTCCAGCTTTGAAACTGAATGCTGGAACTTTCATTCACCTGCAACTGTGTCCACAGAGAAACATCTTGCAGTGTTAAAAAAATATTTTCTAAATGTATTTCTGAGAGATGGAATTTCCTTTTAATTGAAGGAACTCAAGATGGGTTCTGGAAATCCATCTCATCTGAAGGAGGAAACATAATCATGACTGCTATCTTTTGTGTGCTTCCTCAAAAAAAAAAGTTTAATTAAATTTATCTTCTCATGGTGTTTTTAGCTGTGCCTATGATGTTTCTTTTTAGGAGTGGGCTCTAGATCCTGAGTGAGAGTATTATTTAATATTAAGAGGATGGGTGTGAGCTCAGATACACCTTCCTTTATACATTTAAGAAAAATTTTGCTTTCAAAGAGTTGCATCTTCTTAAGCAGAGTACAGGAACTGAAGTGCTCAGCTGTCTTTTGAGATTCAAATTTCCAAGTTTTCGTATTTGATTTGTCAGTAATCTGCTCTCCTCTTTTTAAGATTTTACATATCCAGATGAAAAGTAACTGATTTCATCCGTAGTTCAAGTACCTAGGATTCAATACAAGTACTGCTTTCTGCCATTCCTTCCCACCTTTTCTCCTTTGGTTTCACACTATATGATAACTTATGAATACTATTATTTTCTCCCACACATTTCAGAAACAGCTTACATAATTTTTGTACATTCATCTCTGCTTTTATCTGGCAGCATTATTTTTGTTATCATAACAGCTGAATTTTCCTGAACTATTTTCTTGGACCGCATTTTCAGAAAGGCTCATGCTGTTAAATGTTATCACATGGAGGCTCACTTTACTCTAGTTCTGCCCCTAATTCCTGTGTGTCTGTCTGATTAAGCTGTCTCCTAGAACGGCTGTAGCCAGATCACATTGTTTTACATTTTCTGTGTAATTTCATCACCTGTACTTGATTCAGTTTTGTTTGAATTGAATATTCTTTGTAATTCTTTTTCCCCTGCTTTTGAATTTGAATTTTATTCAGCTGTGGTATGCTCCCAGACTTTCTCAATGAATTTATAATTTATCCAAGATGTCACCCAAAGCTGAATTTATCCAGAGGTGATTTCTAGGTTGAGTGGTAGTTCGCTTCCTCCTTGTCAAATGTTATAGTTAAAAAATGAAACAAAGCAAAATTCTACTGAGAAGCTTTTTCAGACTTTATATGCTGTGTAATACAGTTCTTAAGTATTTTATATGACCTGTAGACATCATATAATTTTACTTTGTACAGATATTGTCAGAGTTGAATACCACTGTCCTATTCTCTGTGTGAAGTCTAGGACAATAGTATCAGTCTTAATTGCAGAAATGTTAGCTGCTGTTACAGGTTGCTCATTTTGTCCCCTTGTAAAAAGCTTGATCTCCTTTATCTAGCCTTTCTATCTTAAACTATTTCTTTGATCTCAGATCTGTTCTCTCATTAATGAGAATATAATTGTCCCTTTAAAATGAAATTGCAGCACTTCACTGGAATTTTTTTCAATGTACATTGTTGTATATGTTTATGGAACAAGATATTGCTTTGTCTTGAGGTTTAGCTGTTGTTTCCTTTTCTTTGATTTCTTTGCAGTCAACAACTCTGAATTAGCTTATGCTTAAAGTGGTACTCTCTGCCCGTTACAGATAAAGAGGAAGGCACGAATGCTTAGGCAGAAAAAAATCTCAGAATACTGAGATCAACCACCCTTCCATCCTCCCTGTATTCAGCTATCTTATCAGCAATCTCAGGGCAAATAAAACAAATTGACTCAAGTATCAAGTTACACCTGGATAAATAATAACTTCATTGTATTTTTGTTTGAAATTAAGATCTATTCTCCTTTGCAATGCATACCCTAATTTGCTAGAGTAGAGGCATATGATAGGGAAACTAAATATGTGATCACTCAGGAAGAAGTTTGTGAAGCAATTATATGATGGTGCATATAACTGTGCCAGTGTTGTCACCTAAACATTGTGTGGTTGCCACATTGTAGATAAAGTCTCTCTAATTTTTTTCAAGACGTAGGGGTTCCTTACTTCCACAGAGAGTGCAATTAAAGTTAATTATATTAATAGGGGTGAAAAAGGTGCTCTTAGTAATAGAGATATTTTTCTTCTGAGAAATTAGAAATAATGAACTTTTATATTTTATTTTACATTATTAAGGATTAAATACAGTGGCAATTCATATATTTCTATATTTTGTATTCTATATAAAAAGACAGTTATTGCTAATTAACCAATCCCAGTTTCATCTACCTGCAACGGACAAAGGGGAGAATAAAATCCAGATTTTTCCAGTGTTATTACAATGAATGAGAAGCAAAAATTTAATTTAGATGGTGTTTAAAATGCCTCAAAAATTGGATAATAATGTGAAACAATCTCAAACATTGAAAAGGAATTTTGAATAATTTTGTTTTGGCTGTCCTGCTTTAAATACCAAAATTGAATTTTTAGAATATATTTGAATTGTATTCTCCAAAAGTTGAAGTGCTGAATGGTAATATTTTAAATTGTGATGACAATGTGCAATATGAATGACAAAAATTTGGTGTTGACACTAAAATGTCAAGTAATGAGGTAAGAAAGAGCATACATTATTATGCTTTTCACTTTCAAAATCCTCTGTTTTAGAGTGAGGTCTTGCTATTTTTTCAAAGTGCAGTTTTCTTCTGGGGTTCCTTGCAGCAGCTGCTTCCTGAAACATGCTTTATTATCTAGAATTCTGCCTAAAGTAAGAAGAAATTGCCTAATCGCTAAAGGATTTTCTATGGGTTTTTTTCTGCAGCTTTAGTATTAAATTGTTTCAATCAATTTAAAATGTTTAATTGTTTAATTTTTTTTTTAATCTGTGGTTTAGAGCGAGTCTACAGTGTAACTGCATAAGAAGAGAAAGGAACTGCTGATTAGGTTTTGCAGAAGTGGGCAGTGAAATTAAATCATCCCCTTCCTTAAAACACACAGCTCTGGAAAACTAAAGATAGTGCTTTTCACAAAAGACAACAGATATGAAACATTGTTCCCATCTGCAACATTTGAGAATGTGAATGGAAACAATTAAAAAACCAGTTGTTAACTTTCTTTTCCTTTGTATTAATCTTATTTCAGTTGTAGAACTTAAGGAGAAATCCTCTTACAATATTTTTCCAGGCAGATCTCTATCGAGGTCTATTTCCTTTAGCAGGGATCCATTATCTAGAAAGAGGTTTTAGCCCTAGAGTATCTATTAATTTCTGGAAAACCCTTAGGTGAAACTCACAGTTTTCAGAGGTACTTTGTGACAAAATTTGTGATATTTTAAAACAGATATGCATGAATTTATTTGCAGTTGCAATACTTCAAAAAGATAATTAATCCTATTATGATATCATTAGGATACAATTTCTCTCTAATAAGTAATATGAATTGTTAAAATTATCTATTTTAAAGCCACTAAAATGAAAAGAGCTTGCCTGAGGCTAAAAATCTGTGGGTTTTTTAGTAATATCTAGTTATTAATCTATGTATGAGTAACTGATTTCTAAAAACTAATGAAGCAGCCAATTGAAACTAGCTATGGTACATTATAAATATGAAGAAAATGAGATGGTATTTTTCTCTCATACATGTGCATAATATTATGCTTTAACAAGAAACAGATTTGGTCAGATATTTGCTGATTAAGTATTCTAACAGATCTTTCAAATATTAGTAAGTATGTTTTATATACTTCAGCAATGGTATCTTTGGAACCAAATTCCATTATGTGGGGAGGTTTTCATAATTTCAGAGTAGTTCTGTTCATACTGATGCACTTTGCCTCTTGCTGATGGGGAACGACAAATGTAAACCTGTTTTAATGTTAATTTAATTAAGAAATAATCTGTTGCTCACATGGAAGAAATCACCAAGGAAAACGGGCAGTGTATTTCTTAGGGTACAATGCAGTCCTAACTGTATTCAATTTATACTGCTTTCTAAGTATTAATGATTAGTGGGATAAGCCTTCTTTTACCCCACACCAGAGTGACATCCCATGAAAAGCTTAAGTGAACCAACTTATGTATCTGAGGAGAATGATGCATCTGCCTTTTCACTATTTTATTAAAAGTGATATTCTGACCTTTTTTTAAATTTTCTTCCCCTCCCCCATCTCCTCAGAAAAAGATATAAATTTAAATAATACTTCTCAAATACTTTTTTTTAGCCCAGTAGATGACATGTCTGACTTGAGTCCCTAGGACTCAAGTCCTCTCTGGAGGTGATTTCTTTCTTTTTTTTCAACCAGACATCAGTGATACTAGCTGAAATAACAAGTTCAAAACACACTATAATTGTACTTTTTATGTTAAGAGAGCACATTAGGAGTCAGGGAGGAAGGAGATGCCTGTAGTGCTGCTTCTGAACCTTTCTTCCCTTCTGCCAACAACTGGCCACAATGTCAGAGACTTTCCTGATTCATCCTGCCAGTTAATGAAAAGTTTCCTTGCTTTCAGTATCTGTTACTGGGGAAGGTAGAATGGATCAGGGAAAGTTGCTAGGTTCAGGGGAATTTTTATTACCAGGCATTGATCTAGAGAAGTGAACACATAGCAGGGGATAAAGCTCCCAAGGTGTTGGGGAAGATGAAACAGGAAAGCCTTATAAATATGATTGCCCGACAAAAGATCTTGAGAATATGAAAACTACAGGCAACATCGAAATGAAAGCCACTTTTGAAATACCAAGTCTTAGTTACTGAACAACTGGAAAACAATGGTATGGCCGACTGAAGGTAATCCCCTCTTGATTGAACAATACCCTCTGCTTGCAGGCAGGTCCAAGGGTCAGAGCAGACCCTACTAGCTCAGCAGAAGGGGTCCAAAGAGTAGTTTTTAGAAGTTAAGATGTAACACTCTATGGTAATATAAGAACTCTTATAGGCTGTATGTAAATGCTATAGGATTTGTATCTTGTATTAGATTGGTTAGTGACAATTAGAATATTCAGTACAGAAGATGATTTATTGTATTGTAACCAGGACTTCACCACTCCACTCTACTTACTCCCTTACCCACTTACTCTCTTACTTACCTCCTCTTCGCTTACTCCACCCTTACTCTTACACTTACACTCTTGCTCTCTTGGGCCTGCTCCGAGCTGCGGCTGGCAGCTCTAAGCAGTGCCCCTCGTCCGTAACCTGCACCAAGGAAAATTTTAGACCAAGCCACAGAATGGTTGAGGTAGGACCTTTGGATACCATGTAGTCCAAATGTTCTGCTGAAGGAGGTTCACCTGCAGCAGGTTGCTAGGGATCGGGTCCAGGTGGGTTTTGAAAATATCCATAGAAGAAGACTCTGTAACCTGTCTGAACAACTTATTCCAGTGCTCTGTTAACTTCAAAGTAAAGAACGTTTTACTCATATTTAGGTGGAGCTTCCTGTCTTTCAGTTTGTGATAATCTCTTCTTCTGTCGCTGGGCACTACTGAAAAGTCTGGCCCCATCTTCTTGATACCCACCCTTGAGTTTTATGTAGGCATTAGAATCATAGAATTTTTTGAGGTTGGCAAAGGCTTTTATGATCCTGGAGTCAAACTACTAACCAAGCACTGCCAAACTGACTATTAAACTGTGTCCCTATGCGCCACATCTACATGACATTTAAACACCTCCAGGGACATTGACTCCACTTCTATGGGCAGCCTGTTGCAGTGCTTGACAACCATTTAGGTGAAGAAATATTTCCTAATATGCATTCTATGCCTTCCTGGTGCAGCTTGAGGCCATTTCCTCTCATTCTGTCATTTTTTACAGAGAAGAGACTGGCCCCACCTGGCTACACCGTCTTTTCAGGCAGTTGTAGAGGGCAATAAGGTGTCTCCTGAGCCTCCTTTTCTCTAGGCTAAACAACCTCAGCTCCTACAACTGTTTCTCACAGGACTTGGCTCCTGACCCTTCACCAGCTCCATTGTCCTTCTCTGGACATGTTCCAGCCCCTCAATGTCTTTCTTGCCATGAGGGGTCCAAAACAGTACAGTACAGAGCGACAGTCTCTGCCCTGGTCCTGCTGGCCACACTATTGCTGATACATGCCAGGATGCCATTGGCCTTCTTGGTCATGTGGGCACAGCTGGCTCCTGTTCAGCCACTGCTGCCCAGCACCCCCAGGAGCTCTTCTGCAAGGCAGCTTTTCAGCAACTCTGTCCTCTTCCTGGGGCTGTTGTGACCCAAGGGCAGGACCCTGTACTTCACCTCATTGAACCTTGGTCCATTGATCCAGCTTGTCCACATCCTTTTGTAGAGCCTTCTGGCTCCACAGACCAACACTCCCACCTAGGTTGGTGTCATCTGCAGACTTACTGAGAGTGCACTTGATAAAAATACTGAGCAGGACTGGTTCCAATACTAAACCCTGGGAAACCCTGCTAGTGACCAGCCACCAAGTGGATGCAACTCCATTCACCACCACTCTCTGGGCCTGGCCATCCAGACAGATTTTTACTCAGTGAACCGTGCACCTGTTCAAGCCATGAGCAGCCAATATCTGCAGCAAAATGCTGTAGAAAATGGTGTCAATGGTGTTACTAATATCCATAACAACATGCACAGCCCTTTCCTCATCCACTAAACACGTCAACTTTTCACAGAAAGAGGTCAGACTGGTCAGGTTGATCACAAACCAATGTTGGCTGGGTCTGATACCCTGGTTGTCCCACACATGCCACTAAAGATGATCTGTTCCATTACCTACCCCAGCACTGAAGGCAGGCTGAGAGGCCTATAGCTCCCTGGATCCTCCTTCTCTGTGGAACTCTTTCCAATAGATCAGGCCCTATTGCAGTGGGGTCTCCTGCAACATGCATTAGACAGTGAGGCCCGTGGAAAGAAATACGGACCTATACTTGATAGACGTTTCAGAGATCTTTATTTTCCAGCCACATGGCCGGGGGACTGCCGAAGAACTGAGCAATCACAGGACAATCAGGGTCCTCCCCAGTCAGAGGAACACAAAACAATCAATGGGGAACAGGTTTACGGTACGTGTGACCAGGCAACAGGGACACCCCGTGCCTAGGCCATGCCTCTACCCCAGGGTCCCCTCTTCTAGGACCTCATGGCAGGGGGGAGGAACCCCAACAAAGCCCCAAGCTGCGTTAGTGCGTGGAGCAATTTCTTCCCATGTCCATGACTCCACATTTGACTTTATTGAACTTTATAAGGTTCCCAGCTCTCAAGCCTGTTCAGGTCTCATTGAATGACAGCACAGCTTTCTGGTGTATCAATCACTTCTCCACAGAAGGAAGGAAGGTATGGAAATGAAATATAATCAGGAATGAGCACCATGAAGCTGTTATGACCTATGTGATTTGCAGGGTTTGTAGATCCCACAGGTATGACATGGCCATGGAGTGGCAGTGGGTCACCATTGAGCCTCAGGGACAAGAAGTGGTTCCTCTGAGATGCATAAGTAATGCATGCTAGTAGTCTTATGCAAACATGGTTATTTTTTATCTGTAGAACTTGTGATAATGCAGTTTGATGGCCATAGAAATATGAGATTTTGTTATTTGTCTTGTAGAATCAGAAAGGCTTGTCATTCCAAATTTAGGTTGGTTTTTGTTTTTTTTTTTTTTAAGGGGTAATCAAGAGGATTTCTTGCCTTGGGTTATGTATTTCCCTTGCTGTGTGGCCAAATTCTAATGTAAGTGTGCTTTAATGCATTGTTTTTCTGGTTGTTATTATTTTTTTACCATTTCCCTAAGGGAGAGGAAGGGTTTTATTGTGTATATTGACAGCTTTTTGACTCAAATGGATCTACAAATAAATTCAGAAGATATTAAAAAAAATAGTTTTAAGAGAGTAGATCAGAACTTTAGCAACAGAGAAAGATTGAATCTTTTGTTAGTTATAAACACTCCAAGCATGATTCTGAATAGATACCTCTATTTCAGGTCAGCTGGCTCCTGGGTCACTGCAGCCATTTACTGCTTCTTCCTCTGACAGGAAGGCAGATTTTGGCTTGGATTTTTCCAGATACAGCAACTGTACTCTCTTTTCTGTTCCTTTTTGATTGTGGCAGCTAATTTCTATTTTCTTTGATTACCTTTCACTCTAAAGGATCTTGTAATGTTGCAGTTTAGATTCAGTGTTGCTCCCTGGAAAGAATTCAACAACCTTTAGACTTTAAACTGTGATGGAAAACACCATTACTGAATGATTTAAAATCAATGAGGTTTACCGCAGAGCTTTAACTTGTGCAGTACAAACAACAGGTTATATGAGAGTCTCTCTATATTAACCTTTACAATAAAGTAATGACTGGGAAATGTGTATCATCAAGGTAAATCTAATCAGTTGGTCAAGCTATTTTAATTCAGGTACCCAAATAAATATTTCTAGAGCTTTGAAAAATAACATTTTTTTTAATGTCAGATGACTGCTGATAAACTGTAATGAGAAAGAAACATTTCCTTTCCAAATCAACAATGTGTAGCAAAACCTATTCCATATATGTGTTTTTTCAGATCTGTTGCACTTTTATCGCCACCAGTGAAAAGGAATTTTAGTAAAATGGCATGGATATTCTATTTTTGTGGTGACAGCAAAGAATAAAATTTTAAAGGATTGTTGTTCTGTGCTGATCAGAAACACACTGATCTGCAAATAAAACTCCAGAGGAAATCAACAGTGGTTAGTGATGTAAATTTAGAAAACAGAAGGAAAGAATGAATTAATTGAAGATTCTCAGCTTGTAGCAGAAGCAATTGAAGAAAGCCCTGATAATAGTCTTAAAAATTATAAAAGCCTCCTTCGAAGAGAGAGGGGATAATCAGTTCTCCATGTCCAGTGTAGATAGGACAAGAAGTAATTGTCTTAACTTTCAGCAAGGGAGATTTAGGTTAGACATTTCTAACCAAAAGGACTGCTAAGCATTGCGTTAGTTTACCTGTGGATGCTATTGAATGTTCTTGGCTGAAGGTTTTTCAGGAGGCGATACACTATCATGAATGATACCAGTATTTTGCTGTCCTTGTTCTGTGCCAAGACCACTGGCTAAATGAGCTTTCAACATTCTTTTCTGCTCTTTGACTTTAATACTACAACTGATACAAGCTTCTGACAGAGCTGAAAGCTGCAAAGTTTTAGCAGAAAAAATCCTTATCAGAATTAGAGTTTTCCTTGATCCAATCTAAATCTGCATCTTGAAGTGGAAGAGGGATTAGAGGAACAGAGCAACAGTAAGAACCAGGTGTCTGGACAGTATATCAGGTTAAAAGACTGTGGGTGAGAGACGTGAGCTACGGGGTAGGGCAAAATGGATAAGTATGCTACTAACTCTGGAAAGAAAATATCACATGCTTTTGGAGAAATTATATTATTTTTCTGAATGTAGTGGATGGCTCTGAGGGTAGTTTAATGCTACATTCACTTTGTGACTTTCAATTTAAAATAACGTAAACAACATCAATGCAAATTTGTTAAAGCTGGTTACTGCTAAGGAATTTGCTTTAATATTCTACTCTCCCTCTCTGCCCCCAGTTAGCAGTTCTGAGATTGCTATGTTTCAAGAAAACAGAAACTGGGAAAGAGAGAGAGGCAGAATGCTTTCTGGCAAGGCACTTATCCTGAGTTTTGGTCATGAAAGGATTTGATTAAAACCAAATAAAATTCTCATTTTTTGAACCACAGCTTTGCCGTATATCAGGATGACACTCTTCATGCACTAATTGCAAACCAACCTTGAAGTGCTGTATCTACTAACACCACAGCAGCTCTAGATTGTTCTGCTTCTCCAGGGCTTTGATGATAGCTCTCAAACTCTGCAAACATTAACCAGTTTGTGTCAACACTGTGCGTAATCAGAGTTAAACCACTGCTGAGGGCTAGAACTGCAGTAGAGTCAAGCAGCATGCAATGTACTGCTGTAATACTAACAGCTAGATTTCCTATCAGAGCTCTGCAGTGAGACCATAGCTCATTTCAATTGTATTATAAAACCTTTCTATTTTCTAGTCTTCCAGTGGCAGGCATCATATGCATATATTTTGAAGCTAAATAGTTCCTGCTAGTTTTGTTTTTCTCAGCTGCATAATGCATGGACACTAAGGAGGAAAAAGGAATGGAAAGGCAAATATCAACACTGTTCTCTAAAGAGGTACAATTACACCTGGCAAGATTCAAACATACTCTGAATTCATCAAGCACTCCAGGTGTTCTAGTGAGCTGTATGGAAGCTGAGATGGAGGAGGGGACAGAAATTAGGAATCAATAAAAATTTTTGTCTTCAGACCTACTATATGAGTGTCTAAATACCATGAGAATGACAAATACTTATAGAAATACAACCACATGTAAGTTTCTCAGGACTTAGAAAATTCCTATATTAACACAAGTATTTAAGTATCTGTATGTATTGGGTGGAACTTTTTTGTTGTGTGTTCTGCAGTACGCTTTTCTGTGGGGTCAAGGAAGGGGATAAATTTTTCTTCCCTCCTTTTCCTTTTCCTTTTCCTTTTCCTTTTCCTTTTCCTTTTCCGTCCCGTCCCGTCCCTCCCTCATAAAATCTCTACTGAAAAACCAGGGAGACTTTTTCCATGTAAATATGAGTTAGGACTGCATAGTTTGGCCTTATAAAGTTCTTTATGATGGTTACCAGTTTTAAAAATTTTAAAAATTATTGTTTATTTATTTTTTGTTTCTTATATTTTATTTTACACACAAAATGTTTGTTTGACTTAGTAACTGCTGATTGAAAAAAAAAATCCTGAAAGGAAAATGTTGCTGTACTTACAAACAAGAAGGGGAAAGGAAAAGAAAATTTATTTTAGATGAGTTGCTGTGATTCTCCCAGAACTTTGGTGTTGGTCTTTGAGTTTCAAAGGAAAACCTTTCAGCAAAAAAGGAATAATAAGAATTGTTCTAGATATAAAATTTCCCATTTTTATCTGTCATCTTCTTTTTGGTTTTAATACGGAATATGTAAAAAAATTAAACTAGAATTTAACAGTACCCCTTTATGTTTCTTGAATGGGTCACATACTGCTGTGTTGCTTCAAGAGTAGAACTCACTTTTTTTTGGTACAGATTAACCTGAGATGCAGCTGCTGTTACTTAATGTACTCTATACTGTCTTTCTAAACTGGTAATTGAAAATCATAATGGGAAGCAACAGGAAATGAAGGCCATGAAATTCTCATTTCTAAGTAAACTAAGGATATAAAGAATTGAGAATAGTCTCTTTAAATTTATAACTCTGCATTACAAGTCTTAAACCTCAACTGAGAATGATAATTTTTTTTCTGATTTCCCCCAAAAGAAGCAAGAAAATGACTTTTTATTACTACTACTTTGTAAGGCAGTAGCACAAGCAAAACTGTAAGAATTGTTTTTGTAAGCAATGAAGATGACTGCAGACTCTCTGATGAAATGAATAACATTGCAATTAATATAAGAAAAGCTATATACATTCTTCTTGTTCTCCAAAGTTTAGCTGTACCTCTTCAGTGATACAATTGCATTCTCTTTGACGATATGCATGGACTTTAAGGCAATAGAAACCCCTTTAAAAAATGCTGCTTCAGTTGCTTTGTTTTCCCTCATTTTGTTGTTGTAATATTCAACTCTTTAATTATTTGTTATTCCGTTATTTTCTCAGATTTTGTTTCATTTGTTGTATATTTGTTTTCTTTGTTTATTTTCTTATATCTGTTCTAATCTATTTTTCTTTTAATTAATTGTTCTTTACCAGTGTATAGTTATTGTGAGAGAAAAAGGAAAGAGGGAATGCAGAGACTAAACAAACCCAACTGTTTTCTCACATCTGTTATTTTCTTCATTTTGTTTCTCATTGGTTTTAATGTCCTAACATCTTAACATCCTAACATGTCCTTTTTGGTTTTTCTTATTTTTTTCTTTCCCTCCCCTTTTCCTCAGCAGTTCTGAAATTTGTACTGATGGTGTGCTGTATAAAAATGTGTTGCTTTAGCTTTGACCCTGTGAATTTCAAGCTGCACAAGTGAATTAATTATCTGTTAGACAAAAACTGATGTATGGGACAAGTAAAGGAGGATATTGAACAAATTACATTGTTTCTGTAGGCTCTGGAAGAGTTTTCTGAAGACATTTAGCTACCTTTGCTGTTTTTGTTTGTTTGTTTGTTTTGAGAACCAGAAGTATCAGTAATATGATTCTTCTATAAGAAGCTTATAGAGGAAAAACAAGAAGTAAAAACGGCAGTTCATGAACAAGCCTCCGAGAAAGTGATCTTCCTTGGCCTTCAATGTGTCATAGCTCCTTTGTATTACTTTCTGTTACTATGAGGTGTCTTTTAGGCTTTTGCACTGATGTGGTTTTATTTTTTTCCTTCTTTTTTCCCCAGTTGTCTTTGTCCTATTGTTCTTTCTTCTGTTGTTTCAGTATATTGTCTCTTTTATGTGTCTTCTTTGGCTAATCAGTTCTCTGCAATGTCTACTGGTATTCTTCAAAATTTGTTTCCTTTCACATATCTTCCTCTTATTTTTCTTTTCCCCTTTTTCTTCTCCAGAAAATATTTTTTTGCTGCTTAAAAAACCCAACAGACAGCCAAACAAATCTAAAACAAAACAAGAAAACTCCCCCTAGGGTTAATATCCCTTCAAAGATTTAATAATATACTATAATGTGCATTATGTACCTATCACGTACATTATGTAGATGGCTTTGTAGTTTCAGTTACTTAGGGAATTTTTCCTAGTTTACAATTTCTGGTGCAACTTCTGCTATTTTAATTCAGGTATCTGCTGTAGAGAATGAGATTCAAAACACAGGTGTCTAAGGTTAGGTGAATAAGGATAAATTCTGCTGTTAAGCTGCCTAAAATATGTAAAACAGATTTTTAAGACGCTATGTTTTGTATCCATTTTATTTGAATTAGCATTGTAGAATCAAACTCCTAGTCATGTATTTGATTATATTTTTTTCCATAAATTACTGTTAATTTCTGTTTAAGGATGCCATGTACATTATTCATTTGTCGTAAGTGAAAGTTAATGCACACATGAAGAAAAATGTTGAATTAAGTGGTACATGTTAAAGACTTTGAAGCAAGCTAAGTTATTACAAAAAAAGACATTTCTTCTCAGCAAAAATATTGTTAAAGACTTTATTTAAATATGTAGCTTTAGATAATATCATCGTATGTTGAACAATTGTTGCAGTTACACCCATTTTGAGATATCTTGTCTCTGTACCTCTATCAAGACGTCAGATTTATCTATTCGTTTGCACAGCAAACAGAATCAGACAGATTCAGACTGTATAGCACAGAATTGATTAAATTAGTCTGGATTTTAATTTTTTTTATATCACAGAGCAACATGCATAATTATATAGCCGCTACGCTGGGAACAACAGAGGGACAGAAATTAAACCTGGAGTGAGAATAAAATATTGTAAATACTTATGCCAGTGTTTATTTATTTAGTATCTAATGTTGCCCTAGCTGCATGATTTATGGCTGGTACCTGCTTCAGTGTGAAACATGACAGCTTGAACTGTTCTAGTGTTTCCCAAAACAGCTAATTGTTTTTAAGAAGGATTACCGCTTCTTCATCACAATTCATCCTTGTATCAGTTAGTTTTGAATGAAGTGGCTAGTGGAGCATCACAGTACCTGCAGCTCAGCCTCATATAATTAGAAATCACTGCAGATTAGTTTAGGCTTTGTACAAGGATTGCTTTAAAATGAGAAATTACAGAACCACATACATGTTATTCGTAACACACCTTCAACCAGAGGCCTAGGCATACCAATGAAATTGCTAAAATAGTAGTAAAATATTTTTAGTGCACACTTGTAGATATTGTATATACTATTTAAAGCTTTCAGATGTATTCCTGGGATCTGTGGCATAACTTGAATGAGTGTTAAGGACTCCTTTTAATTGTAATCATTACCATTCTCAAACGAGCTGAGCAATGCAGTCTTGATCCCATCTAATACATGCCATAAATACCCTGATAATGAATAATTAGTTTATGAAAATCCCAGAACCTTTCTCCTTGGTTTTCTTGAGGAAATCGTTATGTAATGGGAAGGGAAGGGAAGAATCCTAAGGTGATTTAGACACCTTTGAACCTAAACAGGATTATAAAGTACAAAGATGAACAGGAGGATTTTTTTTTTGAATTCTGAGTTCTGTCAGTGTTTCAGTGGTTGGTGACACAGATGGAATTAAATGAATGCATTGTCAGATGTTCTTAGCAGGCAGGGGAAATAATAGGTTCTCAAGAAGGGTGGTTAGCTTCTAGATATTAGGTTGAAAACTATAAAAGATTTTCCCTATGTACAGTTTTAGAGCACATTTAATTTGAATGATTTAATTTGTATGAGATGAAAAAACAAGCAGCAATCAAACAAAGTTTCTTGACTATAGCCTTGAAGAAACTGTAAGATACTCTTTTAATTTTTGGTGCAGTATACTAGATTTAAACCAAATATTCTAAACTTAGAGATACTCATACAAATTTTAAAGTAGAAGACAAAACCAATTTGTTCTGCAGAAAATTGTGACATAGCTTCTATGCCATGAACAATATCATTGGCATATGTGCTATTAACTGTGAATCTGACAAAACACTTTGTCTTTTTATAGGCAAAACTCCTTGTTTTGCAATGCTAATATTGAGCACTCAATATTGTCATTTTTAAATGCTGCAATAAGAAATGGAATTGCTTAAAACACAAGCATTGTAATTTGTTACAAGGTTGAAAAAATATACTAACGTGAACTTCTCTAAATCAATTAGCTCTGAAATTCTGGTGAAGTACATTTCATAAAAGAAACAGTCATATGTATGGAAATGGCCTACTTAATTCCTTTGTTGTTTGCCTGATTAGGAATAAGTTAGTAGGGGGTACTATTTATTTTAAATGAGAAACAACATTTCCTTGGCACCCCACAGGATAGTATAATTTAGAGAAATCCTTCACAGGCTTTTATTGGTCCCAGCTGTGAACCAAAATACTAGTTATATGTTTTCAATATTATTTCAGCAATTTAGCACAAAAGGAGACTTCCCACTCCAGCATCTCATCTTTACTCTCCTGTTGTCCCACCTAACATTTGCTCTGTGCCACACTGTAACCACAAGCATAAAGCAATGAGTTTATTAAAGAAATTAAATTAAATATGCGCTAAACCCAAAATCCTAAGATGATAGGGCTGTTGATCCTTAATGTGTCAGTGTCAGTCAAAGTGTATTATTGTGCAATCCTACAGGATTTGGGATCATGCACTAGCTTGCAGGATGGCTGTAACTCCCAACAAAACCAGACCAAAATCTTGGAATATATATATGGCTATAACTCCAGACAAAAATCTTGGAAAAACTAGAGGAAAAACTATGGAGATCTTTCTATATAAGCACTTTTACTTTTGATTTGAATAGTATATCAGTTAAGAAAAGTCTTTCACCACTTTTGTGTTTGTTTGTGGGAGTTTTTTTACTGTATAAATACCCATAGTTATTCCTTGCAGGGTTAAGTACCGGGTAGCTCATTTAGTGTAACACCAGATTCAACCATTGAACAGATAGATGTTCAACCTACTTTTAACAACTTGTAGCTTTTCTTAAGTAAATTATTTTTAAAAATTTGTAAATTTAGTGTTTAAGAATATCAGTGACAGAATCTTGAATGTACATGCATGAAAGCAGTTTTATTTCATCTGCAGAAATCCAAATTTAAAATTAATTTTTCTCCTCAGCTTCTGTTGAAATATTATTTGTGACTTTATCTTCCTCAGGCTTCAAAAACTCTGGTTTCCTGATTCCGACTTGCTGAAGGGCTTATGTTAGCTGCTAAAATTGCAGACATCTTCTATGAGATTTGTACTTCCAGGAGGACAATAATTTGCAAAATTATAGAAAAAGTGAGTGATTGTATCTGTTTTGGGTGTGCATGTTAGTAGCCCAAGTGGGGAGCAGCTGCAGGGGTGGCCTCTGTGGGAAAAGGCCAGGGACTGGACTGGACTGGCATGTGTTGGACACAGGTGGTTCCCTGAAGCCAAAGCTGAGACCATCAGCAAAGCTAGTGAGGCCTCTATGAAAATGTGCTTTAAAAAGGACAGAAAACACTATGGTGGGAAGAGGAGGGAACAAAAAGTGTGATAAAGAACAGATAGAACACTAGGGCCAGAGCAGAAGAAAGTGTTTCATGGTGGAGTGAATCCCCAGACTGCATCCTATGGAATACCCCTGCTGCTGCAGTGAGATATGCCTTAAAGAATTGCAGACTGTGGAGAGCCCTCACTGCAGCAGAGGAAAAGTGCAAATGATACAGTGCCATAAAGGTGGGGAGGTAGTAGTGCTTGGAATGACAGAATGATGGTGAGCTGGAAGAGAGGAAACGTGGTGTTTTTTTGCTTTCTGCTGTGCAGATCTGTTTTAAAAGACAATAAAATATTTTTTCCCCAAGTTGAGCTATTTTTGCCTCTAAGAGTAATTGGTAAGTAATCTTCCTGGCTTTACCTTCACACATGAAGGTTCTCAATTGTGCTTTTTCCTATTTCAGTCCCCATCACAATGTGGGGTGTATATGTGTGTGTGTCTTTGTCTGTGTGTGTAGGTAAGGCTACCGTAACGAACAAATATAATCTCCCACAGACACATGTTTAAAAAAACCCAACATGTAAGTATTTTTTCTTGTTGGTGTCTTTTTAATTAATATTTGAGCACAATTTACTCTGCCATCTCAGAGAATTTAATTATTTTTCAATAAATTAAAGATTTTCTGTTACATCAGAGGTTTACTATAAAAGGACAAAGGACCAGTTTGCCATCATTACACAGATCAGTTTGAATTGTCACCAGGACTGGGTATGAGCACGTCCCATCATTTGATTATTATTGGTTTGCTCAGGTGTGAAAGAACCAGGTTCAAATACTTCTGCACATGGACAATCTACAGTGGTCTGGATTATGGTTAAACTTGACCAGGCTTGTTACAGCTTACAATGAGAAAGGGAGTGACATAGATGTATGTAGAGAAAAAAATAGGCATAAAATTAACGGAATTCCTTAGTAGAATCAAAATTATTAAAGTCAAGTGTTCATCAGATACTATTGAGATACACTTTTATTAATCTTATAAAATAATACAATAAATCAGTTCTAGAATTTATTTTTATATTGTGCACACAATTGAATATTATTTCACCTCCATTTTATATTTTACTTCCTTGCTCCTGTGTACCAAGGCTCTCTGATTTTCTTACAACCATAGAGATACTTTATCTTTTGTAATAGTTCTCTCTTTAGACTGCTTCAAATATAATATTGAGAGCTCTTGATGATGCAAGGATTTTTTTCAGCTAAGATGAGATTCTGTTGAGAACTGTAAACAAGTGTGGTTTTTTTGAGTGTGTTTTCACTAGAACATTTTCTTTGTTATAATAAGTCTTCCTTCTTTTGGAAAGGAAACAATAACCATTCCTTTGAACAGCTGTCTCAGAAAATTTGCTGAAAAAGTTTGTTCGTTATGTTTGGTGAGTTAAATTTTCAATGGTTTCAGCTGAAAGTGCTGTGTACTTCCAACATTAGTATTTATTCCTTGTACAGTACTTCTAATCCACATATTAAAGTATTTTTTCTGTCTTTAATGGGTTAATCTGGGCCCTTGTATGGATATATTTGCTATAGTCTTGTTAAAAAGTGGTTTATCAAGTACCAGTTTCAAGCATTAGAGTATGACTACATTGCTGCTGCCTCTGGTATTCTTTTTTCTGAGAATGCTATCCTCCACTGTGCGTAATAAATAGGTAGAAGTCTGAAACCCATTAAAGTTCTTGTAAAGCTGCTTTATAAAAAAAAAAAATTCTCTCAAGTTTCTGGTTGGGAATTGCCTGGAAAATATTCATATTACTCAAAAGAGCACTTGAGGTACAACACTGTCAAGACCTACTGGCCCAGAAGTGGAAGTCGGTGCAGATACAGTCTGTTTCCGTACCAGTAACATTCATGAGCACCACTCTGATACATCCGTGCTGATCTTGATTCACTGACATTAGTATTTGTTACTAAATAACTCTGCACTATCCCTTTCCCAGACTAACTATATCTTGACTTTTTTTTTTTTAACAGGACCTGTTTTTTAAAGTTTATTTGAGGTTAATAAAGGTATAAATATTTCCAGCTAGGATTTACAGTAGAGAATTGACCAGAATAAAAGCCTTATTATTAGAGTGAGTCTAAAAGGAGTTTTGTTTGAAGTTAGTTTCAGGTTTTCAGTGGGGTCTTATTTCTGGTTTTGGTTTTGGGTTTTTTTTTTTTTGTTCTAACTTATGTACTGATTTATTTCTGTGATTAAAAAAATACCAGAAAATTAAATGTATTAAATTGATGGACAATTTCAATGGAAGTGGTTTTTTTAACTTAGAGCTTTCTTCTATCCTTCTGCATCTTAAAATGAAGCAATGTCTGTAGAATATGTGTGAATGTGTACAGTAAGACTAATTTTCATTGAAATTGTGGTGTTACCTGATGAATGCTTGATGTAAGTGAAGTACAACGTACAGGGTTTATTTAAAAAGTGGCGTATGTATTTTAACACAGTGTATATGAGACTGTATAATACGTATGGGGAACAGAAACTATAGGAAAAGGCAGGGGTTTAAATATTTATAGTGTTTTCTATTGCTTTTATTGTCGTACGTCTCACACAAAATATTATGAGTTTTATGAGTATGAATAGTCCCTAAGAAGTTCTCTCTGTCTATAATTGAAAGCTTTAGTATTAAATATAAAAGCACAGATTACATTTCATTTGTAGTTTTAACTACCATATGAAGAATTATCTTGATGTTATCATCCATAGCAGTGAAAGAAATGGAACTTCTAAATCTTTCCTCATCTTTTCTTGATCATAAATGTTGATGAGGACATGGTTAGAAACTAAGGTTCACTGGAATAACATGATAACTATGGAGCAAGTGGCAGTGAGACATGTAGGTAGTCTACAGTTTGTTGGAAATGTATTGTTGGAACACACTTAAATACTCACTAGACATTCTCTGGTTCTGCCTTCCTCAGTCTATTGTGGAATACAGTGGAAGCAAAGAGGAACTATTTTCACTTGCAAGTTGTAACACAATTTGTGATGCATTAAAGTAATGATCCTTGAATCTGCTGCCCTTGATAGTGGTTCCAAAACAATACCTGCTGTGCAGCATGAAGAGGTAGCTTCATGGTGCATTTCATTGATAGTGGAGTAACAATGAACTTTGATGCCAATTGTGCATATTATATTATTTATTCACGTGTTCTTGCTTCATTGCCTTTTTAATGGATTTGGAATCATATGTATTACTGTGAGTTTAATCAGCATGACAAACAGATCCTTTTTTTCCCCCCTCCTGGATAATCCTTTCTGCTCGCATTTCCACAGCCTTTTTATCCTGTCTTCAAAGGTTCATTTTCAGGCTACTGTTCTGGGTAACAGTGTCTGGATAGCAATGTTTTGAATCAGTCTGTCAGAGCCATTCTGCAGTCAGTCTGAGACATACTTATTGATTAGTTGATCTTTCCTCTCTTCAGGAAGCTTCCTGCTTCTTCAATACTATGCACATGCATAAAATAACTTAGTGTGTGCTAAAGGTGATAAGATTATTTTGTTAGTCCATACTACTGATGCTCCAAGCAGTGTGCAAACCTTCCCTGCTCTGCCTGCTGAGTATCTAGCACTGTTATCACACACCTAAAATACCTCCAGTCTGGCTGTTACTCTGCTTTTGGACTACACAGCTGTCTTCTGACCTGATAGTCATTGGTTATATAAAGTGATATTTGAACAATATCTCTTCAACCCCTTTTGGATTTCTTAATAGTTTTATAGTCTGTATAATTTTAAGACATACTGTACTGGCTTGATCTGATGCACAATATTTCGGTGTGGTTCATTTTGTAACTGAGTGGGAAGGCTCTCTGTAGTATAGAAAACAAGCTTCCCAAACACAGCTTATTCCTTATTTATTTTATCACTCTTCTCTTACATTTTTATTTTCTTACCTATATCTGCAGTCAAATGCAGAGTTTTGGCTAGAGCAAAATAAAATAACAGGCATTACCATTTTAACTTTGCTCAAACAAGAGAAGATGGCATCTTCTTGCAGTAATTGGAAAGGTTTATTTTGGAAACAGGAATGTTTTTTTATGGGTGTTTCTGCTTTTCTGAACAATAGGTCATATCTAGTGTTGACACCAAGCTGTTTTTTTGAAAGGATGCCTTCACTTGCCCCTTTGCCAGTGACCCTTCATTCTCCTACCTAACAGAAGAAAAAGTATGAGCATTATCTCAGTTCTTTTATTCTGTCTCACTGAGTAACATGGTTGATGTTCCAGAACTTGAACTGCTTGGAGGATAAAGACCCATCACTTTTGATTTAGCCAAATTTCCTTATGTGATTTCCTCTTTTGTTATGCATCACACAGAGCTTTGTTCCAGTCTAGCAGCCTATGACAATAAGCTGGAAACTGAGACTGCAGCTGATGGAAAGCAGAGTTAAAAATGAAAAGGCATGAAAAACTATTGATAAAAGTAAGGGGAATTTTATAGATTATTTAATATGTGCTTATAAAATGCAGTCAGTGCTGATACATGTTGGAGGCTACAGTGGTTACATGCTCCTGTAAATACTGGGTATGCTTGATAATTTTTGCATGTCCTGCCTGCACAAAGTAGTTTAAGAGCAACTGCAGAGTTCTGTGAAGGATCATGATTTCGAGAAGGTTACCAAAATTTGGGTCATCAAGGTATGCAATTCTTGCCCCATGTCTTCATTTGCTTTAGTGAGATTTTAACCAGACTTAAACCAGAAAAACTTAAAATTTGGAGTATCACAGAACCAACACAAGAGGTCAGAATTCACCAGGTGAGCTCATCCTTCCTAAGCCAAGAAAAATAAATAGCTTTAAGCTACTGTTAAAAAAAAACAAAAGAGCAAATGGTAATCAATCAATTGGATAAAAATGTACCACTAACCAAGTATTTTAGTCCCTTTTTCTTTTTTTTTCTTAAAGTCTAAGTGTACACTAGTACTGGAACTCTGAAAATGAAATTTAAATATCTCTCATAATTATCTAACTTAAACAGCCTAACAGAAGCAATAAAAACTCTAGTGTTTCAAACAATAGAACTGGTAGCATGAGAAAAAACCAAACTCACTCATAAAAACCTTAACAGAAAAAAGGACTGTAGAGTAACAGACTGAAAAATTACTTTTCAAGACAATTTAATATGGAATTAGTTTCTTTAAACAACCAGTGATTGCTCTTCTAAGGTATGAAAAAAGCATAGTTATGTATTTGAATGAGTGTTAAAAGTTCAAAAATACTATAACCCTGGGCAAAGAGTCGGGTCTTTGTCTGATACACAGGTGTACATTCACAAAGCATAATGTCATGTTAGTGGTATGATGCTGTTCCGAGATTTGGTGGAATTCATAGTATAAAGTGATACAATTGGACAGTGTTATGGTATATGAAAATTGGTTTTTTTCTGCAGAGTAATGCAAATAACAGGAAAATTTTAATTCAGATTTATTTCAAAATAAAATATTTCATTTCAAAGTCCTTTTGAATTTTTTTATTGCAGATTTTCTACTGGATTTTTATATGTTACTTTGCATTATCTCGCAATGAGTATGTAATGTTTCTGATCATTCTTTTTGGCTTCCTACTCTCTTAATTTGTTCCTGAAAGTGTGTTTTTTGTCTGTTGGTAGAGGAAAGAAGCCTTGCATTCAAAATTGTTCTGAAAGGTTCTTCCTGGCCCTACATTTTACAACGTATCTTTGTTTGAACTTTGTTCTACAGTGATTCTATGCAGTGAGAGACAGTAATTGATTTGTTCTAGCCTTAACAGGCTGGCCACTTATTGTCTCTCTTTCTTTTATCTGTTTTTTCAGATGAACAAGAGACACTGAAAAATACAAGATTTTTTTGGTTTTTTAGTATTCTAAAACCTCTGTCAGTTCTGGCAGAAACATTTTGCCCTTATCAGCTTTAATGGACATCAGAATACAGATGCATGTTTAAAATCTGTGACAAAGTATCAGTCAATGAATTTTTAACAAAAGTTTTAGGCAACAGGAGAACATTGCATATACAAATTTTAATGTCTAGAAAAAAAGTCAAATTAAATAAATAAATAAAATACTAGAATCCCACATCTATGAAACAAAATTATTGGAATTACACTTGCCATGCCTTGGAAAAAATACTGGGAGAAGAAACATTATGATTATTTTTACTGTTAAAGTAAAATGGATTTACATTTCCATTTCACATTTGAAAAGGGTTTATTTGTTTAACCACCTATGTAAAAAACTTGTTCTTCAAAACACAGTACTACTAAAATAGCTTAGCAGAGTAAAATCAGCAATTTTTATTCATAAATTAAAGATGAAAAAGGTTCTTGTGTGTGTATCTGTGTGCATGCACACATGCTTTTGTATAGGTTTATGAAAATCTTGCTGCCCAGTGCATGCATATTTATGTGCATGTGCTGAGGCTTGGTGTTTCAGGTTCACATGATTTAAGAGCACTAAGTGAAACTTATTTCAGCCCAGTTTTACAAGATTTTTTTTTCTCTTTTCTTGCTTCTTTAGGGGTCTTCAAAATCACTTCAAAAGTTAATTTGTTACTCCTTGACTATAGGAGGAAAGATTGCTGCCTATGAACATTTCCACAACTGGTGATATCCTTGTGACCAGCTGTTTTAATGCTGTCTGGAAATTGGGCAAATTTCTAATTTACTTCCTTTAAATGAAAAACTAAAGACCAAGAAGCCTTCTCCAGAGGAGCAGGATGGAGAATTGCCTCCCTGCTGTTCTTCAGTCCCTGTTCTTGAAATTCAAGGGCTTTTATACAGATGTGTGCTGGTAAATAATACAGGAATAACTTCTGTGTTTGTTACTGCTACAATAATTTTCTATTGTGTCTTTCAGTATCTTTTCATCTTTTTTCTGGCATCCTTCACACCAGAAACTTTGTTACTGTTACAAGAATTTTCAGCATCTGAACTGGAAAATTTCAATAAAATATATTGTTACTCTTGGGTGTTTTATTCTGTATGAAATCGAGAGCATTCTATTAGTCTTTCTAAAAATTTTATTCTGGAGATTAAATTTATATACTTATTTGAAGCTCCTCTCAAATGATCTTTTTCACTGTCCTGGCTTTATACAGTAGGAAACTGACAATACTCATGTGAGTGGCAATGATATAGAAATGAGATGTGCTAAGAAAAGGGGAATTTACTTTTCGTATTTTCAATATATTTCAGGAGCTTGATTCTTATAAAACTCTATAATCATTACAAGAAAGATGTATTTTTTTAAAACTTTGATAATTCCAGTGGATTTCATATGTTAGTACTTTTTTGTCTGAAGATAAAACAATGCAGATATATCAGAAACTTATGTAGCCTTTTTTGAATATTTAAGTTTCTTCATTCACATGCTGTGTATTTTAGCAAATGAATAGATTCATTTTTTTTTGTTTCCTGCGTGCAGACAAGTATTATTTGCAGGAGAATCTGCTGGCCAGGGATACATTGTGAATAACTGACATGAATTGGTCTCGACTTATGTTAATGATGATTGTCTTAAAATACGTCAAAGAGCTGCTGTAGTTTGTTAGGTATTCATTATGTTAATTTTCATGATGACCTTCTACAAAGACTCAAGATACGGCTACAATTATAAATTCAGAAAACTTGTATTCTGGTAACATCATTGCTGTTGTACATTTGGGGCCAAATTTCAAGGAGCAGAAAATGTGGCAATTTACTTTCAAGGTGCTTGTGAAGAACTCTGTTACTTAGAATCAGACAGGTAAGGTAAAATGAAAGGTGAAAAATAGAAAGCTTTTCAAATCAATTTCTCTTTTGGAGTTGTATGTGTGTAGGTGATTTCAAATTGTACTGATGAATAATTTTCAAAGTTTCCTATCATTTAAAAAACATAAGCATTTCGGTTTCAAAAAAGAAAAATTGTAATTTCTCCCAGCTTGGTCAGAGAAGTTCATGGCCAAAACTTAATTCTGTGCATTGGGGTAATTGCGATAATAGTAGTGTGTATGACACACTCAGACTGTTTCTTCCCTATCATGGCTTCTGCTAACTTAGGTCAGTATGCATTTTATCTTTTATCATTATAATTTTATCTTCTGTATCACATAAAGAAGCAACAAACTCTTAAAATTGTTTTTATTAGACAAATTATTAATTCTGTGTAATTTATTTGGTATCTATCCACATTGCTTTAAAGTTGTGACTGTTGGCAGATGCTTAAAGAGTAGACCTGACAAAGTAATACAAAATTCTGCTTTCTTGCTTTGATCCTGAATTCAGAGATTGCCAAGTTTCAGATTTTGATGGCTGGAGTCTCCATGTGCTACCCTGGTACGACTAGCAGTGGTCAGCAACCCAGTATGGCAGGACCACAGATTCCATCCTGGAGCTCTGTGCTGGTTGCATTTGAATATTTAATATATTTAAGATCTCTCCAGGCAAAAGTGCAAAATTAATTTTAAATATTGACTGTTAATTTAATTATGATGCACTTCAAAGCATGTCTAGCCATGTTCAGGAGGGCTGTGTCTTTGCTTCAGAGTTTCTAACATTTTTAGTAACTGAATTTTGAGATAGATATCAAGAAGGGTGAGAGATGTAAGAGACCATTAGCTTTTACAAGGTCAATTTATAAACTCCAATAAGCGTCCTGCATAATGTAGATTTGTTACGAATGTTGACCATTTTTAACTTAGTGAATCATTCAGGATGTTTAGCTACTGAATCATTCAATTTTCAATGAATCATTCAGATAATGATGGTAAAAGGTGTCTTTATTATTTGCTAAGTAGTTCAGGTTACCAGAGTGAAGTTGCTGGTTTGAAAGGCTTTTTAATTTTTGTCATTATATAATTCTCTTCTATTCATACAATAAACATGTTTTTAAACTGCAAAACTTCACAGAATGTTTTCAGATGCTTCCGTTGCTTCTGTGAGTTCTAAGAAGTCATCTTAAAATTTGAAAATAATTAATGGTGTGAAGGTAAAAATTACAGCAAATCAAGAGCTGGGTTTTTATTCAAATGAAAAAAACAAAAACTACAAATCAACCAACCAACCACCAATACTTTACTTCTTTTTTGTTTTTGTTTGAGGACCAGACAGTGCAACAGCTTCACTTCTCTGTACTGAGACACTTGACCATTCCTTATCACTTTAGGAGAAGGTGTTTGTAACCCTGCAGATGGCCCTACTCCTGCCCACCTCTCAGGCATGGAGACAAAAGGCATCTAAGTTTCCAGCTAAGACTTCTTTGGTTTTTGTTTGGCGTGCTATTGAGAGGGAGAAGTGTAGTCAGTCATTTTCTCATGTGTTATTGTCATCTCTCCTAGCGGTGAACGGTAGGGATAAGCAAAAACCCTTTAAGGACTTCCTCCTGTCCCCAAAATCAGAACTACTTAAAGAACTTGGAAAAAGTCTGCACCTTTGCATATCAGAGATTTTTAGAACATCTTGGGATTGCAAAATCCCGCCTAATTGGTTAGCAAAATTATGATTGAATGAAGCCTTGGTCATCCCCAAAACCCACATGAACCCCAGGTTAGCTTTTGTGAAGGTGCTTAGGAGAAAGTGTGTATGTATTTAGCAGATCTCATTTCCCTTTCAGCTCTTTGTGGATTCTATGTATGTAATTGTGCTGTGGCCCTAAAGAATAACAAGGAGTAATTTTTAAAATAAATTGCTTCTCACAACCAGTTCCAGGCTTGTTGCACATGTTGGAACAGGTGAGTATCTGAGCTATTGGGTATTTTTACCTAGGCAGTAAGATTATACATGTAGTGAAATGTTACTGCATGAAAGAACAAGGAAAATCCATATCTTATCCATATAAAATCCATTTAAAGTCAGTGTTTGGGGTTTTGAAACCTTTTGCTATTTCCATACTGATCATAAACTAAAAGTGGTGGAAGCCTATCTACAACTGGTGTGTATTTAATTTGTTTTTCTGCACTTGCAAATTTATATCTCTTGGTGGTTTTGTGACTATCTCAGTACCAAAAAAAAAAATCATATTATTCTCATTAGGAATGTTATAAATAAGAAATATGATTACTGATTAGAAAAATATTTTTTATTCTGTTAAATAAAGCAAATTAGTAAAAAGCTATATTTGAATGTTTATTGCCATTTCAACAGGTGCATTGAATATAATGATAGCAGCATCAATGAATAAATTAATTGTAATTAGCACTCAGTTTAAAAGACTTTTCTCATCAAAGATGTAGATGTTATAATTAGAGCTCCTAATTTTAGATAGGGAAGAATGTTTATTAACAAATATCTGATGCTTTGGAGAGAAAAATACAGAGAAATGTGTATTCTAGAGCAAAATCACTAATAATGTGAGAGTTACAGTTAAAATATTCCCAAAGATGTAAATTATAAACTTGTGTCCATTTGCTTTAATTCAGTTGTATATCTCCCACTTACCATTAAAATTGAGCAGTGTAACATAAACTGAATAGCATAGATATCTTTTCCATTCTAAGCCACAGGAAATGAAAATTGGGTGGCACTTACATGACTTACATGCCACATTTAGTGATGTAAATTCCAAAAACATATTATTTTTATGACCAAGACACAAATTTTCATCATGTAGCCTTTGAAGAATCTGAAATTCTGGTCTTTTATGTCTACCCAGATCAGGTTCATAAAGTTCTTTGGAGCTATTCCCATTCCTGTCACCACTTCAACTCAGAAAGCAAGGGGTCTTTATGCTTAGTGCTCGTCCAGGGATGGGCAAATGCAGGACACCATGTTCGTCACATGTAGTCACTGCAAAAATGGTCAGGTGGAAACAATTTTCCTGTTCCATGCATGCAATAGGTCAGTCTCCCTAAGAGTTGTCTCCCTGTCCGTAAAAGATCAGATGCGACTTCAAGCATAAGAAGAGAGAAACCCAGTTTTGTTTCATAAACATCCTGTCTGTGGTCACATGTCATCGAAATCCTGTAGGGTTGGTAAAAAAACAAGCAAGAAATAACATAAATTGATATCTCAGTTGCCTTGGTAATAGTTATTATGCCTACAGATATTTAAAGAATAAATCGATGAAACACAAAGCCAGGTTTGCAACCTTACAATGAAAGACTTGGTTTCTTGGTTGGGGTACTTTTGGGTTTTTTTTTGTTTTGGTTGGTTGGTTGGTTGTTTTTTTTTCCTTAAATAGATCTGCATTTAGTGTAAAGAAACTTACTAATTCACAATGGCACAATCTGAATTAGTTTAGTTTTGGGAAAAAATGCTTGTCCTATTTGTCTCAGAACAGAAAACTGAGCAAGAGCTCAGTTAAAAGACAGGACAAAACTACAAATGACAGTGTTCATTTGAAACTATATACACGAGTTAAGTGACTAGATAGCAAACCAATTTATGAATAATCCCTTAAAGCAGATCCAGAGGCTACACCACAATCAGTAATGAATAGAAGGTCTCAGTTTTACATTTATTAAAAAACCCCAACAAACTAGTCCTAGTATGTGGATCAGTTAAAGCTGTTTCTGTAGCAAATTTCTTTAGGCAGAACTTTCTCAGTGGGGAACTTCTGTCTGGAACTTCTCTAATAACCAGATTAAATAAAATACGTGCCAAACCATTCTCTGAGAATACCGTAAATCTCAAAATTTTTGCAAAAGTTTCTCTCCAATTAAAACAAAAAATCCTTTAGTGAGTAACACTGACATTTTCAGTTATTGCGCAGTCAGTGGGATAAAACTAAAAAAACATAGATAGGATGAGGAAAAAAAAATTATATAAACATATTGTCTACGTAAAATTTATGTGCACATTAGATAAATCTAAATGAATTAAACAATAAGGCATGGTGGTTTAGTACTTTAAGCTTCACTTCTATAGGGCAGAAAGAAACCAGAAAAATAATTATTATTTTCCTAACCAGATATGTTTTTTGCAATCTCTCAAATAATCCCACATATTTCAACATACATCTGGCATACCAAATTTATATTACATCATTTGATTTGCAAACAAGAATGAAATTTTTCTTCTGACTAAAATTCTTTGCTAGCATATATACAGTTCTGCCATCCAAACTGCTTTTTTTTGATCAAAAACAAGCTTCAACTAAGTGTTTGGAATTGCAGAATATTCATTTTGAGTTGCCTGGGTACCAGCTACTCAAACTCATCACTGACTATCAATTACTATTCTCTTATATAAACAGTAGTAGTTGATTCTGAATGCTTTTTAAAAATGCAGCCCTTCCTTTCAGAAACAGACCTTGCCACAGCATGAGGACTACTGTTTATTTTTTTCTTATTAAATCAGCTAAATCAGCTGTATTTGAATATACTTTAAATAGCTTCAGTATTTACTGCAGTTAATGATTGGAAGTTTGTTTTCAAAAGTGTAAATACATTTGGATAATTAAATATTGCATTTTTTTTTCAATCAAGCAGAAAATTATTTCTTTTTGTATTCCTGATTAAAGTTCCCTAAATCTTGTCTCTCCCTCCCAAACATAGAGGTTGTATAAATGCAAAGTACCTGCTGAAGATTAACCCCCTAATGGAAATTGAACCCTGTCTTTATTCCCTGTCTCTGTTTATCCCTGCAGTCACTATTATTTCCTGTCCCTCAGATATCCCAGCCTGTGTTCTCCACAAATTCCCACTAGTTTGCAGCTCTGCAATCAATTATTTTTTCATCACATTTACATAATTCACTCTCGTGACAGGAAATCAGAAGGGAAGTGAATCAGTTTTCTCTGAAAGAAGTTTTAAGGGTGAACAGATGAGATTCTCAGATGGACTTTGAAATATTTTAATGAAGCAATTAAAATAAAACCTGGTGAAGGCAGGCTGTTAAAAGCAAAGATTATTATAAAGCTGCTTAGTCATTAGTGCACTCAGTGTGCACTGCAGTTTTATGTCTGGGAGTGGCAAGCTCATGCAGTCAAATATTACAGGCAGTTATTTGCACTGGTTTTCTAAACCTAGGTGTAAAAGTGAAACCTGCTTATGAAGTCAAAAGAAAGATTGTAGAATATCAGTTATAAATCTGATGTGTAAGGGAAGACTGCATTTTAATTGTTGTTTAACTTGCTATGTTTGAAAACGATACGTCCTGAAGATCCATTTCCAGTTTAATCACAGGAGCGCTACTTTGAAATGCCTTCTTAAGAAAACATGCAGAAGGTATACTATACCAAGGGGAAGCACCAGAAGGTGTTGCTTGAAGAAACTTGAGCAGTGAAATGACTGTCTATTCCTAAATATAGGTTATAGATTAAAAAACGCTTGCTTTGACTGTGTTAAAGTCAGCTGGTAATATGACCTGATCATACCCTTCAAAAAAGGCCTCTACTACAAAAAAGAGGAAAGGTAACTTTATGTAAATAGTCTATAAAGTAAAGAGAATTTACATATTATTCTACAGGAAGTATATTTTATTTTTATATTATGATGTCACATCTTTTATTTCCTTGAGCAAATGAACCAACCTTGCCTATTTTAAAATGTAGGGTTCATTTAGGTATTTGTACTGGACCTGGTTAGGATAGAGTTAATTGCCTTCATAGCAGCTTGTGTTGTGCTGTATTTTAGATTTTTGATCACAGCAGAATTTACACAGCATCAAGGCCTCCTTGGTACCTCACTCTGCCCCTACAGTGAATAGACTGGGAGGGGAGAGGGTGTGCAGGGAGGGGACACTACTGGGCAGATTACCCAAAATAACCAAAGAGATATTTCATAATATATAGTAACATGACCAGCATTGAAAGGAAAGAAAGCTTGCTTACCTACTTTTTATTTGGAATATGGACATTGGTCTGGCCAAATGAGATTGTGAGTGATTGCTTTTGTATCACTTGTTTAGTTTTTAATCCTCCTTCTTCCACTTACCATTCACCTATTAAAGTGTTTTTTGTTTGATTTTCTGTTTTATTCTGAGTCCCAAATTTTCTAGGTTTTATTCTCCTTTATGTTTCCTCCATTCTGCTGGAGGAGGGGAGTGAGTGACTCTATGCTGCCTATCCTCAGCAGAGTTAATCCACAACAGTATATTAAAAAGACGATGCACATGTTTCAGAGCAAGAATGTTTAAGTGTAAGAACACACAGTCAGATATTAATTCATACAAATTCACCAAATGCATTTTTGGCCACTGTGGAGTATGAGCTTAAGACCAGTAAATGAGGATCTAAACAGCAGTACCTACCCAAAACTCTAGGACTTGAGTCACATACAAAGAATCATCTGGTATGATTTTAGCAAAACATTGAAAAATTCTGAGCTCAGAACTTAACCAAATTGAATTATTAACAGGTAAAAAGGCAAGAAAATATTACAACACTGTCTAAATGTCATCAAATTTCTGTAGTCGATGTTGTCTGTATGGTTTGCTGTACTGGTTTGAGTTTCCATACCATCTTGTGTGGATTGCCATTCATCTGAGCCTACTTCTCAGGAGAGGAAGTTTTCCACTAATTTAACTCTCTGGGAAAAGATTATAATATCATCATAGATACATCATGAAACTGCACATTTCATTTCAATGTGGGGTGCACTTGGAAAACAGCTAACCAGAGTTACAGTAAAGAATTTTGCCCAAATGAGCAAAAACCTAATATTAGAGGAGAAATGCATTTAGATTCACATACAGAAACAAATCACTCTCTTCCAAACTACGAACAAGTTTCTAATATAAATTTCATATCAAAGTGTATCGAATGCTGGTCTTAGTTATGTGTTCAGTGTATTGACTAGAATGAGACTGGTTTCAGCTGATGTGATCATCATTAAAAAGTATTTTTTGAGTAGTATTTGACAAACATTGATTTTAGTGGAGAAGAGCTTTAATTACTAAAATTATTTCTTACAATACAGGCACAGTTCTGTTGGCTTGAAAACAACTGTAAAATTAACATAGAAATTGTCCAGCTGAAAAAGAAAACTAGCTTAGGTAGCAGAAGCAATGCAAGAAACAAATGGGTTTTCTTACAGTTTAAATGAGCTTAAATTGTCTACATTTGTTTCACTTGAGCCTGTAAACTTTTTAAAGAAGTAAATCCTACACAAAACATTAAAACATAATGTTGTCAGTTTTACATTGGTTTAGTTAAATCAGTGTAAAATTGCAACTTCAATCTGGGAGAATTTTGTGATTCGGTTAGGCTCAAATGTAAGGTAATAAAGTAGCTTCATTAAGCAGATACCAGGACTGACACTGAGTCCTCACAGTTTATTGCAAAATTCTGCAAGTATTCCATTGATTAAGGACTATATCCCACAGGACAGACTGAGCATACTTTACTCTGATGCACTGTTACTGGGGTGGCAGATCATACATTTCTCTTTGTAATCTTCTTTCAACACAGGTTTTTGGTCAAACTTTGTGTACTTAAATCAAACAGAAAGTACCATATGAAATGGTGGCTCTCTGCCATTTCCTCTGCTGTTTGCTTTTTATTACCCATGTTCCCCAGTACTTTACTCTTGAATAGAGAGGAGCTTAATAGCTTTGCCTGTATTTTTTTCATATCCTGTCCATCTTTCTTCAGCAAATGTGTTTAATACATGTTTAGTTTGGATGAGAAATGTGGTAACCAATTCCTTTGCCTTGGTCATTTACATGTAGAAAAATATAAGAAAACATCACTTGTCTATGACATGATGTTGAATTAATGTTTTTGACACTGCTGTAAACACTTGTCCATTAACTTATCTTAAGGATCACTCTTGATCACTGCTCTTAGAGTAGATACACTTCAGAATACATTTCTGTATGGTCTTCAATGTTAGACGTTTTTGACCTCTGCTTCTCCTTGTATTGGTGTTATTTCTCTTTCTGTAGTTGTCAACCCTAGTTTAATAGAGTAAGAGACTTCAGATAACGAACTGCTTTCATAGACCAGGCAGCACAGACACTTATATTTTTCTTTTACTTTTCTGCCTTGCCCTTCAGGCAATTTTCAGTTCATAGAAGACTGGTTCACATCCAGATTACTTCAAGTTATTCTTTGAAGCCAGATTTCCTCAGGCCCCATATCAAATGCTTTTCCAAGCTCCTCTTGTACTACATATGGCATATTCCCCTTTGTCCATGAACTCCTTTACGTTCTTCCCTCCTATGGTGAGGGTCAGTGGAGTGAGTGGAAGCTGAAACAAGCTGCCACAAAGAGTAGGTTTTCTGACTCTTTCTGCTGAAGTCTGTTCTCTTGAGTTCTTTTTTTTTTTTAATCTCCTTATACTTTCCTGGTAGCATAACAGACTATACTTCCTTTAAAAATCCTTTTTTGCTTAATATATTTTTGATTTATACTTGCTATGTTTCAATGCTACTGATTTACAATTTTTCTCATGTCCATAGTAGCTATTCAGGACTCAATTCTAGAGCCAGTTCTGTTCAACAGGTTTATAAATTATCTGTATGTGTTAGTTGAGTGCACAGTTAATAAATTTGTTGATGATACTAAACTGGGAGGTGCTGTTGACTCCCTCAAAGGACTATAAGAGGGTGGTCAAACACTGGCACAGGCTTCATAGAGAGGTGATCAATGTCCCATGCCTGTTACTGCCTCAAAAGGAGGAATTTGGATAATGCCCTTCATAATATGCTTTAACTTCTGGTCATCCCTGAGTAGGTCAGGCAGTGGGACCAGGCTATTATTGTTTCTTCCATTCCATTCCATTCCATTCCATTCCATTCCATTCCATTCCATTCCATTCCATTCCATTCCATCCTGTTTTATTTCTGCTCTTCTGTAATTCAGCATCCTAGGTCAGGAAAAAGGCATAATTTAGCTCAGTTTGGGATAGACTATACAAAAAAAAACCCTCCTTCATCTGAAAGTCTTTATACTAAAGGTGTAGAAAACAGACACATTTTAAGAATGTGTCATGGTCAGGTCATTATATCTGTGGTTATATTTTTAAAAATTTTCTTTCTCATCTCTTCTTGCCTTGTAATAGCTTTTCTGACTAGTATTTGTAATTTGCCACTATTCAATCTCAGTGTACACTATTTCTGAAAAGGGAAGTGTGTATGACCAATATGCTATCATAATGTATTACCATAACGTTTCTTTTTACCATTGCCACAGTTTTCTGTTATTCATTTTCTTTTTTCCTTTCCTTGTAGCCAATCTCCACCCTATCAGTTTCTCCTGTCAATACTTATCTCTGTGATGTATTCACATCTGTTTATGTGTTTTACCTTGAACTCACCTGCTTTTTGAGTCTCTCCAACTTCTGCACAAAGAAATTGATCTATCAGTTATTTTTTGTTGCAACTTTCTTGTTCATGAAGATTTGGGAATACCAAGCTGTATATCTTCCATATCAGCTATACTACGGGGAGACATTGTGGGCCATCTAGTAAAAGAGTAATTTTAAAATGTGCGGTGTAAAAGTAACTTTGTTCCATTTTAACTCCCTAGAGTAACCAGATTCAAATGACCAGCTGACATGTAATATAGCAAGCCAGTAACAAGCAATTAATGTATTCAGATTCCATTTAATTTTAAGTCCCAAGCACAAACGAATTTTTTTTTTTTTTACAAAAAGACCATTATTTTTTTATGTTTGCATTCCTGAATGTTTAAATTTGAGTCCCTGTGACTGTCTAAAACACTGGTATGATCCATCGCCAAGGGTCTCAAAAAACCACATCATATATTGGTGACAAAATGAGGATTCATATTCCACTAACTAGACAAGTTAAAGCATGGCTTTTTTGGGACTAAATCTGTTGTTGCTGAAAATAACTGGTATCAGGTCTGCAAATAATTCATATATGCTTCAAATTTCTGTAAAGATGTCAAATGTTTAAAATCATAATCTGAGACAAATATCAGTGTTTGCAGGTGTTAGAGTTTACCACATTAGCTGCAGTCTGATCTCTGTCACAGACACATTGTTCAGTAATGTTTTCAGAAAGAAGAAATAAATACAGTTGTTTATGTCCTGTTAAGGACTTCTGGCCTTAAGAATTTGCAAGCTGACATTTCTCATGGGTTTTGCAGTTCAGATTGTCCTTTCTCTGAACTCCCTCACCAATTCATGTATTTTTTTCTGTTGCTTACTGAGTTCAATAGGATTTGAAGCCACAATGCATGTCAAATACTGCAATTTTTGAGTCCTCACTTGTTTTTGAAAAATCTGTCATTATCAATTCTGCCATAGCTACCAAACTTTTTTTCTATTCTGGTGTATTTATTTGGAAGAGAAAGCTGTTTTCCTATTTTCTCCTAAAGTGTCCTTGGAGTGGAATATTTTGAAGGATGATAGCAGGCTCTCCAGTCTCACACTGCTCCATGCTTTTAATTGCAATCTCACAATGTCAAGAAATACATTATTTGGAGTCTTCTACTCAGGTGCCTTAAAAATGAAGGTCTAATTCAATGAATTGTTTGAGCCTGGCAGACAACTAAATCTGTTAAGTAGCCTGGGCACAAGATTGCTTTTAAAGAACACTGAGTCTGACCTTAAAACTGTTATAAAAATAAGCTTCGTGTAGGCATCATAAAGCTTGCCAACAGTTCTTAAATAATGGCGTCAAATATTGTTGAACACACCCTTGTATACATTTTGAATTGTGTTTATTTCTACCGCTACTTAATCTAAAATTTTACTGGAAAGAATATAATTAAAAAGATAGTATGTGCTTCTTTGAAAAAAGTCTTTAAAACTATTTAAATTATATTATATGTATCTATTTCCTTGACATAGAAAATCAGGCAGTCCCTGCTCCTCTCAGCTAATTGTTCTGTCAAAATAGGCATATCCATTGCAGTGGTACTGGGAATTACCACACACTGTATTTCTTGTAAGTCTGGTTTCTCTGGGCAATACATATTTATTCCGTTGTTTTCTGCCTGTCATGGTCAAATGAAAGAGAAAGCTGATATTTTGTTTGCATTAAAACCTTGCCTAAGTTTAATGAAGATGAACTCTTGTCCTTTTTCTGATAAAAGAAAAGCCTCTGTGATGTGTAATCAATACAAACTCTTTCCTACCATCTTGGCAAATAGCCATGCCAGACCAACACTGAACAGGCTTACCTGTGTGTGAAGATAAATCCAAGATCCTTTGCCCAGTTGATATTCTAAAGTGATGCTGTGAGCACAGAATTAAAGAACTGTTTAGGTGACAGTAGCAGCAACAGAGGAAAGGAAAAGGAAATTGACACAAAGGAAAAAAAAAATTAACCTTGGTTGGTAAGAAACTTAGCTCTTTATAAAACTGTAGAACAGGCTTTGAAATGAAGATACCCTGCCAGTTTGATCACTTTAAAGCAAGTAATAAAAAAATCTAAAAAGGCAATCAGAGTTTTCTAGAAGAAATTACTTTCCTTTCAGGGGAAAGATGGCTTAGTACCTCTTTTGTGTTTCCCATTACCTTGCCTAAGACAGGCATTGAACCTTTGCCTTCAAAAAAGAGAATTTAATTTATCATGTAAAAGAATGTATTGGTCTCACTTTTATAGGATGTAATTCTTATAGAAAAGTATTGTTCTGAAAGTTTTTTCACATGATCATGTACAGTGCAAAAAGGCTTTTCTCATAAAAAAAGAGAGTCACATTGTGATTCTTAATTTTTATCCTGCTCCAAAAATGCAGAGCATTTTTTAAAGGTTTCATACATCTTCACATTTTCATATATATGCTAGTCCTTAATTCCTAAAAAAATAAAGATAATGTTGTTTAGAACATCTAGGAACAGAACTAGCTTAAGAAGTAGCCAGCAAGCAATCAAAATAAATAGATTTATTTTCTCATCTACCGTCTTCATTATAGCCTCAAATCAATCACAGAATAATAAAATTTTAGAATGGGTCGGGTTGGAAAGAACCTTAAAGATCATCCAGTTCCAACCCACCTGCCATGAACACTTTCCACCAGACCAGGTTTCTCAGAGCCCCATCCAGCCTGGCATTAAACACTTCCAGGGATGGGGAATACACAACTTCGCTGGGCAACCTGTTCCTGTGCCTCACCACCTTCCCAGTAAAGAATTTCTTCCTCATATCTAATCTAAACCTATTCTCTTTCAGCTTTTCCTCAAAAAGGTTACTTAACCACTTGATATTAAAGATTAAAACTACTTAATGCAGGAAGAAGCATTTTTGATTTCCAAATAGTAATGAATAAAGCTGGGATCTTGGAAATTCTTAGCCACATTTCTCATTGACTTCATGTTTGCAGGGTCAAGTATCATGGACAGAGGTCAAAGAGGTGTTGTAGGTTTTGCAGAACCTGCTTATGTTGGTGTTGGCAAGAAACATGGACCTGTTGGAGTGGGTCCATGGGAAGGCCACAGAAATGAACCAAGGCATGGAGCACCCTTTCTGTGAAAACATGCTGAATGTTCAGGTTTTCAGCCTGGAGAAGGCTCTGGGGAGACCATATAGCAGCCTTCCTGTACCTAAAGGGGGCTTTAAGAGAGATAAATTTTTTAGCAGGACCTTTAGAAATGTTTGCAATGATTTTAAACTAAAAACTAAAAGATGGTAGATTTGGGCTAGATATAAAGAAATATTTTTTCTTAAAAGGTATGAAACACTAGAAGAGGTTACCCAGAGAGATGGTAGATATCCCATTGCTGGAAACACTCAAGGTCAGGTTGGAAGAGGCTGTGAGCAACCCCATCTAGTCCCTGTCCATGACAGGACTAGACAACCTTTAAAGGTCCCTTCCAACCCAAACTATTCTAGGATTTTATGATTCTATTATTCTATGTAGTTGAGTATAGGCTATTACTGTATGAATAGAAATTTTCCAGGGCCTACTCGTAACTACTTTGACATCTTTTACAGAAAAATCTGTATTTATTACAAGAGGTAAAATCCTATTTTATTGTGTGAACAAATATGAAGCTTGCAGGTGAGAAGTGGGAGAGAAACTGTCTTAGGGCATAGTTTCTTTGATTCTGATTTCAAAAAAATAAAAGTGTAATTTTTCTGTATTTTTATACAAATATTTATCCCATATATAAACAAAAGTGGTGGTCTGTATTACTGTGAAATGTATTATGATGGCCAGATTGAACACAAGCACAGAATCACAGAATCACAGAATAAGCTGAGTTGGAAGGGATCTGCAAGGACCATCGAGTCCAACCCCTGGCCCTGCACAGCACCATCCCCAAGAGTCACACCATGTGCCTCAGAGCATTGTCCAAATGCTTACTGAACTCGTGCAGGCTGGTGCTGTGATACTTCCCTGGGGAGCCTGTTCCAGTGCCCCACCACCCTCTGGGTGAAGAACATTTTCCTGATATCCAGCCTAAACCTTCCCTGACACAACTTCAGGCCATTCCCTCGGGTCCCATCACTGGTCACCACACAGAAGAACAGATCAGTGTCTACCCCTCCTCTTCCTGATGAAGTTGTAACTGCAATGAGGTCTGTCCTCAATCTCCTTCATCCTGAACAGACCAAGTGACCTCAGCTGCTCCTCATATGGCTTCCCCTCAAGGCCCTTCATCATCTTCATCGCCCTCCTTTACACACTTTCAAATAGCTTAATATCTTCCTTATATTGTAATTAATTGTAATTGTATGTCTGTCTTCAAATAAGTAATTTTAAAAAAGTTTTTGTAGTTAACATTATTCTTTTTTGTCTATTGGAAGAATATAGTCTAGAATATTTCCTTTTAAAACACTTACTACCTAAAGTTTGATTTCCAAATGAGATTTTTTAAAAATTGTTACTATTATTATTATTATTATTATTACTATTATTGTTATTTTTCTAGGTCTCATGAGGATATGCAATTGATTTAAGTTTTAGCAGGATCTCTGCTTATGTTTGGAACAAGCAACCTGGAGGACAAGTCTCTGATTTAGGGACCTGTTAAATATAAATGCAGTTCATAGGCTGCTGTGCAGAATGGTTGCTTAATTCAGATTTCAGGAGTCTAAAAAAAACTGAATCAAAGCCTTCTTCACAAGAGACAGAAAAGAAATTAATTTACCCTCAGGCAAATATCTCATGATGACCTACATTTTGATTATTGAGAATAAAATTAATGAACAGGGAGATAATATAAAACACTCTGTACATGAGCTGTTGAAAGACTACTTTGGGGATATGCTTTTTGTGTTACTATCTAATTATGTTTTTGTGTTTAGAATACTTTTTAAATTTATTAAGCAAATGTTATTACCAATGATAGCTTAAAACAGGATGAATCAAATTTGTAGTAAGTACATTGCACAATAAAAGGTCTTCCAAAGAATAAATTCATTGTTAGGAGAGCTTTAAATTTGCATAGATCTCATAATCTTAAAGGATTTTATGCAAGAAATATTAATTTTAGGGGAAGAAACTCTGCAAGACATTTGCTTCTGTTCAGGTAACTATGTACTATAGTTATAATATTGTTGTATCTTGAATTTAGAGAAATACCTAAAAAAGAATTAAAAATAAAAATTAGTTACTATGCTACCAGACATATATCGAGAAATATTAGGAGGAAATAAGAATGGCATTAATTACTTTTTAAAACATGCTAATTTGGAATAAGTGGAATTATTATGTCTAAGAATATGCCCTATTCCTTGTTAATTCTGAAAAACACAGTTATTTCTTAGAATGTGATTCAGTTTACCTTCAGTAGTTTTTAGTTTCAATATTGCAGTAACTTGTATATTGGTCCTGCTATCAACCTTTATAATTTTACAGAAGCTTCAAACAGAGAAAATAAGAATATAATGAATGTAAGACATCTGTATTTCAATTACATAATTTAATTACGTAATTAATATTTGCTGTACTTCCTTTAAAAAATTGTGAAATACATATTTCGTCATTAAAAAAAAAAGGAAAAAAAACCCCAAGAAATTTTCACAATCATTTTTAGCTATGTCCTCAAAATTTCAATTTGGGTATTATGGACTAATTCCATATATCCATTGGTAGTTAATTACCATGATTTCAAGTAATGAAAACTACTTTCCCAACTTTTCATCATACAATGTATACTGCTTAATGAGCTGTGATATATTTTCATACTGGAAGGATAAAAGGACGTGTTCAGTGCTGTACTGAGAATTTATCTAAATTAAAAAAAACCACAAACCATATATTGGATAATATAATACATTAAAATATATCTGAAGCATTGAAAAAATCCTCAAATAAACAAACCATCTTTCTCAAAATCTTTCTACTGCAGGCCAAAGAGAAACACAGATAAATTTGAATTACGTGTTTAAGATCAGAAACCAAGTAACTTCAGGTCTGATAATAGAATGTTATTTTTGCACTGCAGTATCTTTCTGTTTTCTCTTCTTCATAGACTTAAAGGAAAATACAGTCACATATTAAAATCAGTGTTACATAGATTATTGCTGCAATTATTTTAAACAGTAATGTATCAGTCTTAAGGAAAGACCATCGTTAACAAATCCACTCCCAAGTTACAAAATAAAACCCATGAGGATTAATTTAAGGAAATATATTAGAGAAATAAAAAAGTGTTCTTCCAGGTTTGGCGAGAAAAACAATGGGTCAAGGCATTTACATGTTATTTTAAAATTTGAACAAAACAGAAGACAAGAAATAAAAGCTTGAAGCTCTCTCTGTAGAGTGTCTGTAAGCTTCGTCTTTTATTTTTATGTAATGGCGACATATTTTTGTGTCTGAAATATTCATTTTATCATGCATTTTAACAAAGTAACTGAGGCAGCCTCCAAAATAAGTCATACAAGCAAGTGTATCTTATAAATGTATTGTTCAATCTTCCTTTTATGTAGAATATTCAAAACAAAGCAATCCTAAATACCTTAGAAAGAAGGCAAGACAAACCTTAATGGAAAAGTATATCCATTCCGATAGGACAGGTGCATTTAGAAATGCGTTGTCCAGAATGTACCTTTTGACTACTAGCTAGATATATTGCACCTAGTGCAAAGCATCATGATATTCTTGTGCCAGAAGGACTGGGTTTTCCCCTTCTCAGATCACTTGCTAAACTCCTGCAGGCTAAAAACAAATTTTCATTCACATTCTCCAACCAGAACTTTATATGAAAGAACTGTCCGGTATGCATAATAATAATAATATGTGGTAGAAATAAATATTTCAGTGGAAAAAGGGATTTTTAAGGGAAATTTCAAACATGTAAATTCAACAGTAACTAGTGCTCCAAGCATTCTCAAAGGAATATATTCTTAAGGGAAGCGGAAATAAACTTTTCAAAACATAGCTTTCTCTGAAGAGAATTCAGAAATTGAAAGCAAATAAGATTTTCTTTTTCAGTTCAATCATACTACCAATATATGTATTAGGAATTTTTAGTAGGGTCATTAATATAAGGTAAATAGCACTTGATTATGAATTAGGGAAAATCTTGTGAAGCTTATTTTTTATTTTATATAAAAATATCTTAAAAAGTCGATCTTTGAATTCTAAATATTTTCATTTAATTATTGTACAAAGAAACACACACTTTCATTTAATTTCACATGCAAACCCCCCAAATAAATTGAATTGTAATTTTCTTTCCTGTTTTGAGTCTTGTCATATTGAAAAGCTTTTATGACTCTATTAATCAGTATGAGTTAAAATTAAATTAGTTGTACATATAATAATAAATTCCCATGGATTTCCATAAGGAAATGTTGTCCCCTAGCAAAATTGCATTGTCTCCATAAATAAAAATACCATCTAATATATGCTTAAGTTGCAAAATATTTTATTTTACTGCAGTAATATGATGTAACTTC
Source organism: Corvus brachyrhynchos (assembly GCF_000691975.1). Lineage (NCBI taxonomy): Eukaryota > Metazoa > Chordata > Aves > Passeriformes > Corvidae > Corvus > Corvus brachyrhynchos. The sequence goes on from NW_008237953.1 coordinate 940,925, forward strand.
CTTCACTCTGTGTTATTCTTTCTTACCTTTAGAATTCAGTTTTAATAAGTCTACTACTAATGTTTCTTTTGGAGTGTAAAATAGTGGGTAGATGTCTTTATCTGATTTCTGAACTGCAGTCACTCATCTTTTTCTCACTTTGTTTTGCTCTGAGAAAGGAACAGATGTCCAGTGCTGTCAAAATACACAGTTGAGTACAGCTGTGGATTTGCTACACCTTGCATTTCTTTAGTCCATTACTCCCTGATGTGGTGGTCTGAAAAAAAAAAAAAAAAGTGAAGTGAATATCATCTTTAATTTGGCTTTAAGAAAAAGGCTAGCTATTTTGATGAGGTTGTATCTTCACACTGGCCAGGCATGAAAACGGTTCTAAAGCAGATTTGAAGATTATTGAGTCAGAGTGCATGTTATGAGTCTTCCATACTCATTCTCTTTTAAAGTGACCCTAACATATTTGTAGTTTATTTTGAGATGCTCTGATATCTTGATAGCTGTTTTTGCATTTGTATAGGATTGTGTGTCTTTTAGTTTGTAAATATTTTGCTTAAATTTTACCATTCTTATCCATAAATGTACCTCTGTGTGTAAGGGGATTTCTCAGCTATAAGCTAGCATTAAACTGATTTGGTTTCCTAGCCTTTGTTTAGAGTGTCCTGTGGGAGGGAATCAGCAGTCAGGCAAATTAAATGGAATTACATTTAACAGTTTTGTAATAAAAAAAAGTTTTCATTACATGAGCTGAAGTAATGAGCCTATATAATTTAATATTAATTCCATCATCATAGAGATAAATCTCATTTTGATCTTTAAATCAGATGATAAGACCCTTTGTCTTTATATTAAAAGTTGTTATAGTTTCTACTTAAGTGCCACCTGTTCACATTAGATTTGTAATTGCTTTGTTTATCTACCCCTATTGAGTTCAAACAATGTTAACTTATTTTTTATAAAGGTATTTTTAAAAGATTTTGGGTTTAGTTTCTAATTATAAATATTAAATATTTATTTAAGCTTTTTAATATGAAGAAATAACATTTAACAGAGTTCCATGCAATGCCGTACTCTTTTTCATTCTCCTAGTGCTTATTTTCCCCAATTTGTCTTACCTCATCATAACATCCTTCTTTGATTTAAGCGCTGAGCCTGTCAAAGCTGGTGCACACCTGCATATCTTTAACTGGAAGTTTGTAAGAATTCCATATGGAATTGCTCAAATAGAAATTTTCTAATTAAATAGGAAACTCAGTATGGTGGTAAGGAATAGAGCCATCTGGCCTCCTGCAGTGAGTTGCTTGGTTCTTTGGCAATTGACAGATTAGACCAATTCTTCCCCATTTGCCTCTAACTCTCTGAAGTGGTGAAACTGAGATCTGTCTCTGGAGGCTCTGGGGATGTGTGTCACAGGCAGATGGGAAAGATGGAGTTCCCAGCGCAGTTCTCTGGTGTCCATGGAAGAACTTCTCCACAGCCCTGTGAGCTGTTCCTCTGTTCCAGCTGATGCTCTGGAGGCAGAGGAACACTTTGAAGCAGCAGATTTTGGCTGTCAACTTCAGGTACTGGTGCCAGGTCATCCTACAGTACAAAAAATGGCACTAAGAGACTACTAATTTACCTTGAATGGTGCTTAGTTAAAAAATTAACAAACTGAGAAACAAGGAAATAATTTTGAATGCTTGCATATTTGTCCGTGGTGTAATTTCTATCTCTCCAGTTCTAATTATCTCCATCAGTCTGCACTTTTCCATTACAATCAAATCTATTTTAGTTATATTTAGTTATATTTAGCTGTAAAAAATGTATAAATAATCCAACAATTAAACGAGGACTAATGTTTCAAATTAAATACATACCCAACTAATTTACTGAAAAGTGCACAAAACTTCTAGCTCCCTAACAATAAGAACAACACTGTTATTTGGAAAGAGATTATCTCAAAATCAAAAACCAAAGAACAAAATAGACAGACCTTCTTCCTTCCTTTGCTTCTCAAAGAATTAGTTTATTACACTGTAGAAAAATAAGCATATATAATAAGGAACAAACAGTTGCAGCAGCATTAAAATTTAAATCCATGAAAACCTTGCATGTTTTTTTTTTAACTTTTGTCATTTCTGTCACAAAAGACACTTCGGTTTATAAATTCAAAAACTTGATTTCATCACCGACTTCAAGGTGGCATGTATTTCACCACAGGATTTTTTTGACAAAACATGTCAGACTTTAAATCTACTGTTTTGAAAGGAGACTCATATGTTCCCATCAGTCGTGGTTCTCTTGCAAGAACTGTGATTGCTGTGAAAGAAATTTACCGTAATTAATACAACTTTTGTCCCCACTTTGCTCCAGATTTTGTGTGTATTAGAAATGTATTCATGTTTCAAATGACTTACACATTTTGGAGACTTGTAAATAATAAATATTTTGCCTGTGTGTTTAAAATTTACAGACCATTAAGTTGCATCTCTGGCATTCCTATATTTGCATACAAATATTTTGTCATTAATTTGACAAATATATGAAGTAATTTAGTTATAGCAACTTCTCTTCTTATATGTCTTCTTGCATATAATATATTTTTAAGGATGTGCATGAATATGATCATTAGTATGATGCATGTGTTATACAGGCTAGGAATGTGCGTCTTAAACACCCATCATTTGAATTCTATTGCACTTTTCTAAATGACAACTAGTCTCAATTTAAAGCCTCAGGCAATGGAGATTCTAGCAGGTTCACAGATAAGCTGTTACAGTGATAAACTGGAAAACATTCTTTCTCATACTTGAATTTTCATCCCCTCATTTCATCTTCCAGGCAGTGGATCATATTGTGTCCTCTTCCCCTAGAATAAAAAGCTGTTAGAAATTTGTGCCTCATGTGCTTGCTTGTAGCTTCTGGTCACACCATGCCTTAAACTTCTTTTCTACTTATTAAAGAGAATAAATTAAATTTAATAAATCCCTTGTTTGTAAAACATCTTTGAGAGGTGAGTCATTGCTGAAGCACTTTTCTGAAACCTGTTTTGCAAAGAAGTGGAAAACATACACAGGTAACTGCTATACATGTATGAAGAAGTTATGAACTTGCCTACTTCTATACCTAGCCATCAACTTCATATAGAAAAATACCCAAAAATGTTGCAGTTTTAGTTGAAGCCTTCTACTTGTTTAATTTTCAAGTTATATGTTTGGTGCTATCAGACTCTCTATCAATAAAACTAAGTATGTTTTATAAATCGTTTTCGCCTTTATTAAAAAATATTAAAATATTTAGAAGTATTTTTTAAATTCTTTCTAAATTTATATGAAATTTAAAGAGAATCACTATCAAGCTTTGTTCCTTTTTGCAGTCACAGACCTGTTCTTCTCTGCTTCTGTTTTTCTAAGGAATTCACTCAAAATGCTAAGCAAATGCCTACACCTTTATAAGTGTGGACTACACCTGAATGAACATTCAGTTATTTAACTAAACTAACATTAGAAAATAGAGAATAACTGCCACAGTGAGAGGATCTGCACAGTTGAGGATTTAGGAGACAGCTGTCTGAGTAGGGTAAGCCAGTGATGAAGAATCAGAGGCAGCACTACTGGTACCCCATATAATACATGGGAACACAGACACATCCACAAAGTCCATTGCTCCTAAATCATAAGATTCAGTTTGCAGACATGGCAGGTATTATAAGTATTAGGAAATTATATATATTATAAACAAATATACATACATACATACATAAATATACAAATATATTTGTGTAGTTATATGCTTTATGACTTCATTTTTAAGTATTTTTATATATAGTGTGTTTCATTGATATTGTATAGAATATACTCACACATAAATGTAATTCTATATACATAACAAACACTGCATATATTACATTATTAACACTGTTACATGTAAACACTTTACAGTATTTCTAAAAATGCAGTTAATGATTATGATAGAAATTACAGCTTTTTTAGAAATGTGAAGGAATTTAAAAATAAATTTTTCAAGCATATAAACATTTAGGGACAATCAGTATTTTTACTCAAGGAAAAAATACCTTACAGTTAATTATTATTTCAAACATTTCTAGATACTCTTTTTTTCTGAAAAACTACTGTAGAAGTGGTTGAAACAAAAAAACCCCAACCAACTAGCCAAGCAAAAAAAGATGCAATTTCCTATATGATACTGAACATAGATTTTTCTGCTTCTGAGAAATGGGTAACATTTAGCCAGTATTAAATGGCTCCTTCAGCTCAGGAAAAAGTTCAGACTTAAAAGACATAATTGAAAATGTTACCATATATTAATGGTTTTCCGTTTCTCCGCACAATAATCTACGTAAATTGATATACATGTGCACACAACCATATATATATAATTATAAACACATGATGACATTCTAATTAAATAACTACTGAGATTTTTAAAAGACTTGAGGCTTAGAGGACAGAGCTAATAAATACTGTATTGAGGATTAAAAGGTCAATTCTTACATTCTTCCTTTAATACAGTACATCAAATGAAAGAATATTCTAATTTCCCTCAGTGTTAAACTAAAATGTTTGACAATAACTGAAAATGATAGTCACTCAAAAAAAAAAAAAAAAAATCAACAACAATAGCAAAACAAAGCGAAAAAGTAACCTGTAAGAAATTTGGACAAAATATACTGAGACTTATGAGACCCATATAAGGAAAAATCAACTGGCTAAGGAGAAAAGGGAAAGATGAAGGTTATTTATTATCCTCGGTGAGAGTCAAAGATAGACGCTAAGTGAAAGGAAGCAAAATAAGGATGAAATAAGTCATTCTGTGACAAATGATACATGAAGTGGATTTACTGTATATTATCCTGAAGGAGATGGCAGAGATTTCTAAAGCAAAATGAAAGAGTATTTCTGAGAACAGAAAAATTAAACATTGTCTTAAAAAAAAAAGTTATATATAATCCAACATGGCTATACAAAGGAGCTGCCACACGTGAGCTCTGAATGATATGTTAAAATACAGGACAGAAAAGAGGACAAAGCAGTAAGCTGCAACCACTATGACAAACCACAGAGATACATCAGCAAAGTGTTTAACTATTATCAGAGAGGGTCAGAAAGTTTCACAGAGTAACCTCTCGGCCACAGCTGGGAAAACTATAAACATGTTGCACACAAGGAAGAAAATAAAAGAAAGCTATTTCCTCTGAGATTGCTTCAAACTAGAATCAAAGGGTCTCATTTAACAGCTGTGTATAGAATAAATCATTCTCTCTTTTAAGTGCACTAGAAGATGTGCTGGGCTCTCCAGAGAGGAGTAATGATCAGAGCTGGAGAAAAAGCCCTCTAAACACTTGTAATGCTGCTTGTGATCACACTTTTAGCATTGATTTTAGGAATAGGGATTTTGGCCCTTTGACAGATGCTACATTCACAAGAAATTTTTTCTGAAACATGTATTGTTTTTATAACTAAATAGCTTGGTATTTTTCTTTCCCTTTCTTACCTTCTTCCCTTCAGAAACACCTGAATAGCTGTTGTGTAATTAACACAGTAGCAGCTGTATAATTAACAACAACTTTCCTAGTATTCACAAAGAAGTTGTGGGGGCTGCCTCCTTGACTGTGAACTTTAGGACTCGTCTAACAGTAATAAAATTGAACAGGGGATCTACACTATGGAAAGGGAATGCCACCTGTTATGTTCCTGTTTATGGAAACCTAATGTTTTCTGGCTTTTGATGCACATCATCTTCCTTTAGAAACATGACACCAAGATAGGAGAACATGGCAGAAGTTCATTGATGTACATTTACAAAATCAAACTGCCTTATATGTAGTGTGATCTTATCCCTTGCTCATTTCTTGCATGACCTCAGATAACTGGTTAATCACGAAAATCTGTCTAAACCATGCAAAAGGATTAACACCAGCTACATGGCAAGAGTTATCACCTCCCTGCTTCTTCCTCCCCAAATTCTCACTGAATTCCAAGCTTTTGACTGGCTTTTTGTATAAACCTAGAAGATAAGGGGGCTAATGTGCATGTCTCAAACACTGATAGCTGGATGGCTGTGGAGCCAGCCAAGAATTATTGGTAATAACAGCCAAGGATTGTTGATAACAACACACCATGAGAAATTAGAGGATGTGGCTGGAGAAGCGGGCATACAGATGTAGGGCAGCACCTTTCCAGTAAAGTGCAAGTGCAGGAGTGAGGCCAGTAGGTGGGCATGGACAATCAAAGACTCCTGAAGACTTCAAACCCATTTCTGGAAAGGTCAAAACAAACGGGCAGTGCATGATAATGAGTCTTTATAGAAGCTGAGATATGTCCAGGGCAGAGCACATGTACCTAGACAAACGTATCCCCACAAGACCTGGGCACCCCCAATACCATGCACTTCCCATCAGTGTATGGCACTGGAGGTAGAACACTGGTATTCCTTCCTTCCTTCGTCCTTCCGCCCACTTCTAGGAGATCAGGGACTAACTTGTACCAATTTCCATGCCAAGCATGGAATTTACTAACAAAACTTTGTAAGCTTTTGAGGACCCTCTCATTTTTGTTGCTCCTTTTGACCATGAGTACCTATGAATCTTGTGTTTTCCCTTCCCCTTAAGGATAGGACAACACACCTTCTGCAAGTTAAATGTTGCATACTTTAAAAAATCACTCCTCATTTGGATTATAGAACAGAAGCAATGTTTAATAATGATCAGCAAAGTTCATTAACTTGAAAAAAATAATTAACAAGCTCTGGGGCAGATACAGTCATGGTAGTGACAAAATGATCACTGTTTCATCAAATTAAAATACTAATATTTTTAATGAAAGGCAGACGTATTATATAATTGAATAGAATAATTTGTTAATTTGGGATTTTACTGGGAGTGACATTTCACAGGTTTTCTTTCTGACATTTGGCAACTAGATTCAATTAACACAGTTTTCAGGAAAAGTAAGAACCTCTTTAACCATACAATCATTGGGAAAAGATTAGTGGGTTTTGTTTGTTTGTTTGTTTTGCTTTTAAAGCTAGACTTGATATTTCTTAACTAGAACGTAATTTAAACTTAATGTTTAATGCCATATGAATTTTCCATGCTATGCAAACATGAGGCAACACATATTTACATCTTTAAGATTTAATTACAAATTTGAGATACACATTTTACTCCAAAAGTCTGAACTAACTAATGTAGGTCACTGAAACAGCCGAGAGTAAAAACAGCATGCTATTTCTGCTATGAATTTAATAGAAAAAAGTACTCTCATAAGTATCTTTTGAGTGACATTTTAATATCTTGGTCCTGCTGTCTTGTTTTATTCTTCCACTTGTAGGGCATACTATTGAAATTACTTATACCTCTAACATACTGAAAGTGGTACCAGATGAACATTCATAAGAGTGAAGAAGCAGTTGATTTTACATCAAGAGAAAAAGTCAGACACATCTGCATTTTTTCACATGACTATGGACACCACACAAATGACAAATGGGTGTGCAGTTAGTTCTTTGATGGGCTAATAATCACCTGTTATCATTATCATAGATAGACTACTGTGAAGGTTTTATTAACACTTAACCAGATTTGGCTTCAGCTATAGGGGACTGAAGAAATACGCTAGAATTTTGCCTGCATCCTTTTACACTGCATGGCCACATAATCACTGAGTCTGTATACACCAAATTTTTCCATGTACTTTTCTCTATGTTGTCATTCTTTGTTATTTGTTAGACTGTTTGATAAAAGGATAATAGCCTTTTCACTGTTCCTGGGTACTGACATTGTAAATTGAATGGGATCTCTGAATATTAGGGAAATGCAAATAATAATAGATTAAATAGCCTTTTTAGTAAGTAGAGATGTCTTTTTGGAGCAATGAATGTTGATTCTCATAATTTAGTCACGCTTAAAAATATTTGCCTTGTGCCAATGGAGGCAGACATTCTCTATATGCCTTGAAGTAAAAAGCCACAGATTGATCTTTCAATACAGTATCTTATTATTTTATTGACCCTAATCATTCAGCACAATCTTTGCACCCACAGTGCTGTTTGTGATCTAAACAGCAGATTCTCCTTTTAGTAATGACTGAAGTCTCAATTTTCTCACTGCCAGGTTCAAGACGGGGATTGGTTGTGCTGGTTTTTTTGTGTGAGATTAATTTACACCTTGATAGTCCTATAGTATGAATACAAAACCATTATTTGTGGTGCTCTGAATATATAGAAACTTCTGTCAGGACAAAAATTCTTCATGGTGATGGAGATTTGAGATTTTCAGTGTTGTAGTTAATTCAAATATATCTAATATCCTCATATTTGCAAAATCTGCTTACAGTAGGAAATACTTTACTTCAAGTGCAGTGGACCCAGTTCACACATCACATCTCAGTTTTTATTCATTCCTTCTTACAATCATTGATTTTCTCCAGTATCCTCAATTCATTTAGATGAGTAAGTAAGTAGCATTCTTTGCTTGGAAGGGAGTTGTTAGGGTGAATGATGAGATAAAATGCTAAATAATATTTCTACATTATTTAAGTATTACAGCAGGGAAATTAATCAGAAAGATGTCACATTTCTATTATTTAAGATCATCTTTTTCAAGAGTCTTAACAATTTGAAATCAGTACTCTCCCAAGAAAGATATACAGAAACAGCTGAAATCTCTTCTTTAGTAGGTATTTGTTTATTTCTTTTGTTTTTGGGAAATAATTGGTGAACTCCCATAAAAGTGAATTTTGTGGGCATGGGTAAGCTATTTTTGCATAGCTTTGGAAATGAAGGTCATTGTTTCATCTTGAAGATCACCTGAAAGTCTGATTTTTCTAAATTAATATTCTTTCTATTAACAGCTTTAAGATTTTTTTTATTATTTAGCACTGAGAAGCATAAGATATCACAAACATTCTTCTTAATGAATAAAAAATAAATCAGGAAATCTGTAATGAAACATCAAAGTAAGTACAATATCAGACAAGGGATGTTCTGCAAACCCTTTTTGCAGAAGAAGCAGAAAGTATGCCTTTAACTGGATATCTTGACTAATTTTGCTTGACTGCTTTCTAGAGAGAATATGGTTCTGATATTTCAAAGTGTCTGCTAAAAGTCTTGAAAATATTATGAGTCTTGTTATTCAGTATAGGATAAAGAATATCATGTCTCATTAAAATCATGGGGAATGCATCTAAAAGATTGGAAAAGTTGTGCAATTATGCAGATTTCTGCAGCAAGGAGCAAGTCATGTTGTCGTTCTGCTATGCATGTATTTTACTATGAAGATGATTTTTATAATGCAAATACTGACCTTTTTGGTTTTCTGGTCTAATTGAACAGTCTGAAATATAGTTGTCCTAGGTCCACAAAAATATAATGACTTTAGCTGTTTTCTTCCCCCATTTTCTTAACAAAATCGGGTTTTGAGTCAAAATCCAATTTACACTTTCTAAAAATTTCACATACTAGGTGCTACTTCAAGATACATCAACAGTTTTAGAATGTAAAAGAAAATGTTTTCATTTTAAAAAGGAGTTTTGAACATATCAACTTACAGTTGAAAAGGATGAATGGTTATCAGATATTTTTGCCAGTCATACTGACTGTAAATACTTATCTGTATATCAATAGACATAATTAAAGATAATTAATTCTTTGATGATCACTAATGCATGTTAAACAACTGTTGCAAATGAGACTAGTGTTTGAACCAGGACTATGCTAAGTTGTTGCAGTGGGGATACTGCAACACGCATATATCAAACCAGGAGTCCCGTGGAAAGGAAATATATATATACAGACAGATTCTTGATAGCTGTTTCAGAGAGATGTTTATTTCTCCAGCCGCATGGCCGGAGCTCTGCCCAGGAACTGTTTCAGTCACCGGACCAAGGGTCCTTCTGCCCGTGCAGGGAACACAAACCAACCAATGGGAACAAGGCTGAGCAGGGGCAGGGAAACCCCGTGTCTGTCCCTCAGGGCCCCTCTCCCAGGGCTACACGGCGGGGTAGGGACCCCAACACCTCACCCGTTTTATTTTAATAAAAGGAGAATGAAAACAACTGGATAAACATTACAAGAACAGTTTCAAAACAAAACAAGCCACCCTCCTGAGTCTTTAAATGTCCAAACAGATTCTGTGGAACATCTTAGGGCTGACAGAAGGGAGACAGGACTCTCTGAGCATGCTTTGTGGGGAAACTGAGGCAGGAGAGGGTTTAACTTCTTCCCTCCCCCTTTTCATCCCCCACTCAGCATTGGAAAGGGATTTTTGGGGAAACAATTGGCAAAAGCATGGTTTTGTGAGGGAAACCATGGGTGAAAAAACAGATTAGGAATACACTGGGGGTAATAGGACACAGGGTAAAAGAGAAAGGTGGGATTAGGAAAGGGAGACTGTAGGGGGGACTTACAATGGAGATATTGTCTAACATGACTACGATTTTTTGCATATATACTGCCTTTTACAGGAACACCATCAGGCCCAGTGACCTGCGACGCTTGTAACCCTTTTCTACCTCGTATAATTTTGAATTCCACGACTTCTCCATCTGCCAAGCTTGGGATGCATTTTTCAGGGTTATTCTTTTTAATAGCAGTTCTATGCACGAATATGTCTTGCTGGTTGTCACACCTTGTTATAAAACCATAATTTTGCTTAACATTATACCATTTTACTATCCCTAAGATCTTAGTTACTATGATCTTTTCCTTTTTCCGAGTGGCTGCTGTTTTCTGTCTCGCTGCGTCTTTGCTCTCTCCTTTGGTCGCTCCCGTGTTGGAATTGTCGGGGCTGCTGGTGCCTGCGCGCTCTTCCCGGGGTCGCGTTCGGGGCCGCGCGGGCCGGGCTGGGCCGCGCCGCTCAGTTCTCCGTGCGTCGCCTCCTCTGGTCGCAGCTTCGCTGCCGCTGCCGGGCGCTGCACCCACGTCTCGGCCGGGCCCCTGAGCGATGACCCCCCCGCGCTCCGCTCCAGCGCACGTTTCGGCTGGGCGTGGCTCCGCTCTA